>NC_133813.1:24219144-24537781 GCF_043250625.1 Sebastes fasciatus | reverse complement strand
CGGAGCACAGCTTGCATGCGTGATAAACAGCGGTTGAGTGTAAAGGCATTTGACTTCAACCCCTAGCTGACAAGCCGAACTTCCTGAGGATGTATTCAGCGTGACTTTTTTCCAAGGTTATAGAGACATTTATCAGTGCTGAGCTCCTGCTAAACACAATAGAAGAGGAAGAAGAATGAGGGCAATTTTTCTTAAAGCACAGTGCACTGGGTTGAGCTTTACATCTTATAAACCAAGTGTTAGTGGAGAGACAATGGTGTCATAGGAAGCAACGTTTGATTAATCTGGTTTTCCCCATTCATTCTAGCATTCATTACAGAGAATCTCTTGTTAAGTCAGCCTTGGACGCTGCATTTCCCTCTAGGATTATTGGCTGACTGGAATTATCTGTGTAAGAAAATCAATAAGACAAGTATTCATTTAATTAATTTATAATTTTTTTCTGGGTCTCAGATGACTGACGTCTTTTGGACAGAGGGCACAAAATAACACGTGAACTATTGAGTATTTACAATCCGCCATGCATGTCTTTGGGGAGGAAGTAGGAGCGCTTGATGTAAACCGAAGTAAACACCGCGCGTGGTGAGCTCAGGGCTGTGGCTTGAACCTATGCACCTCTTGTTCTAACTCGGAGCCACTGGGAGTAAATACTGAGACAGGAAACAAGTGTGTTTTAATGAACGCACTCCGTACACCCCTACAGTCAACATTAATGCACAGCACATCTGAAAAATATCACAAGGCATGTGAAGTTGCCACACGTGTACTACAGCAGCCTCTTTTTACAATCACGTTCCCAGTATGAGGTACGGACCGAGTAAATGAAGCATGGGATGCAACATTTTAAGAACTATGGCGCCTGTTTAAACCAGGAATTAATTTGGATAAAGTCCTGTTGCTTTCCCCCCGAAATGTTTGTTACATCCATAATGGTGGCATTTTGTCAACATAATGAAGAAGTAAATGGTGTGGGGTAATAAATGACTCTGTTAAATGAAATGGAAAATGAAAGGTTGATGTAGTATGAGGCCTTTTTTGCATTTTCATTGTATTGTGCTACCATGCTCAACCCCCCACATCAGTGACACACAGGCAGACCTGGCTGTAGTCTACATGCTAAACCTCAATCCGGAGGTTGCCTGAAGACAAGGAGTCACATGACCTGAACTGCAGATGTGGTTCTTGTTCTTGGTGACAATAGAGTGCTACAGCAATGAGTCCTAAAACCTGGGTTGTGCTCAAAACTTATTTTTTGCTTAGGAAGGTTCCTAATGGAGTGAAATGACCCGGAAGTACCTAAGAAGCAGCGATGATGAGAGCTCTTTGAATCCTCTAAATATTAAGGAAAGGTGCTTCAATGCTTCCTTTCTTATCTTCTTTAGCATAGGATACACTGGACCATCCTTTACCAAAAGAAAGGAGATAATAACATCCCACAATTCCAACATTTAAAGCATTTCGTCCGTTCATGAAAACAAACAATATGCC
Organism: Sebastes fasciatus; assembly: GCF_043250625.1. Taxonomy (NCBI): domain Eukaryota; kingdom Metazoa; phylum Chordata; class Actinopteri; order Perciformes; family Sebastidae; genus Sebastes; species Sebastes fasciatus. Next base: position 24,536,293 of record NC_133813.1, on the reverse strand, counting down.
TATCTTGCATAGATTTAACAAATATTTTCATACAGTCAGGACAGTAACAACTGTTTTGTTTCACTTTATTTCTATTTATTTCGAACAAGTAACAAAAAAAACCCCCAAAAAAACAAGAATAACATAAAATGAACAGTGAACATATGCCAAACTGTCAATAAACAAATAATCAACATAAATAAATATTACATGTCCAAAAAGGAGTAGGAAGAAGTATACATTTATATGGTCCTATATCCCTTTTCCATAATTCAAACAATTAACTAAATATTTATCATATAAACATATGTGACTGGTAGCCTATATTCCTTTTTTTATTTTATTTCCAACCTTGGTTATGAAGTGATGTTTTTCATCGGTTGTCCACGTTAGGTCAGATAATGCTTTATTATATGTTGATCTGTGGTATCTCTCTTTCACGCACCTTGGGTGACGCAGTCTGTCACGCCGTCGCATCATAATTACGGAGCCTAGTGAAAGTGCAGTCGGATTCTCTTAACACCAAAGTCCTTTTGAATTCTCTTTCACATCTTTCCTTGACCTCATGACGTTTTCCATAAAGGTTCAAGGAAAAGTGGTTAGGAAAAGACATTAGGACGTATTTTTTTTACTTTTCGACCGCAGCCCAAGAAATTAGTTAGCATTTTAGCACTTCTGGTTCCCTATTCTGGAAGTCAATGGATTTTTTGAATTGGTTTTTAGTTAGATGCCTGAAATAAGGTCTGTGGTTATCACAAGCTGAAGAGATTTGAAAGATTTGTTCTACGATATAAAATAAGTCAGTAAATACCCCACTCGTGAATTTTGAAGCTTTTACGTGTCTTAAAAAAAGGTGGTTGCTAACAAGTGGCTAAATGAGATTACTAAACGTCATTACGATGACTCCTCCGCCTTTCCAGCATCGTTGCGTATACTCGCGTTCATGCAACCGTGGTGTAGTCTGTTTATAACGTTAGCTTTTTACTTCTTGCGGTCAGCCATTGGACAGTTTGGGGCCGTTGGTGAGCGTCCGTCGGCCTAGTTTTTTTGTGTGTCCCGTACCGTCCTGCTCTAGTCTGCCACATGTCAGAGTTTTTTTGGCCAATTCGGCATGTTAAATCAGCAGCGGCGCCCGTCGGTAAGAGTAATCACTCTGATTGGGGGTTCAGCTTCAACAAATCAGTGCACGAGAAGAGAAACGGAAAGCAAGCCAACGAGTAAAGTCAAGAGGGCAAACACAGAAGGCTCTTCTTATTTGTCATCTTCATCTCATCTGATCATTCCAATACACGGATACTTTCACAGCAACAGCAACAGAACGTACGTGGTAGTTGGCCGTTGGCTGTTGTCTTTGTGGTGTGTTTGAGTGCAACTTTTTGGCCAATACAAAGGGTGCGAGGCGATTCAATGGGCGGCCTTCATCACCGCTAGTTCTTTGATGTCGGGTTGGTGTGTCTGGGCCTTAAGTATCTATACGTGTAGAGCTCTGCAATAATCCAAAACCCAATGGAAAAATCCCATTGGCCTTTTGTTAAGGGATCACAGTGCGATGCTAACTGCCTGGTTGGCTTACAAAAAATACGTCCCTGGATTACTCTATAAAAGAACATTTTAGCCATGAATGTATCAGGAAACGCTTGGTATACTTTGGCAGAGTCAATTTGGAGATTTGTCCAATCAGCCAGCCATGCAACAAAGAAATCCCATGTTCCATCACTGTTAACACAGCTCCGAAGGGAATATTTCCTTTGAAAGCACATACAACTACAAATCATATTATACTTTTTTCATTAATGCTAATTTCTTCTCTGGTTGCCAAACAATAAGAGCAACAAATGCAACTCTCCAGTGTCTTTTTCAGCATCCCGAGCTTCTGTAGAGCTATCATAAGGCAAAAAGCTCTCTGGAGCCTCTGTAAAAAAACTACCCTCAAGCTCCAGAGGTCCAGTACAATACAGAGAGATCTTCATCCCACGCACTGGGCAACAGCTTGACTTGATTGATTAATTGCTTTGCTGATCTCCTTGGTCTCCTTGATATTAGAAGAAAGTAATAAATGCTCATGCCTCTAGGTAGTTCGGAGAGCCAGGCAGGACCAAATTGCTTACAAAGGGACGAAGGGAAGCTTCCTCATTCTGTGAAGAGCAGTGTGGCCATTTACAATGACGACTATACCGGTGACCCCCAGCAGGTACAGAGTCCAGGCAGTGTGTACATGATAAATGATTGAATCCTTTGTTGATCCCTAATAGGATCATCACAATTACATTCCGCTCTTTCCCATGAGGGTAGAAGGTTATAGACACCGCAGGGGGACACCTACATCGCTGGACAATGTTTCCAATTCACAAGTTCCCATTTACACTGTACTACACTATGGGCTTATGCGCTCTGGGTAACTGCATGGCAACATTATTGTAATTACTTCAGGATGTTGAACAATCCCAGAATTCAATAATCAACAAAGAAAAACAAGTGGCATATAATTAGTGTCTTCCATTTTACTTGTTTTTGTCGAAACCAATGTCTTCGGTACTAATTCTGCCATAGACTAACACAACTTTAACAAGTATACCGTATGTCTTGTTGCATTGATGAGTTACCGCTGCATAATGTTATACATTTTGAAGCCTGAACATCAAGAGGAAGTGTAGAGGAAGATGTACGAGTTTGTAGGGATTCCTAGAGAGGTTTATCACAATGATTGCACATTGTTTTTGATTATCAAAGAACTTTAACAAAGTGTTGCTGCATGGTTTGTAATATTATTATTCATAAATTCTATATATTCTACACCAGCAGCAATTATAGAATCGGTAAGGGTTATGGACGGGCGATCACTGTAAGAACTTGGTTGACATAGTTGACATAACATACAGTAGTGTGTCATCTGCATCTTGCTTTTAAACTGGGATTAAATGTGAGATGTACTGTATTAGGGCCGGGGCGATATGGCCAAAATCTTCTATCCCGATATATAGGTCATTTCATATCTCGATCACGATATATATGATATAGCATATTTTCTGGTATATCAATAAATAAAGTCTCTATGAAATGACCACATGGTAATGGTAATGGTAATTTTTGTATACTCCTGTGTAAATTAAATACTTGACAAATGAAAAGTATTGTACGTGTAGTATTTTCTCATTTTACTAAGAACTTAAGTGCAAAATGATCATAACAGTTTCAAGTGAAATTATATAGAATAAATAAATAAATAAATATAGGCCTGGCATATACTTTAACTGAACATGTTTAGATAAGAAATGTAATATGAATCAAAAACAGCTGATAAATGCATTATACAGTACAGGTGGCAGACATTAAGGCCCATAATACTTTGTACATACACATCACATCTTGGTCTGAATCAACTACATGGCTGTGTACAGCATCCATAACCTCACTGATTTATTATATCATTGGTTATAATGACCAAAGTTAGACAGTAGTTTTTGTACTGGTTTTAGACCTGCTTTGTTTACATTCAGTGTCATTGTAATGTACAAGTTATGGACATATAGTATAGTGCGCATTACTGTGTGTTGTAATCTGTAGTCGGTTTAAGGTGAAGAAGATAAAACAGATAGATACATAGACTACACATACACTTTATGAGTAAAATAATAAATCGTACACCAGCAACTTGGTAAAACATCGTCAAAATTAACAGGAATTACAGTTGGAAACCTTTTTACTGCAGCAACACAACTTAAACAGGAATAAAAATTCCAGCACATAATGTATCTAGCATATAAACATAAATTGAATTGAACAGATCGGCCCCATTGTCACCGATATCCCGATCCAGCTATTTGAGTCAGTATCGGCCTGAAGTTTCTGCAGGTTGAGCAAAAACAGCTGTTTACTCAAGCTTCACTCCGGCTCCTACATGCATGGAACGTAAGGCGTCGTCCAAGTGACATAAATATTCCCGTAACGCTGTTCGGCAGCTGGTTTTTCGACATCTCGATAGAAACAATATAGATACCGGTTGACGATATATATGGTCATATCGCCCAGCCCTATACTGTATATCACAAAAAACACACTCAAGTAGACAAGTAGAGATACAAAATCAATTCTGGCTTTCCAATAATAAGAAGGCACTGAACAAATAAGATACAAGTATAGACATCTGTTATGTCTGTGTGCTTCCATGTCTGTAAAACAACCATCAGTCTGTCCCCTCTTGCTGCACTCTCTGTGAATCCCTCTCTATCCCTTTATTCATTCTCCAGCGGCCCTATTTCAAGTCTGTCCTGCCTCCCTGCTCTCCAACCTCTTGGCTCTCTCTAATGCCTTCCTCTCATGCTCTTCTCGCTCCAATGGTCTCCTGTCCCTCCTTCTCCTCCTCTCTCCCTCTCCATTTCCTGGAGCTACACCAGCCAGTCTGGCTCCCCGTGCTTCTGTGTCCTCTTCTTCTTCACAATCTGCCCCGTCTTTTTTGCCCTGTGCTTGTGGTGGAGGAGAAACCGCTGCTGCGTCCTTGGGGGAGTCACACTGGGCCGGAGGATTAATGTGATGTTTAGGTCTAAGCGTATCGTCCATCATCCTGCACTACTTCCAGGATTCAGCAGTAGTTCCTCTTTCCCTCCGTTGCCCAACCCAGTGGGTGGGTCCTTTAGCTTCTAAAGAGGAATAAAAAGACATTCTATTATTTTTAAGGTACTGCGAAATGTCTCGAGTTGTCATAAAACGACACAGCCCGGGACTTTTCTTTGATTATTTTCCCACTCTCCTTTTACTATTCGGTTCTGTTTTTCCCTCCAGGTTTTTTCTTTCATTCAAGCTGTATAAATATTAAAGCAGTATGGGGTATTATAATCAGAGGTGATTTGCTTATGACCCTTTAAATGTGATTCAAACTTACAATTCCTTTGTGATACATGTTAATATCTTTTTTATGAGCAGTTTAGTTACTGTTAGCCGTGTAGACCTGATCGCAAATCATAGTCTCTCGCAAATTGTAAATACATTTCCTCCGAGACCTCCGAGGCTCTTGCGTGCTTATGCATGTTTCCCGTTTGTCTTTTAATTTCTGCAAAGTGTCAAAATGAACAGGAGATAACAGGAGAATTAATTGTACGCTAGGGCAGTGTATTGGCAAGAATCTGGCGATATGATACGTATCAAGATACAAGGATAACCATTCGATATATTGCGATTTTTTTCCCGACATTTTTAGAGTAGGCAAAAATAACTACTGCAAACCTTGAGGTTTTTACCCAAAACTGCATGTGATTAACATAAAGCGGGCATATCTGTAAGCGGGAGTAGAACCCATTTTCATTCACATATCTAGAGGTAAGAGGTCAAGGGACTAAGTTTTTCCTCGCCAAGATTTAGGATAACTTTGGAGCATTATTTAGCCTCCTTTTCATGACAAGCTAGTATGGCTAGTACCAATAGATTCCCTAGGTTTTTTAGTTTAATATGATACCAGTATTTTCACTCTAGCTTTAAAACTGAGCCAACTACAAACTTCAAAAGATCAAATAGAAGCCGTCAGATTTTTAAGAGGTTCAATAAAAATCGATAGTGTTTTTGAGAATCGATACAGTATCACAGCATATAATATTGCGAGACTCAAGTGTAGCAATAATAGGGATGTTAATAATTATTAATTATTAATAAAGCTATTGGTTAAACGGTTAAAATAAATATTAATAATTAATTAAAAAAGCTGAGCAAAACTCAGAGGAGTGGCTTGTCACTTAAAGGAGAAAAGCTGGTCCACCTTTTTTCAAAATATGCACACCCCGACTGTACGAAACTTGCTAAAAAACTGTGTGTTGTGTATTGCTGAGTTCCTCCTGCTTTTGCTGAGGTGATACTTTGTGCTTTCATCTTTCCTACAACATAATTAAGCTACATATACACCTTGGACTTGCTATATCTCGTATTATTAGCGCACAAAATATCAAATGACAGCAATTTCTGCCAGCATACACATATTCAATCACTAACTAGACTAAACACTTTTTTATAGCCAGCATGTCCGGTTTAGTTTTATTGTTTAGTATCCACGCAGTCTAAAAAATCAAGCTGGCAAAGTGGCCATATCAAAGCTTTCATTTTCAGTTCATTAGAAAAGAATGGGAAGGGAAATCCCTACACGCTCTCCGTCTAGAAGTCAAGCAAATTACAATACAGCACAGAAGCACATGGCTGGTTAGGTGAGGATATAACACGAGGGAGACCCCATGCCTGGATTTTCCTAAGGCCCCCAAGTCACTTAATCCACCCCCTGCATACACTAATGTTGCTGGGTTGTGGCTACTTTGGCAGCCCGACTAAAATGCACGAAGACAATTTGTGTAACATGTTTGCTTGGACTACTATTGGTTTGCAAGTAGACCTGAAAAAAAAAGAAGAAAATAGCTTCCGTAGAGAATTCAGATGGTTTAGTGTTGCCATGACATCTGCAAGTATCGCGTCAGCTGCCCCCCAATTTCAAAACTTGTTCCAGCACTTCTGCTGAAAATATGTTACTTTTTGCCTCAAAAAAAAGGTGTCAATGCAGATCCCAAAACACGGCGCACTATAGTGGGCGAATTCTCACTAATCCGCAGGAGAAACAGTGACAGTTGACAAGGAGTGCATGACACATCGCAGTCAGGGGAATAGTGTCATCCGACTCCAAGGGCACTGTCCCTTTACCCCCTCACAGTATGTACACCGGCCACTTCGCCGAAATGGGAAGTGACAGCTCTGTGATATACAGTCAGTTGTTAACATAATTCACTGCCCCTTTGTCACAAAGGGGACTTCTTTGTCTTGACTTTAACATGGTATACATATTGCTAAAATGAGTGAGTGACAGAACAAATAAGTGAACAAACGTGTAGGTAAAGCATTTCAAATGTGATGCACAAAAGATGCTTTGACACATGAAAATAAGGATTGAAGTTGATTTTGTGAGATTGTTGGTAAATCAGCCCCCTAAAATGTTGGTGTGATATTGCGTCTGTCACATAGCCAATAGCCAATGTTGTGTTTATGCAGATGATGCAATGTTTGGCATGAAACAGTACCTACATTTCTGCCAACTGATACCTTATATTACCTACTTGTTAGACATGCAAGTGCAAAGGATTTTTTTGTTTTTGTGTGACACCTGTTAGGGCTGGGACCCCAATTTGATACTATCACGATACTTGGTGCAGATTCGATATATATTGTGATTTTTAAGTATTTTGATTCTACAAGTATTGCAATTTATTGCCATTTTTTGTTAACGTTTTTAACCATAGACCATGGGGAAAAGTTGAATCATACACTTATAGGGACTTTTACATAGGAAAATATCTAAATTGATAGAGTAAAAATGTTTGATTTTCGGAATGTATGTAGTCATAGATGTCCTGAAGTCAAATATCAGTCATTGTCAGGAATTATTACCTTCCCCAAAGCCAAGGGCCTTGCGAATGAGGTTATGTTTTCACCGGCGTTGATTTGTTTGTTTGTTTGTCTGTTAGCAGGATTACTCCAAAAGTTCGTAATGGATTTGAATGACATTTTTTTGAAGTGGTGGGGTGTGGTACAATGAACAATCCATTAGATTTTGGTGGCGATCCAGGATTTTTTTTTAGGATTCCGATCAACCTGTGCCTTAAGACCACAGGATATAACACATTCGCAGAGTAACTGATGACACGTTGATGACGCGTGACCCCCGCCTCCTCCCAAATTTTGTATGATGGTCTAGTTGTGCCTTTTTAGGGGCTAGAAGTCCAGGGTGCCCAAAAGCGGGGGTATGTGAGCCATGCTCACTTTTGCCTTGTTTCTATATATGTATATTTTGTATATATACAGTTCCCTTTGTTAACACCTTATTTTGAAAACCGAACGAAGTCACATGTGTAGGCCTATACTTCCACTAACTTCACCAAGTCGGTCGCTAACTCTTACCGTCAGCTCCGTTCTCTTTAAACATCCATGGTCGGTTCCATCGGGGCAGTTTGAATGCATTTAACATAAATGTCAGTATATGGGTACTCTACAGTTGACTGATTTGACCACTGAGATGATGGCTGGCTTGACCGCACGTTACCGCGATACGATAACGTTAGCTGTTCATGACAGTATTGACATGCAGCTTTAGCCGTGATGTCTAGCTCTGCTTTTCCTGGCAATGTATGAAACCCAAAGTGTTTCCATCCTTTACTGGATGTGTAGTGTTTACCACGCTGGATTTAACATGTGAGGGGGCAGGTCGTATCCACGCTGACCCTCGGACGTTTTCTACTCTCTCATTTCGGCTCGCTGCGGCCGGCTAAGATTTGTTTTGGTTGACGGATACGGAATGGATATGACGGATACGGAATGGATATGACGTCACGTTACTCAGACTACGGTAAAAGTGGTAACTTCCTTCTACCTCCGCATAGACTCAAATGAAGCAAATGTATTGATTCTGGCATTAAAAAATTGATTTCGATATTGTACAAAAACAAAAAGTCCAAGAGAACAGGTATCAAAATGCGTTTTCAAATCATCAACTACCTGGAATACATGTTATATATATATATATATATATACAGTATATATGTTATTTCATTAAAGGGGGAACAATTCAACATGAGATAGCCTACTGCAGTCAAAGACAGTTATCATGTGCGATGATGCACAGGCAATTTAATCCAATTTCTTTAAGTGAATCGATTACACTTATTGCACGGAGCTGTGGGAGAAGGAAATCACACTTCTATAGATGATTGAATCCAGGTTATCTTTATGGGCTACTTCACACAACAGACATCAAGCGTGTAATTCATGTACGGGCTGTTGAAGAATGATTATGTTATTGCTCCTCCTAATGAAATTAAAATAGACTCATATTTTACTCGCCTTTAGTCTATACATACAGTGCAGTCAGAACGTATTAAGAGAGTGACACGTTTCCTCATTGCATTGTCTTGTGGGCCACACAAACACATCAATCCAGTCATTCTCTAAACTGTTTACTCCGTTCACGCTCGCAGGGGGGCTGGAACCTTTCCCAGCACACAGGGGTTCACCCTTGACATGTTGCCAGTCTGTCACAGGGCTAACACATGTAGACAGACAAACACATTAACACTCGTGGCCAAATTAAAGTCACCAAAGTGCTTAACTTGCATGTCCTTGGATTGAGGGGAGGAAACTAGAGCACCCAGAGGAAACTCTTCCAAAAGAACTTCACTTAGAAAGCACAGAGTCGGCCGGCCGGCCAGGGATTTTGTTATTGTGAGGTGACAGTGCTAACCCCTGAGCCACCTCGTTGCCCAAACGCAATCATCATAAATAAGCAGCCCGGTTTGCACTAATGGCATATGAAGGACAGGGTAATCAAAAGTCATTTCACGTGCAATAAAAAAACACCTTTCTTAATTTAGGCGTGTCATTTGCACAGCATGTAGTCTGTATTTACTGCGATGTAAACTCATCTGCATTATGCTACGCTCAGAGCTAGTGAAGTGGAATAAAAACATGAGAAAGACTGGTGAGCGGGATGGGAGGTGGGTCCAACAAACACAGGACTTTCTACAGGAGACCGTTGTTCATGTCCCAAAGAGTTGTTGCGTTATTTTGAAGTAAGTTAATGACGTTTATGAGGTGTGTTCCGTACATCTGTTATGTTGTTTCCGTACATATTTTACTTAGTTTATGTACTTATTTTATGCCCAACCATGACGTTTTTCCTGAACCTAACTGAGTGGTTTTGTTGCCTAAATTTAACTGCTGCTGTTAGCATAGTTTGGTTGCTTGGCGTAAAAATTACATTAAAAAGAGGCGTACAAATGGCACGCAAAAAGGCTAAAATGCGTTCTATTGGCAAACGGAATGTCCTTGTAATGTTGTGCTATTTACATACGCCTTCCCATGAGATCAGGTTGAAATAATATTTTAGAACTCTGTCTAATGTCAGCACTTTTTTTTTTTCATAGTACACTAGAGAACTATTGGATTTGATCCTTTGGGTTTTGCATTTAGAGAGACTGTCCTCACTTGACAGCATAGGTCCTTTGTTCAAATGCTTAAAACCTGAAAAAGTGACCTCATATGGTTGTGCAAATGACTGTCCTCTGTCAGTAGGAACGTTGGAAGTATCTTGATGTTGTTATTTTTAATCCAATCTCATGGGGAAGACGTAAAAATAGCACGCATGACATTCCACTTCATGAGGACGCATTTTAGGCTTTTTTCGTGTGTCAAACTACGACAACGTCCACGGTTAGGTTGAGGCAACAAAACCACTTAGTTAGGTTTAGGAAAAACATGACTGGGCATAAAATAAGTACGTAAATTAAGTAAAATTCGTACGGAAACAACGTAACATAAGTATGGAAAAGACAACGCAGAATGTCAGTAAAGTAACTCCTGGTTAAAAATTCTGTATTTGTTGGACCCATCTACCTCCCCTCCCGCCTGCCGTAAGCCATCATTCTTGCTTTCTATTCCACATCACTAGCTCTGAGTGTAGTATATTTACGCGGGTGCATTTACATTTTAGTCAGTACGTACTACATGGCATACAAATGACACGGCAAAAGCAAGAACGGCGTTCTTATTGCAAACTAAATGCCTTGTGATTTATCATGTCATTCATACGTCTTTTTCATGCGATCGGGCTGGTTATTTAGACAGGAAGACATACAAAGTATGACCTCCCATTCCCTGTAGACAATATTGGCATTTTTAACCTTGAGCTGCTTCTTCTTATTAGCTACTGTGGATTCATTTTTTTCCAGCTCACACAATCACATATAAACACACACAGGCAGATTAGCCAAGAAAATAAACTGTGTACTAAAACCAGTAATAAACTCACCTGTCAGATACTCAGTAGGTAATGAATACCATGCAAATGAGGTTGACGTGATTCAAAAAGAGAGCTATATTTACAACACTCTAAGAAGTTTTTTTTTTTTTTTTTTTATATTGTGACAAATTAAGAGTATATTTAATACCGTGCCTTGAACAGCTTCTGATGAGCCAGAAGCCGTCTTTTATCGTAGTTATATTTTCTTCTTTCCTTTTTTTTTTTTTTTTCAAATATACATCTGCATTTCCACCTTTACATATTGAATATGGCAGACCTAGGTTATAGCTACATCTGAAAATAGGAAATAATTAGCAGAATTTGTGCTCAATTGTGCAACCATTTATGTATGAGTACTGTCCAATTGGACATTTTAATGGCACCATATTCAAAGTGTGTTACTACACACATATATATGAAATGTGTAGGTATGTCTATCTATTTGCATTCTCCTGAGGGTGCACACACACACACACACAAGCGTAGGCACACAACTTTGCACTACTCTAATGTTTGCATGAAAAGCTCTCCTTGCAGAAGCCCATCTGGCAGCTTAGAAGCCAAGTGACTCTCTCAATATGGAACAGGTCGGCGCTTTTGTGATCACTGCCATTAGTTCTTGCAACACCAATCTGAAGTCTTTTCATCATCTGAAGCAAAAAAGAAAAAAAAATCTAAAATTGGGGGACTACACGAGTGAATGAGAGTAAAAAGGGAATAGGGAATAAAAGTGGAATATTAAAGAAAGGTTAAATAATAGAGGAGAGGGGTTGTGAGGGAAAGCAAATGAAAAGTGAGTGACACAAAGCTTGAAAACAACTGCTCGAGTGGTTGGTTGTGATGTGTGAAGTATACTGAGAAACGGATGGCAGCGTGCGCCATGTTCGTAAGTGCAAGAGTGACAGTGCTAATTATAGCCATCAGGATGTTCTTTTGTTCAAAGGGAGAAAGACAAAGCCACGCAAAGGGAGGAAATACTCAGCAGGTGGAAACAGCTGTGCAAAAAAATATATATATATCCCGGGGGGGACAGCGGCACATTCGTTAGCACGCGTGACTCTTCCTTATTAGCGGAATTGTTTTGCATATAAGAAACTGCGACACGGTGTCCTTGTCACTTGTAAGGTTCAGCGACTTTCATGATTCGCTCAAACTGCACCTCTGCTTAAATAAACTTTGCTTCCTTAAAGCTATTCCACCCACCTCCCATCCCCTCCCCATCACTATTTCATTGCAGCTGTTCTTTTTTTTTTTTCCCACCATGTGGCATGCACTACTTAACCACTGTCACTGAGCACATGACAGCAGTCAAATAGGGTCAAGCCTCTGCCAAAAATACAAGGTGATAGACATTCAAATGAAACTCCAACTTTTTCCACCTACAGCTAATGCAGAATAATCAGTGAATAATCAAACTGAAAGATTTTAAAAGGCTTAACGCAGCAGTGGGTAGAATTAGATCAAATAGGATTTAAAAACTGTTATTTTTATAAAGTGGTATATCCTGACAATAGTACATGAGACAGGTAATCTGAAAAAAAAATCATGTGCCTCTGTGTCCTCCGGTGCTCCTAATGGCATCTGCAAGATTTCACAAACCAGAGGAAAACAACCAATCAGAGCCGAGCCGGAGTCTTGCTGTCTCTGAGCAGCTGTCAATCACTCGCAAACTCCGATCAAACAGTCAAACTGTGCTGATCAAATACTAATAATATTCTGCTACTGTAATGCCTATTTCTCGCATAAAGTGTTTTCAGAAACATCTTGTTGTGTACTGTTTAGCTGTAAAATGAGAAAGTTTGTGACCCAGCAGTTGAGATCAGTTGAGGAAATACCAAGCACCTCCCACCAGCCGGAGCAAACTTCCTCATTTTACAGCTAAACAGTACACTACAAAATGTTTCTGAGAACATTTGAGGTTAGAAATAGGCGTTACAGTAACAGAATATTCATTCCTATCAGCGCTGCCTAGTTTGACCGTTTGATCGGAGTTTGCGAGTGATTGATAGATGCATCTGTTGTATGAACAGCCAATAGGAATGCTCTCTCCCTCTGAAATGACCTGTGATTGGCCAAAATCTCCCATCAGATTTTTTAAAGCCTGAAAACAGAGCCATGAGGAGGTGCAGAAGTCTAGTTATCTCTCAGAACACTTGAATTACAATATGTTGAAAGGTTATTATGGGATTTTTTTGCCCAATGATGCCAAAAATATTCTACCTACTGCAGGTTTAATGAGAAGAACACAGTTACTGAAAGGTGCCCAAAGGTATTGTTTGACAGTTCACAAGGTGCTCAGTAAGTCCACTCATGTCTTAAGAAAAATATTATATTTTGGCATATCTTCTGTATTCAAAGTGTAATTTAAGGTCAGACAAAGTGCGAGCAGAGAGAGAGCGATATCAATGCAACCTCCAACAATGCGATCCCTGAAGAAAAATAGGGGGGATGCTGGAAGGATAACACCATAGCAGCAAAGAAAGTAGAGAATGAGCAGAGCGTGTGACAGATTAAATAGGTCGCTCAATTGTTGTTGTTGGCAAAAACGCAAGCTCAGCTGATGCATCCTCTGATTTACGACTATAGGACCCAGCAATAGTTATCCAAACAAAAGACTTTCTGCCTGTCAAGTCCCTTTATTGAAAAGGAACATTTCTTTTTTAGAATAAGTGTAAATTTAGATTTCATTCACATCAAAGGCTGTCTGGTATTGCATACTAAAAAGGTCAGCAAAAGAATGGTACGAGGTGAGATCGGTTCAATTTGTCAAAACCAGAACATCCAATCCAACCTTTCTCCCTACAAGCAATCAGCGTTGGTTCAATCAGGATGGCAGCAATGTCATTTACATGATTTTTCTGAATAAATTTAGACATGAACTGTGGACATATAGAAAACACTTTGCATTATCAAAATTGGGAGTTACAGAAAGCTTGGCAGTGTGCCGGCTGTTGTCTGCTGTAGCTAAAGCATGCGAGTCAGGTTGGCCAAGAAGCCAGAGTTCATTATATCATATATAATTTTGGTTCCCCAAGGAGCATTATGGTTTCATAGGAAATTATAGCAACTCGGGACAAAGTGTACAAACTGGGGCTACTTTCCAAATTGCATACTTTTTCTTTTTACTTTAAGTACATACTTCAGCTGCCCTTTCAAAGTACGTATTGTTGCGTGCAGTATGCATACAGTTGGGACATGCTACTATGTCATAACATTGTGTTTTGACCCTCTTGCTCATATGCATTATAAATTGTCTTTATTTCATGAACTACAATAGACTATTTAAAACATGTGTAAAATACTGTAGGAAATCACTCTGCTATGGTTGGATAGTACACAAATTATGGCTTTCCCCACCTGACTGCAAATACTGTACCACTCATTGGGAAAAAAGTAAATTGATAATAAGGAAAGATCCTAAACAAAGAAAATGAAATATGCCTAAATTCCACCATTTGTCCTCAGATAATTGTTATTATCAGATAACAGATAATAATATCCTTTTTATTATTTTACGGACGTTTTGAACGCCCTTCCCTCGGATCCCTTCACATCAGTCACGCAGGTTGTGTCGGAGGAAAAAACACCACCGCCTTTGCGTCTTTACGCATGGAGCATCCCATTGTGCGCCCAGTAAGCCTATTTAAAAAAATCCAAACGAAAGAATCGAACGATAGTAAGATTAATGAATAACAAATGGGAAATGTAATTTAATATCACATTTAATATAAGATTTTCAAAGCGACTGATAGACATTAGTCTCAAACATTCAAATTAATCATCAGTACAGCAGGCCTAATTGAAATACTTTTGTGTACCTGGGGTCGCTTTTTTAGTCTGCTTCGTGCAGCCATGCATACAGTAGGCCGTAAACTTGGGGACACATCAGAAGCTTTAGATATCACAAGCTTTTAATGACTTCTAAAAATATAAAAGCACTCTGAGTAAAGGTGAAGATACCGTTTACAATGCTTCCTTCCTTTCAATCCTTCCACAGCGGAGAAACAGCTGACAGATGTCAGGAACAATTTAAGTGAAAGCCAGCAAGTGAATATCAGCTTGAACAAACAAAAGTCTTGCGAGATTTTTGCACTACAACATAACAAGACTCGAACATCTCATAATTTGGCTTTAGCTTTCAGCAAAGTTACGGAAATACGGACAGCGCGACTCTGCCTTTGCTGACCACACTGTGGTCAAAGGGGGTATACCATAAAATCCTGTAATCAAGATTCAAGCTCTCTGCTGCCATCTTGCGTCTCTAGTTATCAAGTACCGCCGCAACGTCACCCTGGTAACGTGGTGGCAATTCTGTTAAATAAAAGGCGTCCCATCTGCATCCGCTGCACAGAGGATTGTGGGTCAGAATAGCCAGAAAAACATGCTGGCTCGTATTGGAACATATAGGCTGCGTCCAATATCACATCCTATACACTGAAAAAACCTTCTTGCCGCTTGGAGACATGTAACCATGGTAACCTGTGTCAACCTCATGTAACCAAAACGACGATTTTTAGAGAATCAAAGTCTGAATTGATTTGAAATATGTATTACACCTAGCAAAGTTAAATCCTTTACCTACACTAATATTGAAGCGTCTGTTACGAACGTTGTCGTTACTACGGCATTGCATTGTGGAATATTTTTGCGGCTTTATGGCCAGCGTTGCATACATTGATATTTCACCGGAAATGGTATGCAATTTGCGTACTTTTGGTTTCATACTAAGGTTTCGGACATATTAAAAAAATCTCACGTACTGTTTTAGCGTAGTAAATAGCATGTAAGTGTGGAATTTCGGACAGAACTTAAATGTCTCATATTGTAAAAAGTAAGATTTTCACGTCTTTTATATTATAAAGCAAATTTAAGTGCTTTATAAATACTGTGAAAGTATCAAAGCGCTCAATATACAGAGAAATACACAAGCTGATTTCTGTCCATTTCTGATGTCACAAATATACAATATTTAGACCATTACACGGTTTTAAACGTAAACATTCTAAATGTGTCCCAGTTTGTTTCCTGTTGCAGTGTATGTAAATAACATCAGCTGACAGGAAGTAAACATGGACCCAAACTGTTGCCAGGCAACACATTTCCGTTGCAATTCCGTTGAAATGCACTAAAACGGAGCATTTCAGACAGAGGGTAAATTCAGGTATATTCAGGCTGACAGTATGAGGAAAATTAAGTCTTTTTTGAACATTACAGCATGTAAACATGTTCTAGTAGACACAAAAAATACAAGTATGAACCTGAAAATTAGCATGATATGGGACCTTTAAATCTTTTTCTTGCATACTAAATAGTATGGTAGTATGGATACTGGAACACAGAGTGTGTTGACACTGTTTAACTCACATCAAAATAACACCATCTGAAATTGCTACATCAAACATGCTAACTCATTGGTGGCAGCATCGCATTACTTTTATTAACTATCAGAGGAAGTACTTCTCCCAACGACATCCAAGAAGCCTTTAGCTGCTGATAAAGACGGGGCTAAAATTTGATTAAAAATACATTTGAATAATTATTTTGTTTTCCTCGCTGTAATGAAAACATACTATGAACCCGATATGACAGTACCAATTGACCCAGGTTGTTTTGTGTTATCTGCCATGCTTTCGTATTTTCATTCTTCTTGGCAATTTCTGGTGTAGAACAGTGACTTGAATGCAAATGCTGCTAATTTCGCAGGCCTACAATAACATTGTAAAAAAAAAAGCCGAAATGTTGAAACACATTACCATAGAAAGTGATTCCTATAGAAGATGTAATAGACTATTCCCTAGTAGGATTGTCTGCCAGTTAATTACACTGTATGGGAAAAATTTCTAACTCCAGGTCTCCACCCCCCATCAATTGATTTTTCTTTCGTTCCATTGCACGGAGCAGAAAATGCCCACTCCATCTCAATTGTCAGAGGCAGCAGGATCCACTTATAGGTTCTTCTCAGGTAATTGCGATGCAAATGAGGTTCTCCAAAGACAAATTAGCCACCCTGAAAGAGAGGGCCATGTCCTCAGTTGGCTGTCTGTCTAGTGGCTAGTCCAATAGAAAGGTAAAGGAAATAAGTCCCTTCTTTGATTAATAAAACATGACTGAGAAATCCTGATGATCTGCGAGGGAGACAGCTTTGATCTCTATCTAACTGGAGCGAAAACACCGGCGTTCTGTGCTCGCCATCCTAAATGACGTGCTGCAAACAGGTCCAGTGCTGCGTCTCAAATATGAGGAGAATAATAATAGCTTGTTGCTAAGGGTTTGCCATGTGTTGACTCGGAGTCAGTTTCTTATGGTGATAATCACATTTCACCCCTTTATTTCTAAGTTGGAGATTTCTTTTGCACCCTAAATAAATCTGTTTTATCTTTTTTTTTGGTTGAATGACTAAATATGTCAAAAAGTAGGGGGACATTTGCCTTTACTTAAAGGTCCCATATTGTAAAAAGTAAGATTTTCATATCTTTTATATTATAAAGCAGGTTTTAGTGCTATATAAATACTGTGAAAGTATTGAAATGCTCAATATACAGAGAAATACACAAACCCGTTTTCAGAAATTGTGCGTTTGAAACAAGCCGTTAGGATTTCTGTCCGTTTGTGATGTCACAAATATACAATATTTAGACCGTTACACAGTTTGAAATGTAAAAATTCGAAATGTGTCCCAGTTTGTTTCCTGTTGCAGTGTGTGCGAATGACATCAGCTGACAGGAAGTAAACACGGACCCAAACTGTTGCTTAGCAACTGAATTCCTTTGCAATCCCGTCAAAATAAGGTAAAACGGAGCGTTTCAGACAGAGAGTAAATACAGGTATATTCAGGTAGACAGTATGAGGAAAATAAAGTTGTTTTTTTTACATTACAGCATGTAAACATGTTCTAGTAGAAACACAAAATACAAGTATGAACCTGAAAATGAGTATAATATGGGACCTTTAAGTGTTCATGTGCTTAAACACTCACAGTTTTTCCTCTCTGAGAACAGAATCACGTCTACTCAGCCCTAGAAAATAAGCAGCCTCATTTAGTCTGTTACATTAGAGTCATGTGGGGTCTCCAACTGGGATAACACAGAGCGAAATCATTCATGTTAATTTGTGCACACACAAGGTGCGACCGCGTGAGTAGCCATGCATTTTAATGAAGCTGACACTGAACTCTTGGGTGGCGGTGTGTTCAAGTGTGGAAAATATGTCGGTTGGATGGAACGTCTTTGGCACTAAAGCCTTTACTTGGCCCTGTGAAGGGTACACAAATTGTAGAGCACGTCTGGGGGGAATTAATGTGTGCACTTTCTTATTGCAACTCAATTTAATACTGCAGTGATTAATGGAGTCCTAATTAGCCATAATTTACCCCTACCATTAGCATTTGTGCTATGCATATCTTCCAAAAAACAGTGCAAATTTATAGTGGCTATTCCTATTTTTCTGACATACTGTAGGCTGAACTGTTGTAATCGAATAGCTCTAGATACCGTACAACACCAGATCGCTTATAGTTTCTTTTATAATATTCAACATTGTCCAACAGATGTTCTCTTCTCTCTTCTCTCTCTTTACAAGATTTACGGATTAGGGACTCAACCTGCAACAGAAATACCCTGGGAGTTTTAAACCTTTGACTTTTTGAATTCCCCAACGAAAGGCTGATGTTGCTTTATCTGATGATTTGCGGCAGTGGTCCACAGAATCGTCCCGTATTTCTATAGCTCATTAACACTGAACTGATGAAGTATAAGGCAATTAATAAAAGGTCACGGCTGTCAGTTCCAAGAACCTCCCACTGAATGTATGGCATTGAGCCAAAAGCTTCAGAAAGATCTATGTGGCAGGTTCCGCTCCCCCCAGGATTTGCTGGTGACAAAATGGATTAGATACAGTATTCAAAAGATTTTCGAAAAATCAGGGGTTGAGGGTCACAGGCCAGAAAAGCTTGAGAAACCCTGGACCAGATGGACTCAGATAAAGCTGTAGCATGTGGTTTAAACTGTAATATTCAATAGACATTGTAATATTTTTTTGTGGTCAGTTGAGATTATGAGGACTGATGATGGCATGATGAACACAGGACACGATCCACTGTTCACCTCTGATCAAATAAAGGCTGATATACTGTATGTTGACAATTTTACATTTTTGTGAGCTGGTTTGCAAGTAGGGCTGGTTGATAATTCATTATGATAATTTATCATCTTTCAGTGGAATCATATCGTGATGAAATCATACTGTATACCGAGATATAGTGATCCACAATAACAAGCACATAGTAACTCAAATTTCTCAGAAAATTTTATTTGAAGTATTTTGAGGAAATATCATTTGAAGACTCAGTTCTGTTTTTTCATCAAACTTTACATTACCACTCAGTTCATTTGCGATTAACAAATGTGTGTATATGGAAATGTACTTTTTTTTTGGATAATTTCACTTGAAACTGTTTTGTTCATTTTACAATTAAGTTCTGAATTAAATGAGAAAATACTCATTACAGTAAGTACATTTCATTTGTCATTTAATTCACACAAGAGTTTACAAAAATATGCTTTACCATGTGGTTATTTCATATAGACTATTTATTAAGAATGCATCGATTGCAAAATGATGGGCCGATACCAATAAGGATGTTTGAAATAGAAATTTGGACGATACAGATGTTATTTATTCCACCTTTGGTGCCAGGGAAACAAAGACATCTTCATTATATAAAAAAATAACTGAACTGTCTCCACTCTTAAAGTAATTCAGCTTTTTATTCATATCTTGAATGAGCACTTATTAAATTGTACAAATTTATAAAAAACAAGCTTTAAAATAACCTCTTTCACATGAAATATAATTGCTTCAAAAGCCCCTTAGCCTGCATATAACCACCCACTCAATGAGAGGAATTTATTACTGAGCCCAACAAAAACATTTTGAAACATAAATTAAACGTAATTAAATCAGCAGCTAACAACACAACATTTAGCTGATACAAAATGAATGCGACACAACACATAAACCTCGGCCACCGCCGACGGTGAATGTTATCTTATTTGCGAAAATCGACCGATTACGGATGTTTCAAGTCAAGTCAATTTTATTTGTATAGCCCAAAACCACAAATCACAATTTTGCCTCAGGGGGGCTTTGTTTGGCACTATAAATCGTTCCATCCCTAATATTCATTTATTGAACTACCTAAAAACATGCTATATCCTGATGTATATCGTTATGGAGATATGAAGAGACCTATATCACGATAGAAGATTGTGGCCATATCGCCCAGCCCTATTTGCAAGTTGCGTTTTGTTTCTCCAATAGATGGTGGAAAACAATATTAAACATAATGGAAATATGGCATGTATGTCTTCAAATTGAAATTGTGCATAAAAAACAGCTGGATGGAAACACAGTTAATAACAACGTCACACTATTTTACCCCTTTGCTCCCAATGGAAAAGAGTCATAGTTCCTATGGTATAAACATACATTGTTTTTGTTTTTTTGGCATTTGTTGAAAAGACGGGTGAATTTTCTATTAAAATCAGTAACACAGGAAGGACAAATTGTAAGTCGGACAACAAACTTTACTGTCCATAACATAGTCAAGTTTAAAGTACCAAATGTGGTGTAAGTTAACAGCAGCATTTGCATCTTGATCAGAAGATTCCAGTACATTCCAAGATACCCATCTATGACCTATTTCAGAGTGAAATGAGATACATGGACAGGCCCATTAATCAAACGAAAGGCATCAGCCCACATGTTTCCTATGGAATCCTCCATGAGTCCAATTTCTGTCTGAGCTGGTCAGAGAAGGTCTTCTTGTTTTGACCCGCGATAATGATGTCCACCACTGGGCCCAGATAGTGTCGGAAAAAATGCTGCAACGCGCTTGTTAGTTGCATCATGCCTCCAAGTTTTATCTAAGTTTTTGTTTTGGCCAATCTATTCTCCCCTCTCCCAAAAACCGTTGAGAACAATTAAATTGCTGTGTTGTTTTGGTTTTTTTTGGTTTTTTTTACAGCCATTCAAATGCAATAAAAGGAGCGCTGGTTCTATAATAGTCGTGGTAACATTCATGAGAACGTGTTCAGCATCATTAATTATTTGCCTTTTAGACCCACAATGGATTGATTTTGGTGCAAGACAATTGGAGTATGCTGCGCAAGCTATTCAAAGTCATTTTCCAGTAATTTCTGGGGTTTTTTTAAGGGGGTGGGAGGTCTGTATTATGGTCTCTGGGATGGCACAGAGCTGCACACACTTTTTTATATCATGTGGAAACACAGAGAGAAAGAAACGCCCTGCCCATAATAACAGTATTATTCCCCCATGTCCTTCAATTCACCCCGTAGTGAATGTGTGCATCGCAACATTGGATCTCAACATTGAGAAGGTGCTTCTAACTAAAAACATTTTTTTTTTTAATTTGAAAGACTAATGCGCTTCAGCACAAATGTTATGTGCTGCAAGCCTGCGAACACAGAGTGATTCATTCGGTTCACAAGGTTCATTGTTGAGTACTTGCAGATGGCCGTAGAAAATAAATGAGATGTGTAGGTGGAATATTTCTGTGTAGCTGTGCTTTGCCATAAACACAATTATATGTCTAACCCCTGACAGCAGGTTGAGAGACAGAGATAGCAATAGCGTTTGCATATTTCCTCTTCTGCTCTGACATCTAGTGTGTGTGTGTGTGTGTTGCTGAATAAGTGCGTGCGTGGTTACAGTAGAACAAACCTGTGAACTATTTTCATGAGTATATATCCAAAGCAGCAGCAGCAAGCAGCAGCAAGCAGTAAGACGAAACACAAAGTTTGAAAGGATTCAATAATCTTATCTAACAGACAGTTGTAGCAGCACACAAAAGGAGAGAGACACACTGTTTGTGTTGGCATTGATTGTTGCCCATTAAGCCCGAGGATGCACCGGCTCTGCTGAGGAACTAATTACGGTGGATGCCATCCAAGACGAACCCAAGTACATCCCTGGACTGAAACACCAGTGTTTGTGCAGTGATGTCCCTCGATAGAAAAGAAAACAACTAACAAAGAACAAATAGTCAAAGTAAATTACATTTTGATGAAACAGGCGACACTTTAACGCCAAATGTTTTCGTCGTCGACAATCACGAGATTGGCAACGAGGGTAGTGGAAAATACCAGAATTCAACTTTAATTTATTAGTACCAATAATTATTATTAGGACTGTCAATTGATTAAAATATTTGAATCACGATTAATCGCAAATTAAGCACACATTTTGCTCAAAATGTAACTTAAAGGGAGATTTGTCAAGTGTTTAATACTCAAATATGCTTGCTTTATGAAAATGTATGCATATATTTATTATTGGAAATCAATCAACAACACAAAACAATGACATATATTGTCCAGAAACCCTCACAGGTACTGCATTTAGCATAAAAATAAGCTCAAACTGCATGTGATTATCATAAAGTGGGCATGTCTGTAAAGGGGAGACTCGTGGGTATCCGTAGAACCAATTTCAATCACATATCTTGAGGTCAGAGGTCAAGGGACCCCTTTTGAAAATCGTAATGGTAGTTTTTCTTCGCCAAAATTTAGCGTAAATTTTGAGCGTTATTTAGCCTCTTTCCCGACAAGCTAGTATGACATGGTTGGTACCAATGGATTCCTTAGGTTTTCTAGTTTCATATGATACTAATATCACCAATGTCACTCTCTTCTTGAGCTTGCTGCCTCTGAAAGATCGATTGCGTTAATGCGTTAGAGAAATTAACTTTGACAGCCCTAATAATTATATTTATCAAATGCAGAAGGCACATTTATTTCTTTTAGTCAAGATTAATATCTCTCTAAAAAAAATATTCCTGCATAAATCTGTTGATTAATAACTTCATTCCAGGTGGAATGGTTTGTATGATAAAAGTTTCCAAACTATGAAAGCATTTTTTTTCCCGTCTTTATCCCTCAACTAAAAACAAGTGAGCAATATCAGGTTTGCCTCATACAGCGTTACCTTCCACAGCTAATGGCTTTCATGCCTCACTGTCAGAGGAAGCTGGGAAAATATGAGCAGTACAGGTGACCGTCTGTGGTCCGCGGGGGATTAACCACCTGTGAGGGTGTGACTTTACAGAAAGCGGAAAACATCCAGTCATGAACAGGTGGCTCTTGCTGTAGGCAGTTCCAGCACGGCAGAAATAAGTGATTTTATCAGCTGGACTGCGGGGAGGAGACTTTTTGGATTGTGGGCATTTGGGGGATTTTTTTCTCACTGATATGGCACAGTAGCACAACTTACAGCATCTGCTACATCAGTTCATCATTGCCCTGTTAATTATGACTTTGTTGTGCAACCATTGTATTATATTTTATTACAAATGGAACAAAAAATCTGAAACTCAGTGTGTAACAGTGATGTATTTTATTGATTATAGCATTTAAAAATACATTAAAAAATCAACTTTTCTTACAAAAATATTACATTTAACAACATGAATGAATGTGAACTGATTTCTTATGTAAATTAAAGATACCCGGAGGAGTTTTCATTGTTATCAAACCAGTGGGCAACCTCTGGATCTGAAAAGTGAAACCAATGCGGAAGTGCCTGAAACCTGCATTATTTCTAATGGCCAGCAGGGGATGACTCCTCTGGTTGCAAAAATAAGTCTATAGAAGTCTATGAGAAAATGAGCCTACTTCTCACTTGATTTATTACCTCAGTAAACATTGTAAACATGAGTTTATGGTCTCAATCGCTAGTTTCAAGTCTTCTTCAATACAGTATGATGTTCATTTAGTAAATTATGGTCCCATTTAGAGTCAAATAAATCATAAAGCAGGGGATGCTTTAAGGCATGGCTACCTTGTGATTGACAGGTCGCTACCACGGCATTGTCCGGTCTGAGAGTTGTCCGTGTTTTCCTCTTACAACTTTAACCCTTTCACAGTGTGTTTTCAGTTCAAGTTAATTGTAACATTTTGGTTGCCTAAAAATATCAAATTCAGCGTTGTACTTAGCTCCACCTACTCATGTCACTTCTGGTTGCAAAAAAAAAACAAGATGGCGACAGCCAAAATGCCAAACTTGAGGCTTCAAAACGGCAGTCCACAAACCAATGGGTGAAGTCATGGCGTCCACTTCTTAGATACATTCTATGAACCAAACACATGTTCAATTCAAGTACTAACTTGTATGTTTGGACACCCTTTTTTTGTTTGGTTGCTACCGAAATCCGTTTGCACTCTTCCTCTGTAACGGCACATTGCTCACTTGAATGACACATTACTGCCACCAGCAGTCAACGTGCATCAGCAGAAACTCATAGCTGTGTCATGTGTTGACACTGTGGACTGGAACGTAATTAAATCATATCTATTAAATTACCTTATTCAGTATACCACACAAATGTAAGCTAACAAAATAGAATGTATGGGTCTTGGTTTGTTCATGTGTGTGTGTGTGTGTTGGGTTAATGAGAAAAATAACCCGCAAAGAGAGTTATCTCCGACTCTCATCTGAATTTATTTAATTGCCTCTCTGGTTATTAAAAATGTGTTTTCAGACTGTATGATTTATAGTCAGATGGTGGGGCAGGAAATGGTAAATTCATTGCCGTGTGTTGCACCAGCTAAGGCGCCACCTGCTCGACAGCATGTCCAAGGGGAATCACTGCAATCTATTACAAGCTCTCTCTAGAGCACAGCTTGTTTTGTCGCCCCATGCCCAGTGGGTAATTTGGAACCGGGCCCACTGTTTTCTACAACATCCAGGAAGGACATTTATACAGCTAAATATTTCAAATGCCAAAAATCATACTTTATTTTATTCAGAGAGTAAATATATAGGTAGTAGAATGTGCTTTGCCACGCAGAAAGATGCATATTGGCAAAACGTACGAGGTTATGGTGGAGAAGCAATACTGACACGATAGCCTGAACAAAGTGGCCCACCTCTTATAAGTGTAGAGTGGGGCAGTCCCCTCATACTGTATATGTGTTAAATGTTATGCTGAATAGTCAATTCAATGTGCATACTTAATTTTATCAACATCAAATACTCAATTAAACTTGAAGGCAAGGGTTGGAACCAGGCGGCAACCTCTGAAAAGTGAAGCCAATGCAGAAGTTGCATTCTTTGTAACAGCCAGCAGGGGGCGACTCCTCTGGTTGCAAAACTGATTGTATAGAAGTCTCTGAGAAAATGTCCCTACTTCTCACGTGATTTATTACTTCAGTAAACATTGTAAACATAAGTTTATGGTCTCAATTGCTAGTTTCAAGTCTTCTTCAATACAGCATGATGTTTATTTAGTAAATTATGGTCTCATTTAGAGTCAGATAGACCATAAAGCAGAGGATGCTTTAGGGCATGGCTACCTTGTGATTGACAGGTGGCTACCCCGGCGTTGTCCGCGTTTTCATATAACCCTTTCACAGTGTGTTTTCAGTTCATTAAAGTTAATTGTAATGTTTTTGGTCACTTAGAAAATGTCTTATTCAGCGTTAGGTTGTACTTAGCTCCACCCTCTGGTGTCATTTCTGGTTCCAAAAAAACAAAAAACAAGATTACGACAACCAAAATGCCAAACTTGAGGCTTCAAAACCGTAGTTCGCAAACCAATGGGTAACGTCATGGTGACTACGTCCACTTCTTTTATATAGAGTCTATGGTCGGAACCATGGAATCTATCTACAACTCTGCTCTTACTTTGAGTTATGCAAGCTATACCTTACAGTAAATAAGCATATCACCATGAGTCAGCAAAAAGTCAAAGAAAACCAAACACTAATACATAACTGTAAACTCAAAAAGTTGCTGGTGGGATAAATGTAATTCTTGCTGTTCTTTTGTGATTTTAATGCTGTGTGTAGTTTGACTTTGGTATTTTATGTTTGGACTTCCTGTTTGTGATTTCACTTCACTGACTGTATACCAAGTCTCTAACATCTAAGTTTTCTTTTTTTATGAATGTATAACTGTGACACAAATGCATCTAAAAAAGTATTTAAAAAACATTTATCTGTTTACTGCATGCGTTAAATTCTCAGAACGCAATTACCAACCTCTCACACTTTGCATAAACGTATTTCAAACACAAGTCCGTACAAACATCCGCTGTGCACGCATGCACAAACTTTTTTTTTTTCCAGAAAATGTCTTACGGTACTTCAGATAGTCTCATTATTCTTCTTCTTCCACACATATTTTGTGACCCCTTTGACACCTCCTACACTTTTGTGACTGTAGAAGTTCTCTAAGAAATCCTCCTTATTGTTTAAAAATAAATATGCAACTTTTTTGTTGTTATTCACAGAGCGGAGGGATGTAGTGAAGACATGGAGACCAGCAGGTGTGGATGTTACTTTATTAATGTCAGCCAGGAACAGAACAAAAAAGAGCTCCATCTCCTATCTGTCCATCTGTATTCTTTGCCCACATGCCGGACACTGATGCTTCTTTCCCAGACTGATGGATCTGTGCGTGTCAACATGGCAGTACAGAGTTGCAAAGACAAAGTCAGCTGTCATGTTGACCAGTTATTTTCTTTATGTGGAATGATTCAGTGCTCCTGGTGCTGCTGCTGTCACATACTGGATCAGTATATAAAAAAGCCAAACTATCCCATTTTGTGCCAAACCACAATTCATCAACCAAATTAATTTAAAAGAAAGGAAACACATCACACTAGATTAAGTCCAAACTGTACATTTTGTTTCTCTTCAGCGAACTGTAACATCAGACTCACCTACATATACACCTTTGACGTATAGTTACAAAGACCACCCGTAACTCATCCTTCTCCGCAGTGCTCATTATCTTTATCCAGCTATTGTTCTGGCTTTGATATTTTGTTTACACATGACATCTATTATTCAGTCGCATCATTAGGCAGCAAGGTGAACCGATCATTTGCACATTAGACAGAGGTGAAACCGGCGACTATCATCATATATCTTGGCAGAGGGGAAAGTTACATTAACACAATGCTTATGCAAAGTATTATGCACACGGAAAAGTTAAGTGGTATCAGTGCAGTTTTTAGCCTCTTAAAGGAACAGTGTGTAACATTTTAGGGGGATCTATTAGCAGAAATGGAATATAATATTTATGTTTTCAGTAGTGTATAATCACCTGAAAGTAAGAATCGCTGTGTTTCCATTAGCTTAGAATGAGTTTGTCATATCTACATAGGGAGCGGGTCCTCTTCACTGAGTCGGCCATGTTGCTCCGCCATGTTAGAACGGACAAACCGAACACTGGCTCTAGCGAGTACTTTTTGTGTTTTTACGTCACCTGAAGGCCACCGTAGTTCTCCAACACGCTTGTGAAACTGCGGTAATGTAAAGAAAAAGAGTGCAAAACCGTGGTACTGCCAGCCGCCGTCTGACTTCCGTTGCTCCTAGAGCTGACCCGAATACTTCGAAACTTTGACAGTTGCCATGGTATTCAATCTCCAAATCACTATTGTTTTGAATGCTTTGTTTTTTTAATTCTCACCTCCGCCGAGGCCAAAGGCCTAGGAAGGATGTTATGTTTTCACCGGCGTTGGTTTGTTGGTTTGTTTGGCGGTTTGTCCGTTTGGAGGATAACTCCAAAAGTGCGCAATGGATTTGAATGACATTTTCTGGAGGGGTGGGGTGTGGCACAATGAACAATCCATTAGATTTTAGTGGCGATCCAGATCATGATCCAGCTTCGGAAATTTGTTTTTGTAACTCCGCTCAGCCCGTGCATTAACACCACAGGCTTTAAGACATGCGCAGTTTAACTGATGACGTGTTCATGACGCGTCACCCTGCCTCTTTCCTTCTGCCTGCAGAGAGTGGGACAGAAAGAGAGCGGGGGTTGGAGGGAGGGGGGAACAACTGTAGATTCGGCGTATTTTCACATTAAACTCTGTGAAATTACAGTTGAGTTCGACCAAAGCACACTTGGTGATTGTTGGAAAGAGTAACGACGACGGTTTAGGTGAGTTTTACTTTGTTTCTGTCCAGTTTGAATGAAGTGTTTTATGCTGCTCCGCTACGTACAGCTGATCTCAACATAAACAAAAATACACATGGATGATGGAGCAAGCTGAACGGAGAGGGGGGCGGAGGTCTGCGTTCTCCGAGTGCCATTCCAGTATATATATATATATAAGTATGTACAAATAATGTTTAAATCTCAAAATAGCCCATGAAATAAGGAATAATCCCACAGCATAATTCATTATTCATAGGGTTAGGGTTAGGGTTAATAAAATTATTAATTATTCTCAGACAGATGTCGCAGTTTGTTGTGTGTACTTAAACAGGGGAGATGGAGACACACAGACAAAATAAAAACATGTGCCGCGCCACAAAGCTTTGAATACCTTTGAATATTTCTTACCGAAGCTGCAAAGCCCAAAAAATGGTATTCGGGACAGCCCTAATTGCTCCTAATGTAGTGTTATTATGGGTGGTCTCTGAGAGAGGCGAATGGCTTTACCACGGTTTTGCACTCGGTGGCTCACGTTACCGCAGACTTCAAAAGGGAGGAGTGAGCGGAGGGGTACAGTGTGCAACCACACCACTAGATGTCACCAAATGCTACACACTGTACCTTTAAGAGAAAGTGCCTGTTACGACCCACATGAGCGATTTGCCTGCATTTGTCAGTCCTGTCACACCACGCTGCCCCAATCTGCCCTGCTCTCCTCTAACACAGACAATAACACCACTGTTGTTATCATCACGCACCAGAGGCCTGTACTACCAAGCAGGATTTTGGCGTTAGTGAGGTAACTTCAGGGTTAACCCTTCAGGGCTTCCGTCCTACGAAGGTGGATCACTTCTTACCGGGGTAGATCGCCATGGTAACTTTTGCTGAATTGCTAACCTGCTCCGGAGCAGGTTATGTTCCAGATAAGAGATCAGCTCGTATAAAAGCACCGCCTACTGACCAAGCAAAGCTGAGTGCGCGGATCAGCGGTATGATAATATTACACACATATGAAGAAGTTTAAGTCATAATCCAACCTATCAACACAGTTTAAACTGACAAATGCAGAAAGGACAGCTGGATTTTTGCTGTGGGTGTTTACCGCTTTGATGTATATTTTTATATTAATTTTTTCTTGCTCTTGAGTCCGTTTCACACCGCCGGAGAGGGGGATGCAGATGAAAGAAGGCTGAAATAGTCACACACGCCGCATCCTTGTTAATTGGCATAATAAAGTGTAATCCATTCATCCATAACACGTCTAAAAACTATTTATATCTAGACGACTGTATCTGACTTTTGAGGGTTCCGTTAAATTAATGTCTGTTAATTTACACATTCACACTTCTTTTGCCAGCAGTTCTTCCTGCATTTGGCAGCTTCAACCGTGTTACTGAACTCGCTTCGTAGCACAGGCCTCAGCAGAGATATTTCCAAGACTGGCGTTTAGGTTTGCATTAGCTGCTATCATGACACATGTTTGTGGAGCACATGTGGGCAACAGGTTGGAGCTCGGATGTGCTGAGCCAGTGGCAGCCACCACAGCTGAGAGCGATCCTGTGAGGCGCTTGCAAATTCAGCAAAAAAGTGGCTCCCAAATAAGCCCCGAACTGCGATTAATGTTCAGCACCCTTTCCGCCCCTATCGTCACATCATGGTTGAAACTACACGGCCCACATTAACAGCTTGAGCAGCCTGTACTTATACTGACTCACCGGCACTAAAGGCACACTAGGCATCTGAGGTAGGATACGGCTTTCACAGCAGGATGTGGCAGAGTGTAGCCGGATTAATTCTTTTGATAGCGATAGTCCCTTTTCAGGTGTGCCGTTGAAAACATCATGTCCACTTCAGAGTTAACTTTGAATGGACTACAGAGGGCAAAAAAGTATAGTCATTCAGAAAGCAAAAGGGGGAAAAATAAAAGCATAATAGCATCAATTTCATGTCTGTATTTGAGAAATTAAGACAGCTGAAAACTTGAAAGGTTTTTTAAAGGAACGTACTGTAGCATGGGCAGATTTGTTTGTTTGCGAGAAAGTGAATAAAGTTATATCCAACAACGGGCAGCTGCTGGCAAGATTCCACCAACAAAAGTGATTGTGCATCAGTTGGTCGGAATCCAAAAACAAGTGTTCCCTTGTTGAGTTGGAATACTTGTCAGAAAATAGGTTTTGTTTGGTAAAGTTACAACTGTTCTCGCAGCGAGAGAGTATTTATTGTCTCTCTGGGATTTCACTTTTTTAACTTTTAAGAGCAGTGTCTGGGTACGAGAGATGCACTCTGTTCCCCTCAGCCTGCTGGACAGCCTCTTACAGCAAAAATGAACAATGTGATAACAATCAGGTATAGAAGTCTTGTTTTCAGACACATCTTTGTTGACAGAACTGAACTGCAGGAAGTTTTGTGAAACTGACTCTGTAAGCTGAAACTTGCCCCCCACAATGTTAAGAAAATGACTTTTTATACTGCTACTCGTATCTTTAATTAAGACCATTATTGCCAGCCAATCCAGTCTAAAGTTAATGTCGTTTTAATTTAGATAACATGAGATGTAGCCACTTCCGAGCTATAAGAATCACTTTACTCTGTAGCCGATAATTTGATTCAGTAACATCTTGAAGCTGATATTCCCCCTCTATGCCTGTTAACTTAATGAAGTCCTCTGCACAGACATGTTGTCACAGCATAACATGGGAAAAATGTATTTCTAAACTTAAGTATCTTCTGCAAAAAAAACAAAAAGAAACCTATGTGGTCATAAAATCATGGCAAGATAATCAGATACCAACAAATTAAAGGAAAAAAATGCATGATGAGAGGAGAAATATAATGAATGCAGATGATTTCATACAGGCCACGAAGGGTTCCTAAATGCTCTAATGAGTACCAAAATGACGTGAATCAATCAATCGTGACCTTTGCAGTCACCATATGTTAGACAGCACCCTCCGCCACCATCATCGAAACAACAAATAAAGGAATATCTTGGATGGATGGTGCTCTGTGCCTTCAGTAGAGCTCCTGAGATTTATATCTATGACAAGGAGCATTATAGGTGATCTGGTTCACCTGCCATCTGCTCACCAATGGGCATTGTGGCAGAGCGGAAAAATGGGTGTAGTTTTTCACGTGCTAGAGGTGGCGATACATCACACATCACAGTCCAGAGTAGGCTTGCATGACCACGCCCCCTATTGGGGGAAAACAAATCATGTGTCCCTCAAAGAGGGTAGCAGCGTAAACAGAATAAGTTGAGAGATGTCTCCAAACTTCTAATTTAAAGAAACCGGTGATAGTAATAATGCTATTTGCTATGTAGCTGGTTGCACCAACAATAAATCAAAAAACGCTGACCTCCAATATGTTCCCCTGTCATGGCCTAAAAAAGGAGTGGAGTGGAGTAAAAAGTACAACACTTGCCTACAAAATGTAGAATGTAGAAGTATTAAGTAGTATCAAATGGAAATACAGAACTAAAGTACAAGTACCTCAAAATTGTACCTAAGTACTGGGGGTGGGAATCAATTCGCCTATATATCGCGATTTCTTTTTTTTTTTAGGATTTTCAAATCGATTTTTATTTTTTATTGCCAGAATCGATCTAATCGATATAAGGTGACGGGAGAGCTAGCGACAGATTTGGCGACGTTAGTGGAAGTATACGTGTGTGACCACGTCCGGTTATGAAAATAAGGTGCTAACAAAGGGAACTATATAATACATATATAGAAATAAGATTGATTGGATTATATTCAACAGAAATATAAAACATGTTACATGTCCATTATAAAAAAAAGTACCACTAAATTGTGAGGGAAATGTCTTTATTCTTTGATTTTTGGGTTGCTGGAAAAAAAATCAAAAAATCCTGACAGTGCATTTTTACTTTATCAATTTAGAGATTTTCCAAAATAAAAGTCCCTAGAAGTGTATGATTCAACTTTTTCTCATGATCTAGTGTTAAAAAAAGTTAACAAAAATCTCAATTATTACATGGCTGTGTTAAATACTGATACTTAAATTCTGATTAGTCAATCAGGGCGTTCTGCGGTCTGTAATTTCTCTATAACAGACCGTTGCTATGTTTAGCAGCCCGTTGCTATGTATAGCAGGCCGTTGCTACGGGCGCAGCTCTGATGTCGGACTCTGGTGGACCGTTTTTGTGACAAAATATTGATTTCTTAAGTAAGTAGCCGTGTAATAAGCGGGATAATGTACAGCTAGCGGGTCATTGTTGTGAAAGAATCACAACAATGACCGGCTTGCTGTACATTATCCCTTACATATCAAATCGCAATATTTGTAGAATTGCAATACTTAAAAATTGCAATACATATCGAATTGATTCCCAAGTATTGTGATAGTATCAAATTGGGAGATAGGCGTATCGTCCCAGCCCTGATAAGTACAGTACTTGAGTAAATGTACTTAGTTATATTCTACCACTGCTAGTCTCGTTGTGTTAATCATATTTGTATTTTAAAGGAACCGTGTGTAACATTTAGGGGGATCTATTGGCAGAAATGCAATATGATATTATTAAGTATGTTTTCTTTAGTGTATAATCACCTGAAAATAAGAATACGTGTGTTTTTGTTAACTTAGAATGAGCTGTTTATATATATATATAATATCTACATAGGGAGCGGATCCTCCTCATGGAGCTGGCCGCCATGTTTCTACAGTAGCCCAGAACGGACAAACCAAACACTGGCATTAGATAGGGACATTTGTGTTTTTGCGTCGACCACCGTAGTTCTCCTAACAGGCTTGGCCATGCACGGAAGAGGTTTCAGTTGGTTGCAATTTGCAACCTCACCGCTAGATACCGCCAAATCCTACAAGATTGACATTGGACTATCCCTTTAAGGATAAAGTCCAATGTCAAAGGACTATTCCTTTAAGGATATACTGAGTATCAGCTGTATTTACATTAATTAACTTTATTAATATTGCTTTATATCTGCCATGTCTCATTTGTACCATGCGCATAATATACTGTACCATGTTAACTGTATCATTTAATATAAATGGCAGCGGTTTTAGCATTAGCAGGATTTAAGGACTCTTTGTGGTTTGGATCTCTAGAGTCAGAGTCTGCTGAGAGCACGGGGGTCCAATTTCCATAGCTCGTTGTAACAGTCAGAATAGAGTTGAATCCATTGTTGAATTGAACTGGATTTAAATTACCAAGAAGTCTGGTCTCACACCAGCAACCTGGTATACAGTAATTCCCTCACTGTCGGGTTCTATGTCCATGAAACAAGTAACCACAAGGGATTTTTTTTCTTTTTCATTCAAAAGGGTTTGTCTCACTAACAACCTTCCCCACTGCTGCACGTTACACTTAATTAACTTGCCTCCAATTCCTATTACCTTACTGTACCAACGTATCTCCTCTTAGAAAGATTAACTGTGAAGGAAGAGTAAGAAATAATGTCCCGGAGCTTGTCTTTCGAAGAATGCGAGTTGTCATCTGACACATGACTTCTTTTTTTTTTTATCAAGGTAGCTTATACTTCCTTCATTCTTTTGATGTGTCATACTCGCCGTAATTGATTCCGCTCACTCCTGTCATGCTTTTGACTGCAATTTGCAGTGCAATATGCCGCCCTGAACTTTTTGAACCCATAGCATAATGGAAAAGCTGTAGAGCCTACGAAGCGTGAATTATCACCTGGTCTTGCACATAATGCTGCTGGCACAAGTACAGAGACGCTCAGCATGTCCTCCGCAGTAAGAGAATTACATTTTTGATGAAGTTGGAGAGAGAGAGAGAGAGAGAGAGGAGCCATTGTTGCTTGACTATGTAAGCTCCAGACGCTTGGAGAAGTAACTAATTCGATTCCTGTAGTCTTACGGGTGTCTTCTCTAAATTCTCTGTTTCCCTTCGTGAAAATTTAAAGCTGAAATGTAATCAAAGCTCATTTGCTTCTCAGACTGAAAAATAATAATGATAATAATAAACGGGGTTTGCGCATAACTTGAGCTCGAACCATTGGACTTATTAAAAAAATGTCAATTTAGCACTGGAATATCAAATATTCTCATGTCTAGAGCTGCTGCTAATTAATGTTTCCTTTTTTTCCTCCGTTAAAAAAGTGCCATATGAGCTATAAGATGGAAGCAATACTGTGTGTTTTTCTGTCGTCCAATTACACCCAGTGCCATTTATCATCCGTTAAAGGCTTCAGCGTTTTGTTTGTGCTGATGCCGCCTTTCACTAATACAAAACTTCTTAAAAAAACAAAACAGCCATGCTGCCATGAGAAAAAAGTCTTTGAAATACATGGCGCTTATATAAATAAATTTGCTTGTGTTTATTCTGTCAGTCTCCTTGATTACTTGGATTCAGTGATATTTCCAAGATGAAACAAGTCACAAATTTGGCTTGACAAGCAGGGAGGCATTTATGTATGAGAAGAAAATGTGTTCGTATTATGTTTTCTCTTCCTCTTTACATAAGCGAGGGCGCCCTGCCCACAAGTATTTGAGAGTATTAGAGAACTTTTGCGTTTGCAATCCACCGTTTCCACTGATGAATCTTATTTTTGCCAATTATAAGAGTGGACTTTTTAAACTTTTTATTACCTTTTGATATTTTAATTTAGCAAGCTGCGGTGTTCGATGTGAACATAATGTCTTCGATGCAGACGGCTAGATCAAACCGCGGCGCCTTTTTCTCCCACACTGGTGTCATTTTGACTGTTGATCAAGAATGTAAAAAAAACCTACACTGGCAATCTATTTCAATTTCCAAATGACTTCCTGTAACCCAGAAACAAGTACAGCCTAGAGGAGAGAAGTGACGAAAGATGAAACAAAGTGACTGTGTTCTTTGCACTAATAGTATATAACCCAAAATGTTTTTTTCAAAGTCAGCTCGGGGCTAAAAAGTCATTTGTTTAATGGCTTCTGCCCAGCATGAAGCCAGCAGTCTATTTTTAAAGAAGTGATAGGTGGACCACACCTTCAGAACGCTGCAACCGTAGTGTATCCCCAAACGGCCTTTTAGCTCGATTTCAATGAACACCCCTTCGACTTTCTAAAGCCTTGCATGGTGACTAGGTGAGAACAATGAGAGAGGGCAAAAGAGGAGAGTGAAAGAGGATGAAGAACAGGAGGTAAAGACTGAAAGAAAGAGCCCTGCTGTACATCAACTTGAATCAAAGGCCTCTGCTCTTTTTATTTCACTCCTTTCATTCCTTTGTTGTCTGTGCACCACTGTCGCTGCTCTCTGTGGTCACGGAGGCCTTTTCACTTGTCACTTTGCTCAACGTGGCGCAGCAGAGAGGTCCCATCATGACTTGAGAGGATCTGAGTAGACCTCTGCTACCACCTAGAGGTCTCAGCGGTAGTGGCGTCACATCACACATCTCAGCTTGTCAGAGAAACCAATCACCAATCGGATTGACACTTTTTGTGTGTCGTTGATTTGAAAGACATAAATGACTATTTGATATTACATTTTATACTCTGTTAAAGCTAAAGCAATGACCACTGATGTTTAAAATCTGTTCCTTTTTAAGCACATTTGGAAACTTTGTTTGTGACAAGATGTGACTCATGCATTTTTCTACCCCATCCATCAAAGCCACCTGGGTGAGACAGAAAGGGAGGCTGTGGAGGCTTCAGACAGATAAGGTTTCAGTTTCAAAGCTGTCAGCCGGGATAGAATTTCTAGCACCGCCTCTACATTTGAGCCTCGACTACCTTCACTTTAGAAAAAAAAAAAAATCCACAGACACTATTGCCCCCCTTTAAATTTGCATAACAGTCCCAGATAGGCAGGTATGTGATATAAGTACTTCACAGGGCTTATTCGTACCTGGAGAGACCAGCAGGGGAGGGGGATCAGTTTCTTTGATTTTGCCAGTGCTTTAAAATCATCAAGCTCCTGCTGCTTTGGGGAGATGCTCATAGCGCTGCAGCTTGGTTTTTCTAGAGTTACCTCAAATGTGACAGTTAGTGTCTGATAGCAGAGCGAATGTTTTCAGCATGGTGCAGCATCTGCACGTCACCTTACATTCCTCAGACCGCGACGTCATCTATTGGTTCGTGGACTGTCGTTTTGAAGCCTCGAGTTCGGCATTTTGGCCGTCGCCATCTTGTTTTTTTGCAACCGGAAGTGACACTAGAGGAGGGTGGGGCTAAGTACAACCGAACGCCGAATAAGACATTTATGGTTGACCAACAGTTGAATGTGTAAGGCAACATCAGGCTTGACTTAAAGATTGCCTTCTTTACTTTGTAAAACAAAATGTTACAAATAAATTCATAGATAGAAATTCACTGAATTGTTCTTTATTAATAGAAACATAAATCATACACCAACAACTTGACTTCAAATTAACAGGAATTACAATTCAAGTGTCAACCTTTTTAATGCTCCAACAAATTGGTCAGAACTTTAACAGGAATTAAAATTCCAGTCTATAATGTATATAGTATATAAACATAGAATTGAATTGAATAGATCGGCTCCATTGTCACGATACCCGATGCAGCTATTTGAGTCAGTATCGGCCTAATATCCAATCCAGTATCGGTGCATCCCTAATTTTGAAGCCTCGGGTTCTGCATTTTGGCTGCCGCCATCTTGGTTTTTGCAACCAGAAATGACACGAGTGGGTGGAGCTAAGTACAACCAAACACCGAAAAATACATTTTCAGGTGACCAAAATGTTATAATTGACTTTCATTAACTGAAAACACACTGTGAAAGGGATAAACTCCTAAGACGAAAACACGTCGTAAGTAGCCACGCCCTAAAGCATCCCATGCTTTATGGTCTATTTGACTCTAAATGGGACAATAATTTACTAAATGAACATCATGCTGTATTGAAGAAGACTTGAAACTAGCGATTGAGACCATAAACTCATGTTTACAATGTTTACTGAGGTAATAAATCAAGTGAGAAGTAGAATCATTTTCATTTTCAGAGTTCTTTTTGCAACCAGAGGAGTCGCCCCCTGCTGGCTGTTAGAAAGAATGCATGTTTAAGGCACTTCAGCATTAGCTTCACTTCTCAGACCCCGGAGTTTTCCCACTGGTCGGTACATATCCATACAGTTTGAATCAAATTTCTCATCTAGAATACATGACTTATTCACTGATGGCAAAGTTGTAATAGAAAGCACATAAGATTCTAAAAAAAAAAGTTGCGGTGAGCTGAGTGTAGACGCCCTGGAGGCAGGACAGAGTCGGGGACTAAACCCAATTCCATCTTCGGTATCACTTCCCTCTCTCTCTCTCTATAATGAGCTGATGCTGCTTTGAGCAAATTGAGCCTCACCTCTTGGAAAAGGTGCAAAACGGAGTGTTTTAGTCACTCTTTTTGTGCTGACAGCCATCA
Organism: Sebastes fasciatus; assembly: GCF_043250625.1. Taxonomy (NCBI): domain Eukaryota; kingdom Metazoa; phylum Chordata; class Actinopteri; order Perciformes; family Sebastidae; genus Sebastes; species Sebastes fasciatus. Next base: position 24,499,181 of record NC_133813.1, on the reverse strand, counting down.
GAGTGTACAGCACTTCCTACCAAAATTGTCCCAGCCTCAGCGATTTAGGGATGCTGGCGAAGCAGGACACCTGAATTGTCACACGACAGACTTTCTCTACTTTGGGACTAAACTATATGCAAGATTTACCCACATGGTTCTGACATGTTTCTGTGCGAACACATCCAGATATTAATGCAGAGACACACCATCATTTTCTACACACTAATGTATTCAAATAGCAATCCATATCCAAACAGGCAGGCCCAAGTGTAAGTGTACATTTTTTTGTTATTTCCTTCTTCACAAACCAAAACACTTTCTGCAACCTGTTATTTGCACCCTTTACAATGAAAATCACAAAGTGCGTAACAATAAACACAAAACACAAAACACAATTCATCCGTAAGATATGCATGAATTCCGAGAGAGACCCCTCGCAGCATTCATATTCAGCTCTTATTATGTTTTTGCTTGACTGTGCCTAAATTGTTTCCATGAGAGCCGAGGCTTTTCTGACAAGAATCTTGCAAAGCATCCTGCTTGACATTCAAATAGCGGCGGGCAGATCTGCTGCACGAGGGGGCTGACTGTGCACAGTTTGCATTAGATAACGCTTACAAAACTACCTTTGTAACTGTTTAACAAGGTCAGACATTCGTTCAGCTTGTAGCTTATAGGCAATAAACACATTTAAGGGGGGGAAACTTTACTATGTAAACACATTTGTGCTCTCTCCTCGGAAAAAAACAAACAAAAACGGAGGCTTACGTTCAATCGAAGATGTCAACACAAATCATGCTAGATAAACCTTTAAAATAATTACAAAGAGCTTCAGAGCCTTTAAGCCCTTTTAGATTCAGAGACAGGGAACCGGGGCTGACCACTGGATCCAGGGATTTAGAGACCCTCAATTCACAGGGCTGCCAACAAACGCTGCATAAGAACAAAGCTTTGTACACACGCCGGAGTCTGCCCTTTGAAATTTGTTTATCGGGTCGTACATTTAATTCTCGCTCTTGATTATTCTGACTTTATTGAAATGCACAGTCACACGCACACTCACATGCTAAAAGCTTATAGGCTGATTTACCAGTCTACACACACGCAGTGGTAGTTTTATTTTATTCTGGCAGCTGGGAGACGCGGCTCCCATGGCTCAAATATTGCCACAGAATAGAGCATAATCTTTGGAACAGCTGTGGCTGGAGATAAAACCTTAATCAGGTGAAGGGGAGCTCGGTAATATAATAACCTGGAGCCTGAGAGTCACCAAAGATGCACCGATAGACACAAAAGAGCACTACTTGATAATCTTGGTTCGGGAGCTTACTTACCTGACTATCATGGCCCACTGAGAACTGGATAGACATGATGGGGGGACTTAATGAAAAACCCATTCATGTTTCTTAGTGCTCGAAGATAGTGGGACAAGATAGAAAGACGAGGGGGAGAGGCAGTCAGGGTGAATACCTTCTCATTACACACCTTTGAGTCCTGACATAGACGTTGAGGAGATGGCTAAAACTGACACGTGTTAAATGTAGCATGTTCCACTGAATTTAGTGACATTGGGGATTATTTTAACCATAACAACATGGTATATATATATCTATATCTATAGATATAGATATATATCTATAGATATAGATACAACTTTTAGGACATAATGGTTTAAATAAGGGCTATTAGAGTGTTCTTACTAAAAATCGTACACTTATTTATGGACATTTCTTTCCCAATGTAAAAAAAAGGTATTTTTGGGTCCAATGGCATCACGGACTGACACAGAAGTTGTAGTACCGACGTTTGGCCACTACGAAAATTTGCATCAAAGGTGCACTTCCTTGGGATTTGCATTTGCCGGCTTGCAGTCATCTTCTTCACTTCACTTCTTTGTTATCGCATTGCTATGTTTATTTCTGCGTTACCGTCCCCCAACTGTCAGTGAGCAGTAAAGTGACCGAGTCATTGTTTTAACAGGGCTTGTCACGAGTAAGTCTCAAGTCTTTGCACTCGAGTCCCAAGTCAAGTTCTAAGTCGACATGCAAGTCTCGAGTCAAGTCTAGTCAAGTTCTGATAAAGTTTAAGTCTCAAGTCAAGACTGACAGGTCCTAAGTCAAGTGTCAAGTCTTAAACCTTGAGTTTCAAGTCCTAAACAAGTCCTAATGCCATTTGAGTCTCCGTCTGTAATTTTCAACACATTTTGCATACTGCAATTTGTTTTTTGTTGACCACTGCATAGTTTCTGTACGTGAACAAAATTATCTTTGGCATATTTTTTTTACAACTGGCACTCAGTAAAGTAACATTAGTTTTTGATTGGATTGTTGTCAGATTGGTTCAAACAAATAACATACTTTTCAATATTTGGGCTTGGTGAAGGTATCAAGTATTTTCATGTAAAAAGACTCAAGTAAAAGTGAAATCACGAGTCACTGGTGTTAAAGTCCAAATCGAGTTCAAGTCTTTTTTTGATTTTTGTCAAGTCGAGTCTAAAGTCATCAAATTTGTGACCCGAGCCCAAGTCATGTGACTCAATTCCACACCTCTGTCAATTAGTAGAAAAGCATGGCACCATTAGCAGGGAAGTGTACCACATGCATGTGCACCCTTAAGGGCCTGCATGTTACCAACAAAATGGGGACCCATTCATAAAGACATTCCTCCGTGGTGCTACTAGTGGTAAAAAAAAAAACTCCACAGGGTTGCTTTAATGTGAATTAAGAAGAGAAGATGGGAAATTATAATGCAGTAATTTGGTGTATTTACTGTAAGTGAATGAACATTTCCGACTACAAATAAAGCCTAACAGCTCCTGTACTGATTCATATCAATGTGATCCTAAAAAGTGATTGAAAAAGTGATGGATCTAGAGTTGTCATTGTCATTGAAAGTTCTCCAATAGTTTTCAAGGAAGTGAAACTCTCCATGTCATGAGGTTTTTAATATATAATCATAAGGTATGGAAGGCAAAAGCAACTGCAAGTTGATCTTGTCTGACCAAGTAAGTCAGTAATTTGGATGACCTTTTACTTTGCCTGGATAAAATTAGAACCCGGCAGCGCTTTTATTATTGGCTTTCTGAAGCCTGAAAGAGATGCAGATAGAAACAGTCTAGATACCAAACTAGAGTCACAAGGACACATTCTCCATGGCCCAATGCCATCGCTCCCCCTCCTGAGGCCTTGAGCCCTGAACCCTCAGGGACTTCACCTGGTAAATGGTTGAATGTGAGAGGCTGCTTGAAATGGTATAAATCCGAATGGGACGGCACTTTGCGGCAACATATCACGTTACCTTGACGACACAAGACATGTTATGTACAATTGTGGGCTTTTATTTTACAATTTTACTGCCTGATTTGAACGTCTTCCGGGCTCTTGCCTTTGGAGACGAGAGGTAATTGTCTAATTTACTTGTTTTTGTAAAAGAAATGCTTGATGAATAAACTTGGTGTGTAATATAGCCTATGTTTCATTCCTCTGATTTCATGTGTTTTTTGTATGTGCCATTTTAAATCCTTAATGACAATGGGCTGGTTCTGTGTAAATTTAATATGCAGAGCTGATCAGCCATGTGCAGTCCTCTTTATTTTTTTTACACCCCCGGGCTTCCCCTGGTAACACTCGTGTATACCGTAACAGCACTATGAATTGTGGGTAATTCCCTCAGGCAAAGGACTTATGGATAGTATGCATGAAGGGTTCAAAATGTCTACAGTACAAGAGAGTCCTCAAGCACTTGACGATTTAATGACAGTGAGGTAGCCCTAGAAGCCCTGTGAAGCCCTGTTCAGACCTGGCATTAACATGCGTCCTGAGTGATCCAATCACAAGTGGATGGTTCTAAAAAACAAACTAAAAAAAAACGTCAGTTAAGTAGGCGGTCCTTAAAGGTCCCATATTGTAAAAAGTGAGATAGTCATCTCTGTTTTAGTATAAAGCAGGTTTAAGTATTATATAAATAATGTGAAAGTATTGAAATGTTCAATATATGGAGAAATACGCACAACCCGTATTCAGAAATTGTGCGTTTGAAACAAGCCGTTAGGATTTTTGTTCATTTGTGATGTCACAAATATACAATATTTAGACCATTACACGGTTTTAAACGTAAACATTCGAAATGTGTCCCAGTTTATTTCCATTTGCAGTGTATGTGAATGACATCAGCTGACAGGAAGTAAATATGGACCCAAACCGTTGCAATTCAGTTGAAATGCACTAAAACGGAGTGTTTCAGACGGAGGGTAAATACAGGTATATTCAGGCAGACAGTATGAGGAAAATAATGTTTTTTTGAACATTACAGCATATAAACATGTTCTAGTAGAAACACAAAATACAAGTATGAACCTGAAAATGAACATGATATGGGACCTTTAATGTGGCCCAGGACACGTACACACTGCTAAAAGAATGTGGCCATTTGTGGCCCAGACCACCTCTGAATGTGGTCTGAACAATCAAATCTCAATGCATCCTCAATGAGTGCGTTCACACCTGTACTTAAAACTGTCCACTTGTGATCCGATCACTCAGGACGCATGCTAATACCAGGTCTGAACAGGGCCACCGACTCTGCGGGAATGCGCCTCAAAGTCTGTGAGTCTTTGTGTGTGTGAACATTGGGATTGGGCCCATTTCACTTCCCACAGGCCCTTTCTCGTGGACCTTGGGCACCCTCATTGTGTTCTCACCTGACATCCACCCCCACCTTCACACTGGCCTTTAATTCTCTCATCAGCTCCCAGTATATAATTTTGTCAATAGCCGTTGTTCCTTGCCAGATCTATTGACCTATTATGTTCTAGCCTACCTGCCCTGGTTACCTGTTCCTGCCCCAGTGGATTGTCTGTCTGAGGTCTTATGAATGTAAACACAACTTCACATCGAAGGGCCCAGCGAGACTGAAAAGCTCATCCGTCCACACTGAAGTCTCAATACTGTAAAAGGGATCACAATTGCCATTCAAATCTCCCTCATGCAACAGCAGCTTTTGATTCATCTCAGATATCTGTATTTTAGATTTTCTATAGACTCGTCTACAATGAACAAGACGAACGAGCAGTTAGAGGTTCATTTTATCGCTCGGCTTATTTCATCTTTAAAAAGACGCATGGCTGTTGATGAAAAGATTCGCTGATTGAATCTGTCATGTCTTTGTCACGAGAGAGTCTCTCCATTTTGCCACTTTGACATACAGTTTTCGCTTGATGTTTTGTTAGAAAAAGAAAGAAAAGGACTGTGCTGTATGGCAAAAAGAGTTCACTGTAACCTTCAGAAGTATGGCACTATAAAGAGCTTGCTTAATAATAGGTTCCTACATTTTCTGTAGAGCATATTAATATGATGACCAGTGAAATGACCAAAGCTATTAATAAATACCAGAAGTGAAGCCAATGCAGAAGTGCCTTAAACTTGCATTCTTTCTAATAGCCAGCAGGGGGCGACTCCTCTGGTTGCAAAAAGTCGTTTGTTTGTATAGAAGTATAGTGTTTTTGTCTCAGAACTTAAAGGTCCTATATTGTAAAAAGTGAGATTTTCATGGCTTTTATATTATAAAGCAGGTTTAAGTGCTTTATAAATACTGTTAAACTATCAAAACACTCAATATATGGATAAATACACACAGCCCGTATTCAGAAATTGTACGTTTGAAACAAGCCGTTTGGATTTCTGTCCATTTCTGATGTCACAAATATACAATATTTAGACAATGTCACAGTTTTAAACGTAAATATTCTAAATGTGTCCCAGTTTATTTCCTGTTTCACTGTATGCGAATAACATCAGCTGACAGGAAGTAAACATGGACCCAAACTGTTGCCTAGCAATGCAATTCCGTTGCCATTCCGTTGAAATGCAGTAAAACGGAGCGTTTCTGACAGAGGGTGAATACAGGTATATACAGACAGACAGTATGAGAAAAATAATTTGTTTTTTTAGCATTAAAGCATGTAAACATGTTCGAGTAGAAACACAAAATACAAACATGAACCTGAAAATGAGCATAATATGTCCATTTTTACTTTTCTGGTTACCTGAAAATGTCTTATTCAGCGTTTTGTTGTACTTAGCTCCACCCTCTTGTATCACTTCTGGTTGCAAAAAAACAAGATGGCGACGGCGTAGAAATGTCCAACTTGAGGCTTCAACACAGCAGTCCACAAACCAATGAGTGACGTGATGGTGACTACGTCCACTTCTTATATACAGTCTATGGTACACAGCTCTTTAAAGAAACAGTGTGTAACATTTAGGATGATCTATTGGCAGAAAGGACATATAATATTATAACTGTTTTCTGTAGTGTATGATTACCTGAAATTTCGTTTCGTTACCTTAGAATGAGCCGTTTATATCTACATATGGAGTGGGTCCTCTTCACGGAGATGGCCACCATGTTTCTACCGTAGTCCAGAATGGATAAACCAAACACTGGCTCTAGATAGGGTCATTCCCGTTTTTGTGTTGGTCACCATAGTTCTCCTACACTCTTGGCACACGGAAGAAGCTTCAGTTGGTTGCAATCTGCAACCTCACCGCTAGATGCCGCCACATCCTACACACTGCCCCTTTAATAGAAGGTTTTATGTTGTTGAGCAGTAAGACCAGAAGAAAAACCCATAAAATCCTCATATATGTACTACCTGACCTAGCTGTATTTCTATACTACAGGGCTTTGAAATATGTCGAACATGATATCTGGGCTGCGGTCTTAGAGAATTTGTGCATTTGGCAGTGTCAGTCTGCGGTCAGTTTTGAACCAACCTTATCAGGAAATGTCAGGCCTTCAATCAATCCCTCCTTTGGTATACACTTGAAACCACCCAACTATTTCCCCTGTTATTCACAGAGAAAAATTGCACTGTATAATTACAGTGGGAAGAATATAGAGCCTGATGTACTTACAGTAAGACGGGGTGTAAATAAAGCCTTCACATCAGCCAGAATAGTTTTTAAAAAACAAACATGTACATATATATATATATATATATACAGTATATATATATATATACTGTATATATATATACAGTATATATATATATATATATATATATATATATAGTATATATTTCTCAGGAGATATCAGATGTTGCACATCTCTTTCTCTGTGTAGAAACAAATATGGAATCTAGCACTTCGGTAATGCATTTTACAGCCAGCCAGAAAAACAATTTGATAAGAAATTGCATGAAAATTTAGAGAGATAAAATGTATAACAAATGAAAAATAAATAAACTTGCACAGCAAATATACAACTCTGAAAAATAAAAGTACATCATGGTATATAAATTTATGCGAACCAAAAAAGGATTAGTTTACAGATGAGAACTCTCCAAGTTGAACTACAGGAGACACACTTCAGCTCACTCTATACTGACCACAATCTTGCCTCATCCTTCGATGTGGGGGGTAGTATCCAGCAGATCCGGTTCAGAGGAGCAAACTACAGATGCAGTGCTGACACCATGCTGTAACAGATCAAGACAGAGTAGAAATAACAGAGATTTCTTTCTTCTAAGAGGGGTTCCACCCTATACACAGCAGAAAAATATATATATATGTCTTTTGTTCCTAAACTGCCTCTGTCAACTGGAGAGAGATGTGAGACTTCTGTAGTGTTTACTGAACATAGTGAACATATGCTCTCTCCTGTGCAACTGTTGGGTCTGTTTTGAATACCAATAGCGGCCAAAACACATTTGTTCTTAAAAATGTTTTTTTAGGAATAAATACTCGCTGTGCAAAAAGGGAGGTAATTAAAGCTGAATACATATTTGTATCTTAAGTTAATTTTAATACCATAATACATTCCTCATTCAATTATTTGTATCCTGTGGTAACATATCCTCATGCAACTGTTTGTATGATATCTTACAAAAATGTATTCCTCCTCCCCCTTTTTGTGCGTTTCCCTACGAATGTCCAGCAACACTTGACGCACGTGTCAATTTCTGTTCCGTCTTTTCAAAATAATCGTCTGTCTACACAGGAAATTACTTTTTTTCGGTTTAGGCAGCACAACTACTTAGTTAGGTTTAGGAAAATATTGACCTGGTTAGATTTAGGCAACAAAACTACTTAATTAAGTTTAGGAAAAGATCGAGATTTTTGTTAAAATAACTCCGGAAGTGGCGTAACTTAAGTACAGGAGTTATGTGACAAATAAACCAATGTTGACTTCTGATTTCACACGGGGTACGAACACCGGTCTCCTGGGCGAAATCGGGTATTTTTTTGACCCATCCATGTACCCCGATCCCCTCAGCGTTTGTCGCTCTTTATACTTCCTGGTTCACGCTAATGTGGATTACATACAAATTGATTTTGTGGGATATATATATATACAAATTACAGTGCATTACTTTCCGTAGGTATTGCTGTGGAAGGTGTTATAAATTGCAGCCTGTCCGTGGAGAGAGCTACACACAGTGAAAATGAAACTCTGTGACTGCAGATCGGGTGGAATTAATGCTTTCATTTATTTGACAATAATGACCAGAATGAGTGAAACCGAAACTGAGGCGGTTCCTTCGGGGCTCTGCCAACACGCTCTGATGATATTAGGTCCAGCTTTTGCCAGGGATCAAACAGTGACCCACCAGTTCATCAAATACTTCGAGCTGGACATTCATAAAACATGCTTTCCCCAACTTGCTCTTGGCAAAGACTCAGATGTAATAAATCACATACTGTATATTTTATGACCTAACCGGTCCGGGGTTGTATTGAGGGTAGTAGTAAGGCAGTTGCCTTAGCTACTGAAGATGGGATTTGCTGCATCTTTAATCATGTATTTAATCCTGTATTACTGACCATCAGCACACCGCCCTTCTAATACAGATTTAACTGCCTTCAAACCTTCAAAAAAATATGTATTTCCAAAGAAAAGCTCATATGAGATCAAAAGATACATTGCATGTATTGCTTTGACTTAATATCTCTAAAATGTGCACAATTTCAAATCATTTTCCCATAGATTATAAAAGTTTACAGCCCAGCCATACCTGCGACCCCCCCCTTATCTTTCAAACGGTGCATACATGAATGCACGCACACACACATAACTTCCACAAATGAACAATTTTCCTTTTTACAGCCGTCTTGTTATCGCCAGTAAACTGCCCCCTTGTTATTGCCTCCATGTATTTCCAATTATTTTATATGTGGAAGAGGGCAAAGGGACAAATGGAGTGGAGACGAGAGAGAGAGAAAGAGTGTGGCAAGCCAAGACGCTTTGTAATGCCACGGGCAGGTTATAAGGAAGATAAATAGCGTGACACCTTAATGGAGCCATACAGTTATCCTTTATGAATAAAGTGAGATTGCTTCATAAAAGGTACCGTCCATGATTAATGATAGAACTGAACTGCTCGCATCGATCCTGGACATAAAAGGACTCTCCAGTATTTACAGCTGTTAATGTTACAACGAATGGCATTATAAAAGTTGGACGTGCTGTGAGTCCAATAAAATGCTACAGACTTGGGAATTACACTGAGCCTCTGGTGCCCATTGCCATTACTGTGTGTTCTCATAGTCTTTAGCTGAAGAGAGTACAAAACAGTACAATAATACCAAGTCCATTGGAAGGCAGAATACAGTCCTGCAAATACATTTGAATTTACCAGCGCAGTTGGAGATGGACAATTTCAATGACAGAGGCCACAAACTAAACGTGGTTAAGTTCATGTTTTAGTGTGATGTACTTTGTGACATCTGTGCTGTAAGGGCGCTGCATAAATAAAACTTACAAGAAGAGGCCATTAGTGGAAAGGCTATGAAGTAATCACACATGTATGCATGCAATGTATCCTCCAACAACGGTTCGTATAATATCTTATGACAAATTATTCCTCAGATTTCCTACAAATGTCCAGCAACCCGTGACGTATGTGTCAATTTCCGTTAGTTACATCGATGCAGTCTTTCGAAAATAAACTTCCGTCTTCACAGGAAACAACTTGGTCAGTTAGTTACTTAGTTAGATTCAGGAAAATATCATTGTTTTGGTTAAAATTAACTCCGGAAGTGGCGTAACTTAAGTGCGGAATTTACGTGACAAATAAATCAACGTATTCTCATGCAATTGTTCGTATGATATCTTACGAAAAAGTTATTCCTCCTTTTTCGTATGTTTTCCTATGAATGTCCAGCAACACGTGTCAATTTCCGCTCATTACATGCATACAGTATTTTAAAAATAATCTTCCATCTTCATGGGAAACAACTTCCTTATGTTTACGCAACAAAACTACTTAGTTAGGTTTAGGAAAAGATCATGGTTTGGCTTAAAATAACTCTGCAAGTATATGTAAATGTATATGAATAATGTATATAATAATGTAATGTATATGCAAATTATGTGACGAATAAATCAATATTGACTTCTGGTTTCACACAGGACACAAACGGCGGTCTAATGGGCGAAAGTCCGATATTTTTAGACCCACCCATCCACCCTGACCTCCTCCGTACACAGCGTTTGGCGCTCTTTATAGTTCTAGGTTCAGGATTATGCGGATTACATAGGAATTGATTTCGTGGGATTTTTACAAAATAAAGTGCATTACTTTTCGTAGGTATAGCTACGAACAGTGTATGAGATCAGCCTGATGCATGAGGTATCACAATTTCACAAATATCAATGAACTTCTCATCACATATTAAAGAGAGCCGGAGCGCAAAAAGCAAATATTATGATCAAAAAAGCCTTCATCGGCAATTCTGCACACAACTGACCCTGATACTTAACACATACGTTATAAATTATATAATAAAAAAAATATATATATATATACTAAAACCCTCACCTTTTTCTGCGAGTTAGAAACTGAAGGACAGGGGTAGAACCACACTTGTTGTGAGAATGTTTTCTTTTTTGCCGTGTATCATCTGATTGAACTGAATTCAGAGATGAGTTTCTCCATGTGTGTGAACTGTGGTTAAAAACAAAACAAAAATGACTTAAACAGATGCAATCATCCCTGCCTTCATTCCAACTGAGGAAGCCAGTAGCAATTTCCAAAAGGTTTGAATGCTGGATATTAACACCTCAAAGTCATGCCATGTTGGCAGCTGTGTCGAGATGTGCAAAAACAAAAGAAGTCCCTTTCTGAAGCAGCATAAGCAGATGTAATAATGAGGAAGAAACTCTGACTCAATTAGACAGAGGTATAGACAACAGTGCGCTGAGAAATTAATCACATCTGGTGTTAGAAAAAGACAACAACCACAACCAAAAAGCATACAGCTGGTAGCAGCAAAGAGCATAAACAGCAGTTGTGATATAATGTTAGAAGACATTAAATTCTTAGCACTTTCAGTTAATTTGTTATGCTTGAATATGATTTGTTTGGATGCATTGTGGCGATTACAAGAGTTAGCTTATGCTGATCAGCTGATGAACTCTGCCAGGATTAATCCAAACCTTGATGTTGATGAGGGCCACATTAAATGAATACTTCACCCACAAAATGACCCTTTGTATATCAATTAATCACCCCGAGTTACCTTTAATTCTTGAAAAAAAGTATGTTTTTCTTGCCTGCCTCAATTGTGAACTGAGAATGGGGGCCATGTTTAAACGTATATACTATTTATATCAAGACTTTTCTCCATTTTTTGATTCTACGTTCACATTGGAGGCATGCTAGAACAACGTTTTCTTCAAAAATCCCAGGTAACTCGAGGTGAGTTATTGATATACAAATAGACATTTTGCGGGTGAAGTGTTCCTTTAAGAGAAGCCTGAGGCGATGACGAGAAATCAAGAGTTCTTCCAACTTCACCAAATATGCAGACTTCACCTGTGTGTACTGTATTTTGCAAGCATATCAATGTCTCTGTACTCACAAGTTTCCCGTCTCTACGGTTTTACAAAGCTATTGGTGTTATTTTTGCTGTTTGACATTTTGTCACATGAGACAAATCATAATCTCACTGCAGATGATATTTGAGCTGTAAACTATCCCATGACAAATTAAATCAGAGACCAGTCATATATTTTGTAATGTAGCATTTTTACTAACTTTAAAACCAACTGTAAAAATGACATTCTTTTGTTAACGTGTTTTCAAATATATTTATATCGTGACACTAAGCCCCTCCATCAATTTACTGCAGTGTTGTTGTCAATGACCATGACAGACATTGTTTGTTCCAAGATCTGACATCTGTCATGTTCTATTCTTGGTGTCTTTATCTTCAATGACATACAATGCTACAAATATACAGAGTCTCTTAGGACTAGCAACTATGTTCTCATCCACTGGCCCTGATGCTCCTTCAAACTGCATTGAATAGGTCTGTTTCTCCACACATCCACCAAATTGCCCTCTAAGATTACCTCGCCCCTCGCTATTGATTATTGGGGTTGAGTCTGATTGGACTCGGCTAGGATAATATACAGTATTCTCTTCATTAAAACCTTTTTACTTGGCACTCTCACATGGTTAACCGATTTTACAGTTAGCCTCATCGACTATAAAAATGGCTGTCTGAAAGAATGCTTTGAACTTGGGTTTTGCATCTATAACGGCTGCCATCTTTGTCAGTCACTGGATACAAAAAGTAAAATCAAATGTAGTCGATAATGTGGGGCCTTTGTGAAACTAAAGTGAGACGTGCACGTGGCAACCACAACACAAATACCAACTTCAAGCCAGTGAGCAACCTCTGGTTCTAAAAAGTGAAGCCAATGAGGAAGTGACTCCTCTGGTTGCACAAAGAAGTCTGATTGTATAGAAGTCTATGAGAAAATGAGCCTACTTCCCACTTGATTTATTACCTCAGTAAACATTGTAAACATGAGTTTATGGTCTCAATCGCTAGTTTCAAGTCTTCTTCAATACAGCATGATGTTCATTTAGTAAATTATGGTCCCATTTAGAGTCAAATAGACCATAAAGCAGGGGATGCTTTAGGGCGTGGCTACCTTGTGATTGACAGGTTGCTACCACGGCGTTGTCCGATCTTGGGAGTTGTCCGTGTTTTCATCTTACAACTTTAACCCTTTCACAGTGTGTTTTCAGTTCATGGAAGTTAATTGTAACATCTTGGGCGCCTAAAAATGTATTTTTCAGCGTTCGGTTGTACTTAGCTCCACCCTCACGTCTCACATCTGGTTCCAAAAAAACCAAGATGGCGACGGCCAAAATGTCGAGGCTTCAAAACCGTAGTCTACAAAGCAATGGGAGATGTCACGGTGACTACTACTTCTACTTCTTATATACAGTCTATGGTTGGAACCATGGAATCTGACCCACAACAACTGTACACTTACTTACTACAGTTGTGCCGCCTACCTTTGAGTAAATAAGCATATTAAAACCTAAAAATAGTCGCCTAAAAATATCTCAGCTCCACCCTCTCACGTCACTTCTGGTTGCAAATAACCAACTTGGCGACGGCCAAAAACCAAGATGGCGACGGCAAGAATGCCAAACTCAAGGCTTCAAAACAGTCCGCAAACCAACGGGTGACGTCACGGTGACTACATTCACTTCTTCTATACAGTCTCTGCTTCAAGCCAGCTTCTAGTGGCAAGTGGAGGAGCTGCTGTTTGAATAATTTCCACTGAAGCTACAACATGCAGCCGTAGCGTTTGCCATTTGAGTATAGACCACCGCGCAAGCTCCCGACTGTCATTTCCTCGTTCTGCTTTACTCTGTTTTGAGTCAAGATAATGACCTCCGTTCTTGTTTCTTCATATTACAGGTTGAATATGAGACTAAGTGTCTCATTAAGACTCTCTTTCTTTTTTTTAAAGTGTCAGTGCCTCTTGTGATGATGACCAATGAGAGGAGATGCGGCTCAGATCAATGGTCTGTTGGATGGCCTGTTGAACTTGGATCAATAGCTGCTGGCTGAGTGAGGACTTGTTCTCTGATTTGGTGTTTCTCACTGTCAGACACTCGCTCATAAGCTGCAGTCACTCTCTCAGCTATCCACCCCCGCACTAAACACACATACACACATACACACACAAATACACTTCACTCCCTATCTCTTGCTCTCTCTCCAGGCTAAATAGTTTGCTGGCAGTCCCCGGTGCAACAAGGTTAAGTCATCCTTTTGACAGAGATGGAAAGGGTTATTATCTGACGCTGCTCTGGATTCATGCTGTGTGAGACAAAGGTGCATTTGGATCGATACACATATAAGTGCTGTGGCTGAGACACTAAGCCTGGTCTAGTACATCATACGTACTAACTGTAATATAAATCTGGCTCGCTATCAAAGGGTCAAAGAAGCCGACGCACTTATTGTCATTCGTTATTGTTGGTTTTTTTTCATTCACAATCTTGATTAGCTTTGCAATTGGACTTGCAAATAAAAATGCAATTGGACTTGTTTGAATTGGTTGGAAATAAAACATTTAAAAATGTAATTGGAGGAAATAGCTTTAGGGGGTTTTAACACAGTGTAAAAAAAAACCCTACTTGGGCTGTTGTAGATTATTTTTCAACGGTTTCCAATTTTTAGCCCATGCCCTGAACGGCACTCCGTAACAACACACTCATGTCCAATTATGTTTTGAAAATGAAATTATCTATCATTGGGAAAACCACTGACATTTTGTCCCTCACTAGCAAGCAATTCCAATAGAAAGATACTACAAATTTAATTGGCTAATGGGAGTTGCCAGTAAGAGAGAGAGAGGAAAGGCAATAATTGCATTTGAATTTCAGATTCTTACTACTAAATCCTAAGCTTCTAAGGCATAGGAAGGAACAAACATCAGCATTTCACCCTGGGAAGAAAAAAACAGCAAGGACAGCAAGATGGCTGACTGCTTGCTAGACAATAAACAGCTGACACTATAGGTTGCCATGTGCTGATGTACTCCCACTGCTATGTCTTGTGAGGTAAATCTCTCACAGAAATTCCTGCTCTTTAGAAAAAAGGCATGCATAATCCCAGGCTTCCAAGAGTGAGGGAGGTTAGACTTAATGATATCAGGCCAGTGGCTTCTAACAGCTTGCGAAGACCTTCACCCTGTAATTTGCATTTCTGCCCGTAAAGATGATGCTTCGCACTTCCCCGTGGGGCCTGTGAACACCTGGAGAGAGCCAGTGGTGTCATCAGAAGTCGTAGAGCTTTTAACACTGTACAACCTCATAAATCTGAATGTCAACGCGCAATAAAATGGATTCTGGTATATCTAAACCGAGCTCGGTTTGTTACTCACAGGGAACATTACTTTAGATCAGATCTTCCACCAACACAGAGCCCCGCTAACAGTGTTGTGTTGTCAGCTCCCTTGTTTATCTTGAATACAAGAGGCGTAAAACACAATCAGGAAATGAGCCATACGCTGAAAATCCTCCAGTGAAATAGCACTTGTCAGTTGTGTTTCCAGACTGTGATGAGAGGAGACAAATCAAATAATCTTCAAACATCCTCAGTGAAAAAAAGGAAAGCTGGTGGATGAGAATGCATTGCACATTAACACAAAACAAAACGAGACAATGAGTCTGCAGCTACACTAGCAACTCTTTGAGGCTGGGATTCAATGATGCTTTGAGCTAAATGCTAACATCAGGTAGTGAGTCTGCAATATGACAACGTTAATATGCTGATGTTTAGTATCCTTGCACAGCAGTTGGATTCTCGCAGAGTTACACAAAAATCCATTTTGTGTTCAAGTTATGCGTTTGCATCCGGCAAGCCAGATCACGGACTAATGGGCGTCCTTTGAGGAGCTACTGGTAGCTACGGGCGTGGTTTTGGCGTGAGACCATATAGGGTGAAATGACACGGAGAGGCAACTAAACAATAATGGTGGCTCCTGAAGAGGTTAATGCTGCAACAGCATCAGTTTTATCAGAACTGGAGAGTATTTCTTCATTGAAAAAAGAGCAAAGAACGGCACATACACCCTTTGTGTTTAAATGTCAGCAATTTGTTTTATAACTATATTCAATCCCCCCATTTCCCGCCCTGGTATGGCAAGTTTTGCTTTTGTTAGTTTGATTGACAGATGGTTCATCCAATCACCTGAGAGTACCTGGGGTCTCATTTATAAAACAGTGCGTAGGATCCATACTAAAAATGTACGTGCGCACAAAAGCCGAAAATGGCGTGCGCCAAATAAAAATCGGACTTATAAAATTGTGCGTACACACACCCGCAGGCAATGTTCCCTTTATAAATCACAGTCCACCTGGAAATGTGCGCACGTGGATCCGCCTCATATTCCCATCTTGACACGCCCACATTCAGCCATAAATGGTCGATGCAAAACACCTCATGAATGTTTCTGCATGTGAATGAGCCTGTTGATCAGTGGATCTTTACGGTGAATCACGGCGACTACCGAGAGGAAGACCAAGAAAAGCCATTTTTTTGACACAGAGATTGAGGTGCTTGTAGGTTAGGAGCTCTCTGAACACTCGTTCCCTCCTAATTCTCTCATTCATGTCACGTAGTCCTCAGTGCCGGTATATCCACCATGCAGCATGTTACGAGTGTCACCGCTGTGTTTATATGTTTACAGCAATCAGACTGATCGATTCACAACTTTCCAAAATGATCAAGACAATCAGTAATATCCCCCAGCTGGATATTGTTTGAAAAGGAAGTTTAATAGGTGAACACAATTTATTTATTTAAGTTTTTAAGCGCTGATGAGATATTGAGCTGAATTTGATTTGAGATTTGAGTTGGTTTATATATTTTCCATTTGTAAGGTGCTGATGGAATAGTTATGGCTCACTAGCACAAATAACATTGCTGGTTTAAATGTTTATGATAAAGTGGATAGAGGTATGAAGGGAAGTTAAATGTGTGAGAGGCATCATTATACGTATAATGATGACTCTCACATTTAATTTCGACAGTCTGGCTTCAATTCACCACCTCACCATCTGCATCGCCAGGTTCCCCTGATTCCATAATGTGCGTACGTATGGGTCAAAGTTTCCGTACAGGTGCGCATATTCTCTCGTCAAGTTTGTTTTAATAGATCACAACTGTTGCGCGGGAAGTGCCGTACGCACATTTCAGGCCCCGTTTTGTGCGTACGCAACGGTTATAAATGAGACTGCTGCCCTTTTCCAAACAGTTTCCAATGACGGCAATCTATCTGACCGGTCAGGTTAGATATTTAGTATACTGTTAACCATGTCCACCATCTTAATTTGGCATGTTAGCATGCTAACATTTCCAGCTTATCTCTAAAAACACAAACAAAAAAACAATGTGGGAATGTCAATGCAGGTATGTAAGAAGAAAAATATTGGACTTGTGTTTGTATTTTGACCAGATGATGGCCATATAAAACAACAACTAGGTAATTCATCCTAAGGGGAAGGTAAATGTGTGTTTATGACAATCCATTCAATAGTTGTTGAGATATAGCACTAAAAAGCAAAAGCCCCATGGTGGCACTAGAGAAAGAGCAGTGAGATCACTGAAGTCAGTAGGCTTAATCCTCAGGGGACAATGAATGTCTGTACAGAATTTCATGGCAATCCATTTTTTAAGATATTTCAGCCTGGACCAAAGTGGTGCACCGCCTGACCGCCAGACCGGCGTTGTTATACCCGAGAGCTGCGCCACTATAACATGGTGGATAAAAAAATCAATATACTATGTCCTTGAGAAACTTCTCATGTCTACAGTGAGATACTTTTAATATTTTATCATGGTCTTCTTGTTGCTGGTTGGCCCGGTTGGAAACCAGTTCACAGCGTAATATTTCAACACAAAGGCAGTTTAGGCTGTTAGGTAATTGGCTTATACTTTCCAAAATGTTAAGCAGTCAGTAGTAAAATTCTGAAATGATCAATGC
Source organism: Sebastes fasciatus (assembly GCF_043250625.1). NCBI lineage: Eukaryota > Metazoa > Chordata > Actinopteri > Perciformes > Sebastidae > Sebastes > Sebastes fasciatus. The sequence goes on along the minus strand of NC_133813.1, from coordinate 24,481,397 downwards.
ATCATGTTTTCCCAACTCTTTACTTAACTTAGACATAATGAGTTGTGCATATACTCTACAATATGTACCCTTTCTTCCCTGGTTTTTGTATTTTTCCTTTATGTACTTGACAAAAGTAGAATTACAGATTACTTACTGCATTTTTAGCATCCTTTTGGTGGAAGGGTACTACTTCCTGTCTTATTAGGTTGTCTCTTTCAGTAAAACAGAGATATTCCGATACCATTTTTTTCTTCCCGATACTGATACCTGAACTTGCGGTATAGGCAAATACAGTGTGATAAAAAAATATATATATAGTTATTACCTCCGCCAAGGCCGAAGGCCTAGGAAGGAGGTTATGTTTTCACCGGCGTTGGTCTGTTTGTTGGTTTGTCTGTTGGTTTGTCTGTTTGCAGGATTACTCCAAAAGTCCGTGATGGATTTGAATTAAATTTTTTTGGAAGGGTGGGGTGTGGCAAAATGAACAATTCATTAGATTTTGGTGGCGATCCGGATCATGATCCGGCTTCGGGAATTTTTTTTAATAACTCCGCTCAGCCTGTGCATTAACACCGCAGGCTTTAGGACATGCGCAGTGTAACTGATGACGCGTTCATGACGCGTCACCCTGCCACTATCCTTCTGCCTGCAGAGAGAGAGAGACGGAGAGTAAGCGGGGGCTGGAGGGAGGGGGGGTGCACCTGTAGATTCTGTGTTTTTTCACATTAAACTCTTTGAAATTACAGTTGAATGCGACCAAAGCACACTTGGTGATTGTTGGAAAGAGCAACAACGACGGTTTAGGTGAGTTTTACTTTGTTTCTGTTAAGTTTGAATGAAGTGTTTTACGATGCTCCGCTACGTACAGCTGATCTCAACATTAACAAAAATACACATGGATGATTGCACAAGATGCACGGAGAGGGGGGGCAATCATACTCGGGCAGCTTGGCGGAGGTCTGCGCTCTCCGAGTGCCATTCTAGTTGTTATTATTGTTTAACAGCTGTTTACTACTGACCATTTATGGATGTGATATGATTACTATCTTTGTTGTATGGCCTGGCTCAGGTTAAACCCTTTGTAAAACAGGAACAAATACATACAGAGAATGAATGCAATAGAATTTTCCTTTATTGTTCAGTTGGTCAGTTACAGAGAACATAAATAAATTAAGCTATTGGAATAAATAACAATTCCATTTTCTCTTAGCGGTCTCCTGCTTATTTGTCCTGTAGGGTGCAATATTCACACACCCTACCAGGGTACCGTCACCCCTCAAAAGGGAAGCCTTATTAGTACATATCGTCGTTTTACTTGTTGGATTATGAAATATTACCAAATGGCTGACATTTTCCTCGCTCTGACTACCGTTACACTCTCCACCAGCACCGCACTGTTTGCTATCGTCACGTGACAAACTACCTGCAATCAGTTCTTCTTCGCTGCTCCAAAACAGTAGTTGCCAGTGGCAGCCATGATACATCCAGGGGCGACAGCACAATGAAGGCTACTGTTTTGGAGCAGCGAAGAATAATTGATTTCAGGTTAAACAAGTTGATTTTTTTCTGGGTTAATAAATGATGGTATTTGTTTGGTGCATAGACTGACGTACTCGCTGACTCAGTACCGAATTTTAGGCAGAATCAGATGCATTACCGATACTGGTATCGGTATCGGAACAACTCTAAGTAAAACCATATCATAAAGGACTTTAACATGAAATGAAATACTAATAGAAGTGCTTTATTCACGGCTACTTTTGCACTGAATGCGAACATGCAATATCTATAGAGCATGACGAATATGGTCAAGGTTATAGGTAAAGATTATGTTGGATAACTCTGGCTTCCCGCATTGGCACTCTGCGTTGATGTAAATCATGTGTTGTCCAATATGAACATAATTCTAGGTGAAACTGGGCTGGTTGTAAAGGTATTTCTTGAAAAATATGGACAGTATAAAATGATGGAGTGCTGTTTTTCCAACCACATTTTTCTTTTCTGATGTATCTATAATTGAGACCTACAATAATGAAAAAAAATAAAAAACTCCACATTCTGTGTCCTCGTTTCAGACTCTTAATGCACTTCACAAATCCCATCCACAAAGCCCTCTTCACTATGACCCATGGTGAATGTCTGTATGCTCTGAGCTCCTGCTGTTGCCTCTCCCCTGCCCTTAGCGCCATGAACACACTCTCTGAAACCTGAACCTCGTATTCACCCTCTTTGGTATTCTGCGGACAGCACTCTTTGGACGCAATCTCCCACCAAGAGAGCTCTTGATTTGAACTGTACTCTATCGATCTTTGACTTCTTTTGGCATTAAAAAAAAAGTATTTTTTCTATCCAGCACCTTTTTGGTTCTGTGGTTCCATTCACAGAATCCCATTTTCCCAATTGAGACCATGTGTTTCACCCCGTTGAGCTCCTGTGTTAATTCATCTGTGAGTTTAATATGAGATTCCTGTCACCTGTAGAGCGTTCCCCCAAAGCCAATAAAAAAAAGCTCAGCCGCAATGATCTGCTACAGTCCGGTTGTGAATTGTGTATGACGACCATGAAATAGCATCATATGGGTCACTTTTGTGACCTTTACTCAAGAGCTCTGACCATTGTACCATCAAACCCCAAGACTCCTTGAAACAGAACAGATCAGAGTTAGAGAGCAAATGAAGAAATCTGATGCTGTTTAGCACAAAAAAACCTACGGAACATAGGATGTGCAGTAACGCAAATTTGTTGTAACGCCACTAAATTCGTAAGCGCATTAACGCAATTGATCTTCCAGAGGTTGTATTGGGCTCAGTTATAAGTTAGAGTGAAGATACTGACGTCATATGAAACTAGAAAAACCTAAGGAATCCATTGGTACCAACCATTTCATACTAGCTTGTCACAAAGGAGGTTAACTAACGCTCCAAACCTGTGCTAAATTTTGGCGAGAAAAAACAGTCATGGCCATTTTCGAAGGGGTTCTATGGGTACCTACGAGTCTCCCCTTTACATATATGCCCACTTTATGATAATAACATGCAGTTTGGGGCGAGTCATAGTCAAGTCAGCACACTGACACACTGACAGCTGTTGTTGCCTGTTGGGCTGCAGTTTGCCATGTTATGATTTGAGCATATTTTTTATGCTAAATGCAGTACGTGTGAGGGTTTCTGGACAATATTTGTCATTGTTTTGTGTTGTTAATTGATTTCCAATAATAAATATTTACATACATTTGCATAGAGCAAGCATATTTGTCCACTCCCATGTTGATAAAAGTATTAAATACTTGACAAATCTCCCTTTAAGGTACATTTTGAACAGATACAAAATAAGTGATTAATTTGTGATTAATCACGAATACTCATGGACAATCATGCGATTAATCACAATTAAATATGTTAATTGATTGACAGCCCTACTTCTTATTAGTAAAGGTTTAATTTATGTTATTTTAACAGTTTATTGTCACACACATTATTACATTTTATCTACTATATTAAATATTTTGTTAATGATTAATATGTGATTTTTAAACCATTAAGAAATTGTTTGTAAAATATCAACGAACATTAAATAGATATTTTTAACAATTTGTTAATTGTTAATGGTTAATAATTGGTTTGCAATCGTCCATAAACATAACTTGGATGCTATTATAAAGTTTGATGATTATAATACCTTGTTATATGGTTAATAATTACTTTGTATAGCATCTATAAACATTATTTAACTAGTTAATATTTTGGTTAATAACGTCTCTGGTCCATGTAATTTCTTAAAGGTTTCCAAATCAATTTGTAATCATTAACAAATACTTAATAAATGCAACAATAAACTGTTAATAAATAGTTTACTAATGTAATCAGAATGTAATTGTTATCGTCTCCTATCAGCTTCGATACAATATATCATTTATAAGCTAATAATTCCACATTACACAAACCAATGATAAAATAACACAATATATAGCATTACTAATAATTAGTAATAATTATTTCAGTTTGTTAACAGTAAAATAACCAGTAACTTGAAGTTAATTAATTATAATTTATGATGGTTATTATAAAGTGTTTACAGGTTGTGCCTCAGCACACCTTAACGCACATACCACAGGAAAAACACACAAATCCACAAACTACAACCAAGATCTGCATTACTGACATTATCGCAACATCAATGACAACACTTAGCAATAAAACCACTATTTCAATCACGCACGTCAGCTGGCTTTCAAAGAGGAAAAAGGGTACGTCTCTCTAGTCACTCAGGGAGAGCATTGATGTGCAAATATTCCCTCACAAACTCCCCACTCTTAGCTGAATACAGAAGACGTCCACTTTCCATTAAGTAAATAGATAAATACAGTATAGAAGCAGAGACGTTCCACTGGGGGGACGAACATGCTATGGTCCAATATTCCCTTATTCTTTTCAAAAGAAATTCACAATTGGCCAGGGAGACTTCAACTTCAAAAGAGAGTCGCTCCCCACTGAACCTCTCTCTTGACTCTTTGATTGTTAGCTATTCTAGCCATGTATGAGGTATTGTAGAGGCTATAAAAAAAAAAATCATGACCTCATGTTTTATTCATGGCCTCTCTACTTTCATAAGATAAGGAGGGGGTGTCATTGTTGCACCGGCACAAAGTTAGCGAAGCTTCCTTTGCGAATGTTTCACCTTCAGCTTTTTTTTGCGAGCCGGTGCTGTTTTGTTCATGATCACAGCTGCAATGTTGATCTTGGAGGAACAATATGTGTTAAAAGAAGGCAAACAAGATGAAGTGTTCTCTATTAGGATCTAGGCCAAGAACATTTTACTTAAAGGTCCCATATCGTGCTCATTTTCAGGTTCATACTTGTATTTTGTGTTTCTAATAGAACAAGTTTACTTGCTGCAATGTTCAAAAAACACTTTATTTTCCTCATACTGTCTTCCTGAATATACCTGTATTCACCCTCTGTCTGAAACACTCCGTTTTAGCTAATTTCCACGGAATTGCAATGGAATTGCGTAGCTTGGGTCCATGTTTACTTCCTGTCAGCTGATGTTATTTACATACACTGCAACAGGAAATAAACTGGGACACATTTAGAATGTTTACGTTTAAAACCGTGTAATGATCTAAATATTGTATATTTGTGACATCACAAATGGACAGAAATCCTAATGGCTTGTTTCAAACGCGCAATTTCTGAATACGGGCTGTGTGTATTTCTCCGTATATTGAGTGTTTTGATAGTTAAACAGTATTTATATAGCACTTAAACCTGCATTATTTTGTAAAAGGCCTGAAAATGTCACTTTTTACAATATGGGACCTTTAAAGTGAATGTGATGCCTCTAATGTTTGGCAAAACGTCTAATATGTTTGGCAAAGCATTGGTGGTTGCAATGCCTGATATCTTAGTATTGCACACATGCAGCAACATACATGTATCATGCATGAATACACATATATATATATATATATATGTTTCTCCATGAATTCGTGCACAAATAGCGAAGAGAAAACATGCCGCTACCGTCCAGTAAACAGATTAGTTGTAGATGGAATTTCTGGTGAGGTCAGGGGGAAACACAGGAAATGGCTCCCTGGAATGACTCGCATGGTATTTTTGCACCGCTGTACCTGGCTCTGATAGCTTGTGCTGATATATTTGGTCTGACATTTACGATAGCCTCACTGTATTCCCTAATTATCGAACAATTTCAGCATAAAATCCGATTTAGCGGTTCAAATGAAGCTGCCTGAAGTCATTTGGCTCTGGCCGAGACTTATCTCCTCTGGTGGGTTTACTCATTTGTTTTGCTACATTTTCTTTCTTCCTTTGTCAAACTTCACTGTATATGCTCCATAGATTTTTCCAGCACCGGGGTCTCAAAAGAGTGAAGTGATGGGTTTTAATCACAGAACAACATTGCCCCCTGTTGGTTGCACATGAGAAAACCTTTATATATATATCCACACTACTGATGCAGCCATAATATGTATGCTGATACTACACTGGTCACACTGTTGTTACAGCTGATCACTGACCTTGTCTGCATACCTATTATTATTATAATATCGGTATCACATTAATGCCCCTTGCATCTCATGCAAGTACGACTACACAGTCATCACATGCAAACTCCAGCTTCCAGGTGGGCGAGTGTAAAGTAAATCATTGGGGTTATCAAGTGGGCAGACACCTCGCCTCCCCCGATGTTTCAGTGAATTACTCACAATCCAACCTCAAGGAGACGTAACAGTATATTGCAATTTCATGGACATGGATGTACACTACGACATCATTGTATTTAACTGCTGGTGGTGGTGGTATGTAGGGATTCACCGATCCCACTTTTTCAGTCCCAATACCGACTGCGATACATGACCAGTGTTTAATTAATAAGATGTATGTCTCACTGTGTGAAAGCGACTGGGACCATTCTTTTATGTGTAAGGCAACATCAGGCTTGACTTAAACATCGCTTTCCTAACTTTATAAAACTAAATGTAACTAATAAATACATAGCCGAGATATGAGTTTACTGAATTGTATTAAAGTAATAAAATCGTACACCAGCAACTTGGTAAGAAATCTTCAAAATTAATTCCAATTCCGGTGTAAACCTTTTTTAATGCAGCAACAAATTGGTCAAAACGTAAACAGGAATTAGATTCCAATATATGATATATGTAAACATAGAATTGAATTGAATAGATCGGCCCCATTGTCACCGATACCCGATCCAGCTATTTGAGTCAGTATCAGCCGGATATCTGAACCGGTATCGGTGCATCCCTAGCCGGTGGACAGACTAATAACAGATAAATAAAATACAAAATAAAATAAATAAATATATGCCTCAGTTACAAACTCCAGAATGAAGTTGAAACCAGATTGTTGTGTTTCTTTTGTTGTTGGTTGCTTTTTCAGATGTATAGTTTTAATTTGTAATTTTTTTTTCTGTTTGTTTCTATTCATTTGTTTTTTGGTCTTCATTAATTCCCCTTTTCTCCCAAATTGAATTGGCCAGATCCCCTATGTACTAGCCCTTATTGCTTCTAACTCCCTACATTGATCTGGGCAGTGTGTACACTATCAATTGTCTCCTCTAGTGCACATGAATTCAGCATCACCTAATAAGGAGATACATATCATATGAAAAGGTTCGCACTAGGGCTGGGCGATATGGCCAAAATCTTCCAACACGATATACGTCAATTCATCGTTATCTCGATGACTTTATACAGTATATAAATATATCACAATAAAGCATGTTTTCTTGTAAATCAATAAATAAACATGAATGAAATAACCACATGGTACGGCCATTTTTTGTGTACTCCTGTGTGAATTAAACCTGCAGTTGGTAGAATATTTTTAGCATCATTGGGCTAAAAATATATAATAACCTTTCAGCATATTGTAATTCAAGTGTTCTGAGAGATACTTCTGCACCTCCTCATGGCTCTGTTTGCAGGCTTTAAAAAATCGAAACTTTGGCCAATCACAAGTCATTTCAGAGAGCGAGAGCGTTCCTATTGGCTGTTCATTCAACGGAGGCAGCTGTCAATCACTCGCGAACTCCGTTCAAATGGTCAAAACTAGGCAGCGCTGATAAAATATGAATCAATATTCTGTTAATGCCTATTTCTCGCCTCGTCAGAAACATTTTGTAGAGTACTGTTTAGCTGTAGTAACAAGTACATGATCCCTCACCAGCTTCACACCGAGATAACGTATTATTTTGTAAGCAATGCTACTATAGGCACTAAAGCCAGGATCACCCTTTATTTTTTGAAATTGTGATTTTATTTTGTATCTCAGAGCCACATAATACCCAAGTGTGTTATGAGAGTAAACAGAAGACATCCAACAAAAATATTTTATTTTCTATTATCATAATATATAAAACTTTACTATTGTCTTTTTCTAAGGTACTGCTTAAAGAGTTCAGCTGAAGATGCTATTGCTATGTAGTGCAACCTTGCTGATGACATTTGGCATTTCCACAGAATATAAATGGAAGGTAAAATTAAATTTGCAAATGCACAGTGCTCGGAATAAATATTGACTGCCTGTGCCAGGCTTCTTTCCCACTGCCTCTTTTCATTAACCGATATTAAAACAAACAGCGGTGCATATATATATATATAGTGGAAAAGTCTGTATATGTCTTTAGAGTTATAAACATTCAGCATACCTTTTACCCCCGTACGTGTTGTCATTCTGTCATGGTGTGCCCAGAAAAAATTGGCAAAAGTTGTGTTTGCCTTGTTTACTGGCAAAACAACAAAAAATTTTCCTATCAAGCAGTGTGGTGCTCTAAAAACTTGGCATGCGCCGTATCTTATTTGCAGTTTTGTTGCGTTTGTTGTCCCTCTCGTTCCAGTTCATATTTATGCACCGGTGATATTTGGAGCTAACACTGAATCGCTGTGGCCAGCAGCACATTGTGTGTTTGGTTTAATACATAATCCATATGAGATAATCCACCTGGGTAGATGTTTTCAAGGCCGGTGGTGGTTGGTACCTCCTACAGTCCATGCCTGCGGCTCCTCAATAGCTCCACATGCCAGTTGTTGCAGCAAGACCAGCAGTGCTGTAGCTACGGAAGCGGTGCTGTGAAGAGCTAATGGATGGTACAGTCATAGGTGTGTTGACACCATGGAAAATATTGATTCATTATTCCGGTGTTGATTGTGCGGTCGCCCCCTATTGGGGTGTTTATTACTGTCACAAGATGACTGCACCACGTCTTGTCAATTAATTTATTGCCTGCTATTTGCAGCCACCTGATCATAGCTTGACGTGGTCTCACTTGTTAGAGGCCTCAGGCCAGTATTAAATGAGTCAGTCTGCAGATATTTTTGCACATACATACTAGGTTTGAGTGTTTTGTATGTGTGCAATAAACAAGAATATTATATTATAATATTGTATAAAAACTAGGGCTGTCAAAGTCAACGCGATAATAAAACGCAACTTTGTTTTTAACGCCACTAATTGCTTTAGCGCAATCAATCTTTTGTAGCGGGCTCAGTTTTAAAGCTAGAATGAATATACAGGTATCATATGAAACTAAAAAAAAACAATGAACCCATTAATACCAACCATATCATACTAGCTCGTCACGAAGGATGATGAATAACGTTCAAAAATTAGGATACATTTTGGCGAGAAACAACTTTCATGGCCATTTTCAAAGGGGTCCCCTTGACCTCTGACCTCCAGATATGTGAATGTAAATGGGTCCTATGGGTACCCACAAGTCTCCCCTTTACAGACATGCCCACTTTATGATAATCACATGCAGTTTTGGAGCAAGTCATAGTCAAGTCAGCACACTGACACACTGACAGCTGTTGTTGCATGTTGGGCAACAAACTGTTGTTTGCCATGTTATGATTTGAGCATATTGTTTTATGCTAAATGCAGTACCTGTGAGGGTTTCTGGACAATATCTGTCATTGTTTTGTGTTGTTAATTGATTTCCAATAATAAATATATACATACATTTGCATAAAGCAGCACATTTGTCCACTCGCACGTTGATAAGAGTATTAAATACTTGAAAAATCTCACTTTAAGGTACATTTTGAACAGATAAAAAATGTGCGATTAAGATGCGATTCATTGTGATTAATCGTGGACAATCATGCGATTAATCGATTGATAGCCCTAATAAAAACTGAAATAAACCTAAAGCATAGTCTTTCTCATATTCTGTATTGTAGTTATAGCCTATTTTGTTCAAAAACAGCTGGACATTATGCACCGCTCTAACATACCACTCCCAGCATCTTCATCAAATGTGATATATTGGGGTTTGTATGCAAATTGTGCTCAAGAAAAAATTAAAGTAGTGCATATTTTGCATATATTTCTCTCGAACATCATTCAGACTTCAGTGATATTTAGGAATTATAGTTATTATTCAAACGCTTGCTTTTAATAAGCACAAGATATGTGTTTATAATAGTTCTAATGAAACTACTCTGCTGTTTGTTAATCAAATCTGATATACTCGCTGGAGTTTGTTCTTGACTCTTAAACAGGTTCGTAGCAACCTTGTATGTTTTGCATCTTAATTATCTTGCTCTGTTTAACTGCGCTCTGTATCCGAGAGCGCACATTTGTAATGCAGATGTTGCCTTGTTTATTCTGTCTGTCGGATAAGCTCGTGAGAAGAGGGTGAGCATCCAGCCTCTGGCAAAACTATCACTTATTACTCCATCATTAGCTCAAAATCCAATGGAAAGGAAAGGGGAAATAAACGTGTGATTATGCACAAATTAAACTGCCAATATTCTTAATTAAACAAACCAAAAACAAACAAAACATGGTTCAGGGGTGAGAAAGCAGCGTCTTGACATCTTAAAATCATCACAGTTATGCTTTGGAGTTTGGAGACTTGTGAATTGGTTGGATATATGACATGACAGCTTCCCAAAAGTGAAGCCAAAACCTCTGGATTGCCCCCTGGTGGCTGGCTGCATTATAGGTCATAAACCCCCAGCCAGTTGGCTCACGCTAACAAGCTGTTGCCGTGCTCAGCTCGTGAGGACTTCGATACGACAGCTCAAGCCCCCCCGATCACTACTAAGCAGACTCTGGCTCCAAATGACGTCCCAGTGGGAGGAAGTGGAGATGCGTCGTCCATCTTTATATACAGTCTATGTTATAAACTAAGGCTTAATGTTAAAATGCATTACTGAAAAGAGGAGTATTCTCCTTTAGGTATACCTTCTAACAACAGCTACTGTATCCAATCATGTTCCACTGAGGCTGTGACCCCCCCCACAAAAAAAAAATAACAACTTCCAGGCACAAATTTAGTCACGGCATTAATTATCAGTGGCTCTAATTGCATTCTCTGTCCATCTAATTAGTTTGAAGGCACCGATTTTACAGCAGTCAATGTGTGGGAGGGGTCATGTCAGGAGCTGCAAATTAGGTCTGGGGTCTTGCTGATGAGCCGGGGGCATCGGAGCTGATACCACAGAGTGCACCGTGACCAGATGAAAGAGATACAGTAGCGCTCTAATAATCTCTGCTGCCTGCAACATTAGTAACTCAGGTCCGTCCCCTCCTGCTCCTCCTCCTCTTCCTCCTCCTCCTCTTCCTCCTCCTCCACCTTTTGAAATCCTGTACAGTACTTTCTGTTTCTGTATCAGGTCAAGAGGACCAGTTACATAAGCTGACACTGAAGGTATGACATGCATTGTTGATAGCTGAGCTCAGTTCGCAGTGAGACGTGGTTCTCAGGGGACGTGCTTCTGGGGCATGATACTAATTTTAACTGTACACTTTTCTCTCTTTGGAATATGTGTAACAGAAAGGTTAATACGGAAGGGTGGCGTGGTGATGTGAGATATGAAATATAGCAATTTTCAGTGAACAAAATGTGTATTCTGTTTGGATCTCTAATGACTTAAATACATGTTTTGTACAACATTCTGCTGAAATGGCAAGTTTTCTGTTTGTATAACTCGTGGCTATTTTTCCTTTTAATTGCTCAATAGGGCAATTATTAAGATTAATGTTTTTGTTTTTTTCTCCCGTGGCTCTGACTACTGATCCCAAGAAAACCAAGATTCACATGCACTACAAAAAAAATAAAATATATATATATATATATATATATATAAAAAAATAAAAAATCCATCCCTAAATTGTGATTAAAGGTAAGGTTGTGATCTTGAGAAACCAGCAAGAGTACGCTAGATTTTTAAAAATGATCCAACCGAAAAACCCAGCTCAGTATTGCCAACTCTTTTCCAATGAATAATAGCTAACGACACCAGCTCCAAAAGTTCCTAAATCTAACGAGAAAGTGGCCGGGTCGGCAACACTGACAGCCCCTTCCCTTCAGGTCTCCCTTCAAAGCCACTCCCCCCAAAGTTATCATTACAAATGTAAACATATCATAGTGAACGTGAATGACGAACATGACTATTGTTAGTACTCACAGTTGTCAAGCTCGCAGCTTGTGGAAGACTTAGGTTGATACGCAATGAGTGCACAGAGGCAGGCAGGTAGGTAGACAGACAGGTAGCCTGACCAAATCATTACATTTGGGCCGAATGAAATAATTGGACGGGTTTATTACAGTCCTGTGACAGCCACAGATACCAGATTTTTTTTTTTTTTTTTGTCAGAACATTTGATTTAATGATTGCTGTCGGGATGCAATAATAATTTCAACCGATATCATTTTTTAAAAAATTCTAAAATCTTCACCAACCCTGCCTTTAAGTCGGTTTTAGAACATAGTTAAAGAAAAATCGACACATGTATTACAGATTATATAGCAACAGATCACCCAGTTGGATGAAAATACTGTCATTTATTTATTTTTATTTGGTTGATTTAAACAAAACATGACTACATTTAAAGCAGCAGTGGGTAGAATTGGAGTAAATATGATTAAAAAAAAGTATTTTTTTTATAAAATGGTCACTATATCCTGACAGTAGTGCATGAGACAGGTAATCTGAAAAAATTATATGCCTCTGAGTCCTCCGGTGTCCTCCGGTAATCCGATATTGATTCATTTTGATCAGTGCTGCCTATAGTTTGACCGTTTGATCGGAGTTCACAAGTGATTGACAGCTGCCTCCGTTGAATGAACAGCCAATAGGAACGCTCTCTCTCTCTGAAATGACCTGTGATTGGTCAAAGTCTCCCGTCACAGGCTAGATCAGAACACTTGAATTACAATATGCTGAAAAGGTTATTATGGGATTTTTGCCCAATGATGCCAAAAACATTCTGCCTACTGCAGGTTTAATCGGCGACTAGTAGACATATCTAAATGGTAAGAGGTAGTTAGCATCTTTTATATTTTTACGCTAGCTTTTTAGCTTGTTTTAACTGGCAGTGGCACAGTGTTGGTGGTGAAACATACAACAATATCTAGTGGGATTTTTTGGGAAGATAGTGAAAGGAAGCTCCAGGGGTCCAGTTTACAACCAAACACTGCACACTCAGCTGTCCAAACTTTCACTATGCTAATGCAAACTCTCGCTCTGTGTGCTGACAAGTTCGCTCTGTGCTGGAGGTTTCAGGTTTCTTTTTCCGGTGTTGTTTCGAAGGCTGTTTTCTCTGTCAATATGTGTTGGCATTATTAGACGGAGATTGGCTTTCGAAATTTTGCCTTGGGGGTACGTTTGAATTTCAGATTTTAGGGAAGTGCACTGACATCTCCCCCTTCGTTAGAGGAATGTGAAAACACCTCTCTAGTGACAAACTTTGTATAGTCAGTATAGTCAAGGTCAGACATTTTAGGGGACATAAAAATAAGAAAAACACATTTTTTGAGTGGTAGGGATCTTTAAGACCTGAGGGACTGTAACTGTGTTAACAGATTTTAAATGATGCGCTTGGGACACATTTGCTGTTTTATGGGCTAGTTTGTCATATGCAAATAAAACTGACTTTGAGTTTGACTTGATTTTTTAGTTTCTCCATACAAACATAAGTGCTGGCCCACCTTTTCATCCAGAAAACCAGCCCTAATAATAATAAGAGTCTTAAAATCCACCGGAGGCCAGAACAGGGAAGCAGGAATTGATCTTTCTATAATCTCTGTTCTTTGTTCTAGTTTGGAGTTGGGCTTCATCTTTCTGTAGAATCAAACCGTAACAGAGGGCTGCAGTTCTCAAATCAGGGAACAAAACACATGTTTTAAGAGAAGCTATCAGCTAATATAAAGTGAAGATGTAGTCAAAATTGAGTTCGGCAAAACCAAATGGGTAAAGCAGCAGTAGGCAGAATGTTTTTTCATTGGGCAAAAAAATCCATAATAACCTTTCAGCATATTGTAATTCAAGTGTTCTTGGAGAAAACTAGACTTCTGCACCTCCTCATGGCTCTGTTCTCAGGCATTAGAAAATCGAGCCTGTGACGGGAGACTTTGATCAATCACAGGTCATTTCAGAGAGAGAGAGAGAGCGTTCCTATTGGCTGTGCTCTGGCTGGTGGATAGGCTTGGTATTTCTTCAACTGATCTCAACATGGCTGCCGGGTCACAAGATGTTTCTGAAAACATTTGAGTAACAGAATATTGATTCATATTTGATCAGCGCTGCCTAGTTTGACCATTTGATCGGAGTGCGCGAGTGATTGACAGCCGGCTCATAGACGAAAGCTGGACGGCAGACTCCAGATCAGCTCTGACTGGTTGTTTTCCTCCGGTCTGTGAAATCTTGTAGATGCCATTAGGAGCACCGGAGGACAACAGAGGACACCGGAGGACACAGAGGCACATGATTTCTTTCAGATTACCTGTCTCATGCACTATACTGTCAGGATATAGTGACCGTTTTATAAAAAAAAAAAACTTTTTTTAATCATATTTGCTCCAATTCTACCCACTGCAGCTTTAAATCAGTGTTGACAGAAAGAGGTTGACATTATACTGTATATATCCAACAAGTCTATGCTACAAAATTTCGAAAGCACAATGAACAGTAATGGACAAAAAAGTAAATAATAGAGGAAGTGGAAGCACATAGATACAGAGGCGACGGAGACTAGTCGATTACAATGTTGAAATTACCCACGGCAACACTGAAATTAGTTTTGACACCATTTTTTAATAACTTTTACAGACTTTGCACCGTCCTGTACTCGTTGTTTTTGTTTCGCAATTATAATATATCCAATAAACAACCATTGATTAAAAAAGAAAAAATAATAACTATTTGGTTGAGAAAAAAATAGATTTCTCTTTAAACTCTCAGAAGAAATTTCTGCAGTATAGAGTCCAAGTGCACCAGTTTAAATGCTGTAATGAAACATGCCTGGGGGGGGTGAGGAATATATTGCACTATATATTACACTGCTCTTAATGCTGGTGACAGATGGATTGGGTAGGAACGGAGGGAGGAGAGCTAAAGGTAACTGCAGTGAGCGAGGCCAGAGTAATGAGAGTAAGGCCATGCTTGTGACCTTGCCTGACTGTCCCACCTACCCCGTCCGTCACCGGCGGGGACTAACGGATGGGTGAGTCAGTGGGCCAGGATGTGGATGGTAAACAGTGGTGACAGCTGACCTGGCAGCCCTCAATGGGGATGATGGAAGATGATATGAGCAAGGGGTTGGGGTCATCCAGAGGTAGATTTCCTAACACTCGGAGTCTGTCAGAGAGCCACGGACCTGTCGATGAGGAGGGAGACATGCATGGCCCTGAATGACAACAGTGACAGTCCATGGCTCCACACAGAGACATGAATCAGCTCTATGGTTCCACTGCAGCGGGCATAAAATACCAGTGGATAGAGGCTAGGAGTGGTCTCCTGCTGTCTTCACAAAAAAAATGTTGATTGTTTCAGCAGGAGGTTCAGACACAAACTTAAAAAATTGCCAACTGCATACCTATTCACATAACAGAGCTGTCCATGTAACATACAACTGCTGTTTGCTGCACTTAAAACTACAACACACACCAACCCTGCATTCACTTAAAGGTCCCATATTATAAAAAAAGTTAGATTTTCATGTTTTTTTATTATAAAGCAGGTTTAAGTCCTATATAAATACTGTGAAAGTATTGAAACGCTCAATCCACAGGGAAATACACACAGCACATATTCAGAAACTCTGCATTTGAAACAAGCTGTCAGGATTTCTGTCCATTTGTGATGTCACAAATATACAATATTTAGACCCTTTACACAGTTTTAAACGTAAACGTTCTAAATGTGTCCCAGTTTATTCCTGGTTACAGTGTATGTGAATGTCATCAGCTGACAGGAAGTGCACATGGACCCAAGCTGTTGACTAGCAACGCAATTCTGTTGCAATTCCATCGCAATTCCGTTGAAATGGGCTTAAACGGAGCGTTAAAGACAGACGGTAAATACAGGTACATTCAGGCCGATAGTATGAGGAAAATAAAGTTTTTTTTTTTAACTTTACAGCATGTAAACATGTTTTAGTAGAAACATAAAATACAAGTATGAACCTGAAAATGAGCATAATATGGGACCTTTAATGTTACATGTTTTAACTGATTCAAGGACTTTTAGTTGACCTCAGGGTCTGAAATTAGCACCCACCAAATGCAGGTAAACTGTTGGCAGCGGCGGGTAAAATCATCAGTCTGTCTGCCACTTTGATGGACAGGGAAAACACTAGTGATGGAAATTGAGAATCGTTTTTTAGTTGTCCGATTTCTTGGAATTGTATAACTCCGTGACTATCGATTTGTTTTATCGATGCTTTCCGACATAATGCCATACGCATGCTGTATTGTGTGTCATGGACCGGAGCCATGGCGGAGAGAAAAAAAAAAAGCGTGGCGCTTATGAACCTGAGGGGACGCTCCCCTATGATAATGCTACATTGTGAACAACAAATCTGTGTTGAAATCGTCAGAAAGAGAGCTAGCAACGTTAGCTGTTAGTAGCTGGTGAGCAGCACAGTCCTACTTAACTTGGCTAAATAACGGAGCTAGCAGCTAACGTTAACGGAGGTTCCACTGAGTTACATTATGATGCTGCATTCAGTAAAAAATGAGGGTGAAAAAGTGGGCGAAGGTATATTATGACGTTATCATGATATGTTCAAATGTAATCTTGGCGAGAAACTTGAATAAATACAGTTGTTTGAAGGAGATACATTTCAAAAGTGGTGGATACACTGTCTGCCACAGTGGCAGGCCGTGAAAAAAGTGAAATTCAGACCCTGGTTGACCTTATCAGTTATCAGTGGTGGAAGAAGTACTCCGATTTTTTACTTCAGTATAAGTACTCTATTACAAGTAAAAGTCATTCATTTAAAATCTTACTTAAGTAGAAGTACAAGTATTATAATCAAAATGTAATTAATGTAGCAAAAGTACAAGTACTTGTTTTGCGACATATATTATATATTACATCAGTAGTTTAGTTCAGTGGCTCCAAACCCTGGGGTCAGACTCCACAGGGTCACAAAATAAATCTGAGGGGTTGTGAGATGATAAATCGCGTAGAAAAGAAAAAAAAATAAAGTTCTGCTCCACAAATTTTCATTAATACTTTGGACTTTTCTCTAATCTTTGATTTTTGAGAATCAAATAGTTTTTAAATTCAATTATTTGAAAACTTTTGGGGGGGCAAACTAGGGCAGCCACTGGTTTAATTTTTTTGTAACTGGTAACTATATCTGTCAAATAAATGTACTGGAGTTCAAGTAAAAGTAGCGTAAAATGGGATTACTCAATTAAAGTACACATACCTCAAAATTGTACTTAAGTACAGTACTTGAGTAAAAGTACTTACTTACCTTCCACCGCTGTCTATTGATAACAGTGAACATATTTAACTACATTAACCAAGAGAATGAAATATACATAACCTGAAAGTTTTTGAACTTTCCTTTTTTCATGTGACAAAAACTTATTTCCGGAGAGCTTATGGGTCCTCATTTTGTGTCATTTTTTTTTCTGCCTCAGTCAGTGGGAGAGCTGTCTCCAATGTTACAGTGAAATAAATAGTAAATTCTCGTGTCCTCTGTGGAGGACAAGAACAGAACCACATGTTTCCGTGAACAAAATGCTGATGCTGCTGTAAAAAAAAACTCACTAACCTAACTTTCCCTGAGATGTTCACTCAGTGAAAGGAATCCGAAGATTAAGCCGAAACACTCCTAATTACATCCCAACACACTTATCTTTCTTGATTTCATAAATTTTTACTAGTGCTGATGGAAGCCATTTTGAAGAACCGTGAAAATCTGTCAAGGTCCAGCCCCCACATGTGTTACATCACTCGACAAAATTAGGGGAACAGATTTGAAGTCTCTGTACTTTGAACTAAAAGGACTTATCAGTCTCCTGCTGTACACATTTTGTTGGAATGTGTGCTCAGCACCCACTAAACCAATTTGTTAGGTGGCGTTTTCTGTGTACTTATGTGTGTTTTGCGGGTGCGTGCGGTTGTGTGTTTGTCCTCCAGGTGTAACCCAGTTTCTAATTGAGGAGCTCTTTGTTTACACCTGCAGAACTGGGGCAGTCTCCAGATAACTTAAACTAATCAATTAACAAAGATAGCACAGGGGAAACACTGCCAGTGCAGCGCACAGCTCTCAGGACGTTTTTTTACTCAGACCAACTCATGAAGAACAAGCTTAAATAAACAAGTTGTAAGTGTATAGCTTCATGAATTCCATGATTTAATGGCAGTACTTTTTTTAGTCATGCCAAGTGGCATGGCTCTATGAATGGAAATATCGGTCGGTCGGTCGGTCGGTCGGTCGGTCGGTCGGTCCACCACCTCGGTCCAGATTGTAAAATCCCAACAACTATCAGATGGATTGCAATGAAATTTGGTAGAGATATCCTCGGTGCGCAGAGGCTGAATCCTAATGACTTTGGTGATCACCTGACTTTTTCTCTAGCGCCAACATGAGATTCATATTTGTGTCTTGACAACTCTTGGATGGACGTCCATGAAATTCGGTACACAAACTGTGATCTTATTCACCTTTGTGATCCTTTAAGATTTCATCTAGCGCCATCATCAGGTCAATATTTCGTCACATATTTGTCAAGTACTTTGGTTTATGACCAAATACCATAGACTGGATATAAGAAGTGGATGTAGTCACCGTAACGTCACCCATTGGTTTGTGAACTGCCGTTTTGAAGCCTCGAGTTCGGCATTTTGGCTATCGCCTATTTGTTTTTTTTGCAACCAGAAGTGATACTGAATAAGACATTTTTTATGCAACCGATATGTTATGATTAACTTTCATGAACACCAAATTGAAAAACAAGTCCTCACTCAGCCAGCAGCTATTGATCCAGGTTCAACAGGCCATCCAACAGACCATTGATCTGAGCCGCATCTCCTCTCATTGGTCATCATCACAAGAGGCACTGACACTTTAGAAAAAAAGAAAGAGAGTCTTAATGAGACACTTAGTCTCATATTCAACCTATTGGATGAAGAAACATGAACATTTTGTCCGTCACAATCTTGGATTTGGCCGTCGCCAAGTTGGTTATTTGCAACCAGAGGTGACGCGAGAGGGTGGACCTAAGATATTTTTAGGCAACCGTATTTAGGCAATATGCTTATTTACTCAAACGTAGGCAGCACAACTGTAGTAAGTAAGAGTACAGTTGTTGTGGGTCAGATTCCATGGCTCCAACCATAGACTGTATATAAGAAGTAGTCACCATGACGTCACCCATTGCTTTGTAGACTACGGTTTTGAAGCCTCGAGTTTGGCATTTTGGCCGTCGCCATCTTGTTTTTTTTGGAACTAGATGTGAGACGAGAGGGTGGAGCTAAGTACAACCGAACGCGCCCAAGGTGTTACAATTAACTTTCATGAACTGAAAACACACTGTGAAAGTGTTAAAGTTGTAAGACGAAAACACGGACAACTCCCAGACCGGACAACGCCGTGGTAGAGACCTGTCAATCATAAGGTAGCTACGCCCTAAAGCATCCCCTGCTTTATGGTCTATTCGACTCTAAATGGGACCATAATTTACGAAATGAACATCATGCTGTATTGAAGAAGACTTAAATCTAGCGATTGAGACCATAAACTCATGTTTACAATGTTTACTGAGGTAATAAATCAAGTGAGAAGTAGGCTCATTTTCTCAAAAACTTCTACACAATCTGACTTATTTTTGCAACCAGAGGAGTCGCCCCCTGCTGGCTATTAGAAAGAATGCAAGTTTAGGGCACTTCAGCGATTGCTTCACTTTTCAGACCTGGAGGTTGCCCACTGCCAAATACATGAAAAAAACTGATGATCCTCATCCTCAGCTGCACTTTGTGTATAGTGCTAACTAGCAATTGTTAGCATGCTAACACGTTAACTAAAATGATGAACATGGTACAAATTATACCTACTCCGAATCAGCATCTTAGCATTGTCATTGCAAGCATGTTAGCATGCTGACATTAACATTGAGCTCAAAGTACCACTGTACCTACATACAGCCTCATAGAGCAGTTAGCACTGCCGAAGACATTTAGTCTTGTTTATATTTGGACCAAAGTTTAAAAAAACAAAAAAACGTTTTGGGGTTAGCATATTTAATCTGCATTAACAAAATTCTGACTGTTTCAGCTGTATAACAATTGAGAAATAAAAGGTTGAGTCCTGCTGTACTAGCTTTTCATATTCATATATGAAATCTCATCACGCTCAGTCCACAAAGCTCACGGTGACTGTCCACATTAGAATAAATATATCCCACACCCACAACATTTATGCTCTTTCCCGTGGCACCCATGGGATCTCAATCCCATTGCAGCCTTCTAACCTGTATCTATAGTAGATATTAGAAACTCTGGTGGGAGTTGCTTGCAAAAAAATATGCACGGATCATTAAGCTGTTAGTGCCGCACACCCACTCATTTATGCACATTTATAGAGTGATCTGTATATCCACAGCTGGCCTTTGCACAGGTCCACTTAAAGATTTGGAGCTTTACTGAATATGATTTTAAATAATGGATGAGGGAGCGGAAAGCACTATTCATTTTCATTCCAAATTTGCTTCTCTTGTCTGGGGATTTAGACTATCACGATAGAACCTTTAGGTGAGGGCTTGGTACACATCCCAAGTCTAGTATTAACACCTAAGGAAATAGCAAAAAGTCCGACTTTTCAATCATTTGTTGACATCAAACAACACTTTACCAGTCTGGCTGAAGGAAGTGGGAGAGGGAAAAGGTCAGGTCCTTCGCTCATTATGCCACAGAAATCTGTTTAACCATCTCTGGTGCGGGGGACGTTAGCTTGTTGTCTATCAAATTCAATTTCGAGAGAGTCAGAGCCGGCCACGGCGTTCAGGTCGAAGCAATTTCCTGAGCAATAAATCTCATATAACCAACCAGTGCTCTCCATCAGCTAATAACAATTGCAATTTTCCTTTCCATACCCTTGTTTAAGTTGCTACTTGCAGCTCTCCGCCACCTCGCCGAACACACTGACATCAATCAATCCTATCTGATGTCTTGTTACTGTTTGCCCATTAAAGACAGACAGTGTTCAATCAAATCCATCAGTGGAAGAGGTCATGTCTGCGAAACAAACGGCATATGCGCCTTGGACCCACGCTAGATCTATACACGGTGTCAGCACTTTCACCAGGAGGACAGTGATGCTTGTCAGATTTGCCCTTTAGGATAATCTTTGTAGCCAACTATTCTATCAGGAAATCATTATGACAGACTGAATAAAATGTCAAATTAACACAGAATGGGAAAGGGGAGATAGTTGTACTGTAGGGGTGGTGGATGTGGCGATGGCTTAGATGGGCTCACTTTGACATTAGCCCTTTAAAGTATGGATTAAACACTGCAGCCACAGAACTTAAACCATGATTTAAAGGATACCAGTTAGCTAGATAACACCTAAAATTACTACTTTATAATATTATTCTAGTAATATTACTACTTTTTTCTCGTTAACTTTATTCTCATACTATTAGGACTTTTATTCTCGCAAAGTTATGACTTCATTCTTGTAATATTACGACTTTTTTCTCGTTAAGTTATGACTTTATTCTTGTTATATTACAACTTTTTTTCTCGTTAAGTAATGACTTTATTCTCGTAATGTTACTACTTTTTTCTCGTAATATTATGACTTTATTCTGGAAATCTCCGATTTTTTTTCCCTCAATGTGGCCCTCATACTCCGTAGTACATTTGCACTTATATACTATATACTTATACCATAAACTGAGTTACCTTCATCACAATGCTCAAATGTTTTGCTGCTCCAGAGAGATTTTTTTTCTTCTTTGCCTTAAATGGCTCTTTTGATAGTAAAGGTTGCTGACTCCTGGGCTATGTGATATTCTAAATGGTGGAAATAAAAAAAAAGAGAAAATACAGTATTTTATTTGTATTGAATTTGACATGACATTGATTTGAGGTCGATTTAAACAGATAAAAGGACAGAGACTGGGTTTGAATGTTTCAGCGCCACGGAGAGAGAGACAGAGTCGTTGAGCAAATTCACATGAGGCTCATCTCATTTGTCTTCATTCATTGCATCTTTGTTTATCCTACTTTCCCTCTGTTGCTCGTGCCTAAGTTCCTCCCACTGCACACAAGAGACGCGAGCAAAAGATGGGAAGAAATAAATGTAGCGCGTCTTTGCCTCTCAAGCGTCAAGAGTAAAGTTGGTGACTTGTGACGGTTGCACAGCTTGGTCAGCTGTCAACTGTGTGTTTTGTGGCATCTTTTGAAGCCTATACAGATTATGGGATGCGCTGCCCAAATAATAAGGGGTGCAATGTTCACTGTTGTAGAGATATTTTTAGATGTGCTGCCCTTGACATGACTAAACAGAACATGAAAAAGCCACTGCATATTGTCCCTTAAAATAAACTGTTTGATACGCTCAAGTAAAAAGTGAATATAGTGTACACCTGGGGTTTGCGGGTCTTTAAGCTAGCTTGAAGTGCCAATGTCAATGAGGTCTTCCCGTCGCTCTGGCTCAGTTTTGTCTCAGTTGTTTGAGCTCAGATGTTTTTTTTGTGTGATTTCATTTCACAAAAATACAAATAAGTAGGAATAGCAATACAACAACAACAAAACAATAAACTGAAATTGAGAAAATAGTATAGTAATACAATAAAGCTAGTAGTAAGTGATAACCCCGTTTGAGGTGGTGGTGATGAATTATGGGATACACTTTGAATCCAATAGCTCTGACTACTGCTTCACCCCAGTAGGGTAAGTGTGACTCAAGCGGGGTTGAGTGTATTGGCTGCTGCCTTTTTTACTCATGCCACAGGAGAGTGAATGTGCCTTACCAACAGGCTTACTACTACATGACCCTTTAAAGGGGACATATCATGCTCATCTTTAGGTTCATACTTGTATTTTGGGTTTCTACTCGAACATGTTTATATGCTTTGATGTTTAAAAAAAACATTATTTTTCTCATATTGTCTGTCTGAATACACCTGTATTCACCCTCTATCAGAAACGCTCCATTTTAGAGCATTTCAACGGAATGGCAACGGAATTGCGTTGCTAGGAAACAGCTTGGGTCCATGTTTACTTCCTGTCAGCTGATGTCATTCACATACACCGCAACAGGAAATAAACTGGGACACATTTAGAATGTTTACGTTTAAAACTGTGAAATTGTCTAAATATTGTAGATTTGTGACATCACAAAGTGTACAAAAATCCTGACAGCTTGTTTCAAACACACAGTTTCTGAATACGGGCTGTGTGTATTTATCTGTGGATTGAGCGTTTTGATACTTTCACAGTATTTATATATGAAAATCTCACTTTTTACAACATGGGACCTTTAAGCAACTATATTCCTAAAAAACAGGTTTGTGACAAAAAAAATTTTTGGTAGACATTATTTACTTTTCTTTAAAAAAGTTTCAGCAAAAAGGCATTCCTTTCTACTCACTGTGGTTCGAGCTAAGCTGTGTTAAGTCACTGGAAGAGAGCAGGCACATTCAGTGGACCACCCGGCAGCAAAACTGACGTGGGTAAATGAATGTAGTAGAGTATCAGAATCAGTGGCGTATGTGAAAACTGCATGCTATACTTTATCAAGTCACTGTGTGTTACCAAGGGGTTACACTCATGATCTGGGAAAAGAATGCTTCCTTAGTTTTTTTCTGAAGGAACACGCATGTGCCTACTTATAACGTGGACTAGTATGTGCACTAAAGTGCTCAAGACTAGAGTGTGGGTACAGGGACAGACCCTGTGGGTGAATGCTTCAGCACTATGGAGTAAAAACACCCTCGGAGAGTGTGTGAATATTTCAGCACCATGGACAGAGACAGAGAGAGAGAGGCTGGTGCTGTGGCAACTTGGAGTAAGCAGTATGTTCACACCAGAAAAGTGACAAATAATAAGTATACACAAAGATGTCGGTATGCATAAACAATTTTATGATTTGTTTTTGTGTGTTGATGGATATTCTTGTCCCTCGGTGCAATACACAAAGGAAATGATGGGGCTGCTCACAGCTGGGGAAAAAATAAAACAAGTTGTTCTTAGTGGCGAGAAAGCTTCAGGAAGGTCTTAGGAAGCTACCGTTCTTTTATTAAAGGTGTTAAATTCGAAATTCAGAGCATTTTCTATTGCCTCCACCCGTCTTTCAGCATGGTGGCAGCTGAGCTGGTGGCTCGCAGCTAACAGCGCAAACAACAGCAGCTAACATTTTCATGGTTTATTTGATAGGAACGAATACAATGTACATAAACAACTTAAAAACGGCTATCTAATGCAAGTATCATAATGCTTAGAGCGGATGCTAATTTGCAGCACCTGTCCCTAGAAGGGCTTTTTGTGAAAGTAAGAGATTAAAACAGGAATGAGTACAGGAAAAAATAAATAAATACAATAAAGCACACATTTAAAACATTATATTTAAAAACTAGACATGAGTACAGGTTTGTCGTTGAATTAAACAGGATTTGGTAGCTTTCTTAAAAGTGGTATAGTTTGCAGCAGATTTCAAGTGATCAGGTAGCGAGTTCCAAGACTTTGTTCCTTTCACAGAAAAAGCTGTCTGAGCAAAAGATGTTCTGCAGAATTGAACTTTACAATTGCCACTTGAAGCTGCTCTAGTGGATCTGCTACAGCGCTGTAGTCTCATGATGTATTTGCAGAAAGGCAGAGGAGCAAGTCCGTTCAAACATTTAAAAACAAGCTTTACATATTGAAAATCAATAAAGTTTGCAAAACTTAACATCTTATATTTACTCAAAATGCGGCAATGATGGTACCTTATTTGCTTTTTGTCCAAGATTTTCAAGGCCCTGTTGTAAAGACACTCTATGGATTTTACTACAGACTGGTTAGCCTGGGACCAGGCAGCCAAACCATAGGACAGATGTGAGTTGAGATCATTGAGTTTAGAAACAGTCAAATGTCAAGCAATTTCTTATCATCCTAAAACAGCTAAGGTTAGCCTTTATTGTTTTACAAATCTTTTTAGCATGACTTTTAAAGTTTAACTGATAATCTAAAATTATCCCTAAATACTTCACCTCTGTTACGTGTTCAATGTGCTCACCTTTAATTCTCACATTCAAGGATTGTGTTGCAGGTAGCTTCTTAATAGAAAAACAGATAGACTTTGTGTTTAGTGTCAAACAGGAGGTATCAAGCCAGGCTGAAACTTGAACATGAAAGTTTTTGGTTCGCTTATCTGCAACAGCATCACATGTTTTCCCAGATACATGGACGACTGTGTCGTCAGCGTACATCTGAAGACCTATACCAGGGCATATATCTGGAAGGTCATTACAAACTGGAAAGGATGGGGCCCAAGACAGTATCTTGGGGGATTCCTGTTTCAATTTTGTAAAAAGCAGACTTGATGTTATTAATCACAACACACTGTTCACGATCCTTTAAATATGGGTCAAACCATGACAGTGACTGTTTTGAGAAATTGAACGTTAAGAGTTTTTTAAATTAAAATGTTGTGATTGACGTCCTCCCTGCCTAAGGTGTGATCATGTGACCTCTTCATGGGGACTTAGAGGGAAAAAAGAAAAATCTAAATTCTTCCTCATTCAGAAAAAAATTATTTATATTTTTCTTTTTTCCCTCTAATGTCAGAAGTCCCCATAAAGAGGTCACATGATCACACCTTAGGCAAGGAGGACAGCACACGCACTCTTGCCAAGGCTTATTGAAAGAGGCTGGGACACGGGGTCCTTTTAGTCTTGAGCTATGGGGTTAGATAGCTAAAGTCCCGCCCCTTCGGCTGGACCACTATGGGACCTTATTTCAGGAAAATATGAACGGTAGTCAACGGCGAGAGAAATGGTGTTTGAATTGCGCCATGAATCTTACATATAATATAGTACATATAATAATTTTGCAAGCCAAGAAAGTCGCAGTTTGTTGTAAAACTGTTTAAGTATAAGACGTATTTAGAAAGACTACACACCCAAAAGTCACATAGTGACGTCTCTCTCTCTCTGAAGCTACGATGCCTTTGTGTTTCGTACTGGGATGAACTCACACCAGCAACGGGTCTCACTTGTTCTTTCTCTTCCCGGCTACTTCTTCATTACATTGTGCCTTGAACTTTGACCCTCTTGCCTTTGGCCCTTATTTAATATCTGATTTATTTTTATTATCGCACTCCATTTGTGAAGTTTGATTCAAGGTTTAATGTCTCTCTTTGCAGAGCTTAAATTACACACACACACACACACACACACACACACACACAGATTTATAAAGAAATTTAAAATGACATGAGAAGAAAAATAAAACCGTTCTGCATTTTGAACCTTGGATTCCTGCCTCATCTATGGCTCTCTTAAACACACTGAGCCTGCCCACTAGCCATTAGATTTAGAACCTAACATCCAAAATGATAAAGATATCAAAAAGCTGATATGAAGCAATAACATTCAAAGGTGAATTGACCATTGTTGGCGTTGACTTTGCGGTCACGAGCGAAGGTTTACTTATATTAAGGCTGAGGCTTTTGAACAGCCTGTCTTCTTTCGGTTGTCATATACTTTTGGCTTTTTAAGCATTAACGGACCAGTGCGTAACATTTGGGGAGATCTCTTAGGAGAAATATCATTTAATATTCACAACTATGTTTTCATTAGTGTATAATCAAATGAAACAAAGAATTGTTGTGTTTTCCTTAGCTTAGAATGAGCCCTTCATATCTACATGGGGAGCATGTCCTCTTCACCACCCAATTTGACTGTTATTAGGCCATTAAATAGGCGCTATCAGTCGCTATGAGCACCATAGATGTGGGTCAGTAGGGGCCTACTATGCCTACTATGTTGTGAAAGGGAAACTTAAAAGCAACACGTTCTAACATGTTATAAAACTGAATGAAATGTCACCTTTTGAACACAAACAAAAAGGCTTCTTTGGGTTTATGTAACAAAACTACAACTTATTAAGGTTTAGGCAAGAAAATTACGACTTATGTAGGTTTAGGCAACAAAAAAATACTTGGTTAAGTTTAGGGAAAAACATTGTGTTTTGGGTAAAATAACTACAAACACAACTACACATAGTTAGACATGGAATGCAAACTCCAGTCTCCTGGGTGTAAGTCATGTGGGTTGTGTCCTATCCATCATCCCTGTCCTCCACCCAATATGGAGTTTCACATACTACAGTGCCTGACTTCCGCTGGTGCTCCTGTCATAATTACTACGGTCACTAGAGGTCGCTGTCGTGTTCTTTTATACCTTCTTTTGGTGATCTACCATGTGAATAGATGATAGAGCCTACTAGTGGGTGTAGTAGTTCCCTACTGACCCACATCTATGGGGCTTATAGCGACTGATAACGCCTATTTAATAGCCTGACAACACTCTAACCGTCTGTCTTCACGGAGTTCGCCATGTTGCTCTGCCATGTTTCTACAGTAGCCCAGAACAGCCAAACCAAACAATGGCTATAGCGAGAATCTTTCACGTTTTTACGTTACCTGAACGCTACCGTAGTTCTCTGACACGCTGGTGAAACTGGGGTAACCGTTGTTCCTAAAGTAGTGTTATTATGGTAAGGATGGCCTCTGAGCGAAGAGAACGGCGCTACTACGGTTTTGCACACAGCGGCTCACATTACCGCAGTCTTGGAAAGGGAGGAGTGAGCGGAGGGGTACTCAGTTGGTTGCAATCTGCAACCACACCACTAGATGCCACCAAATCCTACATACTGTCCCTTTAAGTGAAGAATAATTTGTACAGACTGCCTTTAATTAAGTATTTTTTTTAATATTCATTTTAAAAACTTTATCTGTAACATATTTATATTATTAAATTCAGATGATTTGTAGTAGTTTGTTTATAGTAAACCATTGTATCTCTTTGTAGAACACCTTATGATTTTGCTATGAAAATTACTCACTTTCATTTCTGCTGCAGTTACCTGAGGTGATATTTTTCAGGATAGGATGAAATGTACTTTATTCTAAACTGGGTTCTTTCAGGTGAAACTGCACATTCAGTTGAAGTAGTAGACTAGGATGTAACTTTTATATTTGCAAGAGCTGGAACAAGATGTGTTTTAACAGTGCATGAGTTGACAGATGCATGAAAACCCTTTGGGGGTATCAATAGTAGTACTTATGCATTTGATTTCCTTTTTATAGCCTGCTGTTTATTATTTATCAAAGACAATATAGTGTGTTAAACATTAATCTTTTTTGTTTTAGTGCCTTAGGCTGTCGGCTTTAGGTATTGACTTAAACTGGTTTAAACAAAAACACATATTTTATATGCTTTTGAAATATTAAAGATATACTTGGAGTGAGACTGTTTTGTTAACTGCTGTTTGCAAGTTCAAGAATGAACTTTTGATGTGAACTTTGAAGTCAACCTTGATGAGAAGTAAAATGCTTAGGAAAAACAAAAAAACAATCCGAACAGCTGCAGTCATCTGGCAAACACCACATTCTGATGGAGACAATGTGATATTCAAAAGCACCAACAACTATTAAATTGGACCTTGATGTGATGTTGGGGTGTTACTGTCTGTTTGGCAGCTGTCAAGAATGACCTTTGAACCTCAACATTGGAGTCAACATGTATGAGAAGTCCTTAAAATGCTTAGAAAACAATCACCTGCCAAACACCATGTTCTGATGAAGACCATGTGCTATGATCAAAAGCTCCAGAACAACTATAAGCTAGGACCTTGAGGTGATGTTGTTTTGTTACTGGCTGTTTCCAAGGTCAAGAATGAACTTTGAACCTCAACATTGGAGTCAACAGAAATGAGAAATGTTCATAAAATAAATTTATTATGATTTATTATGTCCCAGTACCTAGTATGTCAAATGCAGTATGCCAAAAATACCAGGATGTCCTACTACATCTGGTCGCATTTTGCAGTATGCAAGCCAGCATGCTTTTCTGGCTGTTCTGACTCACAATCCTCTGCGAAGTGGATGTATGAGCAAGAGGGTCAAAGTTCAAGGCGCAATGTTATCAAGGAGTAGTATGTCCCAATTGTATGTGGAAAGTAACCAAGTACATTTACTCAAGTACTGTACTTGAGTTCAATTTTGAGGTACATGTACCTGACTTTAGTATATCTTCATATGTATACTTACTCCACTGCATTTCAGAGGCAAATATTGTACTTTTTTACTACACTAAATGTATTTGATACATTTAGTTACTTTACAGATTCAGATTTTGAATACAAATGCAATTAACAAATAACTAAATAATATATTATTAAAGATTAAACCTTTACCAGCTACAACTTTAAAGTGATATGTAGGCTAATATATTGATAATATAATAATAATAATAATATGCAAAAGTATATTATTATATTATATATTATAAGTATTTATTTCTCTGAGCACTGCTAATCCACGTTGACTCCAAAGTTGAAGTTCAAAGTTCATTCTTCAACTTGCAAACAGCAGATGACGAAACAACCTCCCCCCAAAGAATATCTTTAATATATAAAAGCATATCAAATATGTGTTTTCGTTATTTTTGGTTAACCTTCCTGTTGTCCTGGCTTCACATTTATCCTATTTTTAACTTCATTATATCATAAATATTGATTTCTTTCATCAAATAGCCCCCAAAATATTTTGATGCTAATACTTTACCTCTTTTTTAGTTTTTTTAATACAAGAGTTTTTTTTTAAATATATTTATTCAAATAAACGAAGCAACGCGACAGAAAAAGCCTCCATAATGAGACTTTAAAACAGCTGACTCCACCTCACGTCTTGTCTTTACAAGCACACACGTGCTCCTCCGTGTCTAATTGATTAGTTGTCCCGCGCTGTGTGAAACACCCAGATGGATGTGTGCGCGGAGCCCAGATCTGTCATCCTCACTCTACCTGTGCTGCCGCCTCCTGGACGGACGCGACTCCTTACCAGCGACTACAGTACTATAAGTGAACGGACAGCTTATGAGCCCCACTCAAAGCGAGAGCACCACACACGGGGAGCGGGATGGCGAGGATACCTCCGCTGCTGCTGCCGCTACCGCTGCCGCTGCACCTCCACCTCCAGCACCTCCTTCTCGCGGTTCTTCTCCTGTTAGCGGGCACCTCGTCGACGGTCCGAGCAAACCGAGGAGGGGCTGCGACGTCGCCCGGCGAGGAGCGGGACAAAGAGAGCAACGCGGAGGCGCCGTGTGAGGTGAAAACCGTGACCGTGTCTACCCTGCCTGTGCTCCGGGAGAACGAGTTCAGCTTCACCGGCGGAGCCTCCGGGAGCTTGGTTGGAGGAGGAGGCGGAGGAGGGGGAGCTGCTGGAGCCGCTGCTGCTGCTGCTGGAGCAGGTGGAGGAGGAACTGGTGGTGGAGTTGGAGGTGGTGGAGGAGGAACTGGAGGAGGAGCAGGAGGAGGGGGGGAATCCCGACTCCTGTTATTCGTTAGAACAGACCTACCTGGGCGAATTTCCGTAATGGATGATCTTGACAACACCGCTCTCCCCTACTTCACACTCGGTAAGAACTGCTGTGTTTTCCCCCTTCCACTGTGTGATAACCAGTACACGTTTGTGCGCATAGGGACCATGCACACTACAGCTATACATTCCCAAAATCATGCACTCATACACTCCCTGGCGTTTTGATCACCTGTCCTGTTTCCATCACCTTGTTTTTGGATGCCATAGTAACTATAATGTTGTCAACCAATAATCCAAGTAAAAAAGGTGATATAGTCTATAGATTCCCCCTTGTGTTGCTTCCGCATGGGATACAAACTTAACTACAGCTCATGTTTCCTTCCATTTCCTTCCTCTCCTTCTTTCCTCTGCCCTCTTTCTTTCTTTCCCTATTTTGTGGTTAAATATGATTATGACTTTGGATTTCATGCACACCCCTAAGCATGGTGCCCCAATCAAGGAAGGCAATTTGGCCCTGCGAATATGCATGAAATTGGTATTTTATTCTCACTTGAGCACATAATTCATATAGCACACACGTGCATCATCGCTTGGTGGTAGAAGTTTAACTGAATAAAATACCGGGCTAGAGTTTGCAACATTTGGCCATGGTACTGTAGGTTTTAAAGGAACCTATACAATCCCCTTTTTTTAGTGTGTTTAGTCACAGATAACTGAGTGGACAGGTCATGTGAAGTTCTCAGTGAATGAGTAGCGCCCCTGATTGGATAATCATAGAGGACATATATTGTGGGGATGTATTTCTACCTTGCACCAACCACAAAACAGATATTTGCTTTGCAAGATGAGCAGAGTATGCATGAAGGGAACTTGCTTACCTTGCTTTCTCCATATTTTTCACTTATGTCAGAAAGATGGATGTTCTTATACTTGTTCCTTTTGTTGTGCGAGCAGAGCGACTGTTTTTTATGTTGTTGGTAGAAGTGCAGAGTGTGTGGCGGCACTCTAATGTTTGTTAATGCAATAAGCCACACACAGTGTGGACCCTTATTTGCAAAATGATGTATGTTTTCCAGTTCCCAATCAGTTCAGGGGCGACTGTATTGGCTCAGTATGATGGAGAACCTGTTATATGCCAAATACAAGACCCGGTGGAGGTCGTTGATGTGGGTACTGAGAAAATCCATGTCTCATTACGACAGTTTTCGGACTCTGGCTTTGCTATCTTCTTTTTTTTTTTTCCTCTCAGTTTCGTTCTCTGTTATGAAGAGTGCCGAGTAAACTGGCTGCGCGAGTCCAAAGGCAGGCAGGAAAGCAGGCTGGCTGGCTGGCTGAGGGCTGGAGCATTAAGCTAGTAAATCACTTTCTATTCTCATTAAGGACAGCCGTTGACTGGTGAGAAAGGCCTCTCTGTCCTCCCAGTCAGCCAGCTAGCAAATTTGCTGCTTCGCTCTTCCAGTGCATGACTGCATGCTGTGGAGGGAGGAGGAGGAGGAAGAGGGGAAAAAAGAAGGGCTTTCATATTTTCAGTGCAAGCATGTTCGCTCATGCTGTTGACCACATTGCGAAACTGAATGGCCGCTTCTAGTGTAGTTGTATGCTCGATAAATCCTGATGTTTTCACTACAAAACTGACATTTATGACATTGAATATTATTGGTGTGAGAAAATATCAAGTCACGCAACATTATGTTTTGTGGTACTGTATTGATTCTCAAAAAAACATTGATTTTTTAATAATTTGTAATTTTTTTTACTCAGATTTTATGCATATGGTGGTGTGTTCTTTATACTATGACTTTTTTCTAAAATTAGATTACTCAATTGCAATAAAAACCTTGCTTACCGTATCGCAATATATTGAATCGTAACCCCTGTATCATATGTATCATATCGTCAGATTCTTGCCAATAGACAGCCCTAAATAGTAGGGCTGGAATGATACACTTATATCCCGATTCAATACTATCACGGTACTTGGGTGCCGATTCGATATGCATTGTAATTTTTTAAGTATTTGGATCCTACAAGTATTGCGATTCAATATTACAATTTATCGCAATTTTTGGTAACTTTTTTTTAACGCTAGACCATGGGGAAAAAGTTGAATCATTCACTTCTAGAGACTTTTACTTTGGAGAATATTTAAATTAATAGATTAAAATGTTTGATTTTCAGCATGTATGCAGTCAGATATGGTACTTTCTTTTTAATTTTTAAGGGACATGTAATGTTTTATACTTCTGATGAATATAATCCAATCAATCTTATTTCCATATATGTATTTTGTATATACAGTTCCCTATGTTAACACTTTATTTTGAAAACCGGACCTAGTCACACACAGTGCATACTTCCGCTAAATTTGCCAAGTCTATCGCTAGCACTTACCATTAGCTCTGTTCTCTTTAAATATCCATCGTCCGCTCCATCGGGCCGTTTAAATGCATTTAACAAAAATCGCGTTACATGGGTGAATCAAATCTTTTTTCCCCCACCACATTCATACCAAGAGGAAATACAACAGTATGTTTATTTTTTTAAATAATGTAGTCTTAATATTTTCGTTTAATATATGTGTTGTCTAACTTGTCAACCAGGAAACCTAGTTTTCCATTGGAAGCTGTGGTAAAAACACCTGCTGGGCGATGTTAAACCCTCATATTATTATAATTGTGCTAAGATCCTCTCTAACACAAGAGTCCAAGGCGGAAGTTGACATTTTGGTGTCACCTGTGTTTTCCTTGTACTATTCAGTATTCAACACCATAACGCATCAGGTCATCTTTGAAATGTTGTGCCCCAGCATCATAAAAATACACTGTTGATTCAGTAGGATGAAATGAGCAAATTGAATTTCATAGACTGTGAATTTTTATGATCAGAATTTCATTTGATGTTCTACCTTATTAGTTTTCTCCTGTTAAAATTGTGATTTTTGGTGCTGCAGGACGCTACAATAGCCTCATCAAATACACAGTCAGATACATATTATATGGGCTTAGGCATGGGTAGTGTCATTTTTGTATTTCTTCCTTTGTTCGCGTTATGTTCTTATACCCGCTGAACATTATATAGGACTGTATAGAGTCTATTAAATTGAGGCAGCCACCCACCAACCACTCTATTCTGTTCTTTCAATGTCTGATGTTCTGAAGCTTTCAGGAATCTGTTAACGTCATTGCCTGTAGAGAAAAAAAAAGAAGAAAAACAGATGAACAACACAGCAAAATGCTGCCTTCAATAACGTAATCTGAACTAAAGAACAGAGAATCGTTGCAAATAATGTAAACATCTCACGGTAACAGATTCTAACTGAAAATTGTATCAAACTAATTTTCTCACTGACTCTGATGCCAGAGAGTAAACACACTGAAGTTAGCGTCTCTCTTGAGGCACCTGCTTGCTTGCACATTTTGACCTCCCGTGATTAAGGTAACTGTCATTTTTATTTTAGAAAAATATTTTTTTTAATATGTGCTCACTATTTTTTCTTTACCATGCACTACTATTGCCTCATCAGTCAGTGTTTACTGATGTGCTTACACTTGACTGAAGTGTAAAGGTGCAAACCACGTGTTGGTGTATGTTACACCTCCTCCCAGTAGCTGTTCTTTTCCCTTTTTATATATATATTTATAACAACATTCACCAACCATTAGTGCCACACAATTAATCAAATATTAATCGCGATCACGATTTTGGCTTCCTAAAATTAATTGAACATGATCAACTGCGATGTTGACGTTTAAAATGCGTGCTCCGTTTTGACTTCGCTTTTTGGGAGCTACTATGCCCATAGACATAGTATATCAGAAGTGGACCTAGTCACCGTGACGTCACCAATTGGTTTGTGGACTACCGTTTTGAAACCTTGAATTCGGCATTTTGGCTGTCACCATCTTGGTTTTTGGTCTTTCGCCATCTTGATTTTAAACCTTCGCATCTTGATTGTAAGCCGTCGCCATCTTGGTTTTAGGCTGTCGCCATCTTGGTTTTCGGCCCTTGCCATCTTGGTCTTTGCCTGTTGCCATAATGATTTTTTTGCCATCAGCATCTTGGTTGTAAGCCACAGCCATCTTGTTTTTTGGCTGTCGCCATCTTGGTTTTAGGCCACTGCCATCTTGGTTTGTGGCCGTTGCCATCTTGGCATTTGGCTGTCGCCATCTTGATGTTTTGGCCGTCAGCATCTTGGTTTTTGGCCGTCACCATCTTGCCTCTAGGCAATCGCCATCTTGGTATTGGCCATCGCCATCTTGGTTTGTGGCCGTCACCATCTTGGATTTATGCCGTCGCCATCTAGGTATTTGGCTGACGCCATCTTGGTTTTTGGCCGTCGCCATCTGGTTTTAAGCCGTCGCCATCTTGGTTTTAAACTGTCACCATCTTGGTTTTTGGCCGTCGCCATCTTGGTTTTTGGCCGTCACCAGTCTTATTTTGATATAAAATTTGTACATTAGCAGAAACTTAGCTCAACATGGAAGTGGAAGCAGTGCTTTGTTTATTTAAATGTGAAAGTGCAATAAAAGTATTTCTTCCCTAAAATCAATAAATAATCGTGATCTCAATATTGATCAAAATCATCATGATTATCATTTTGGCCTTAATCGTGCCGGCCTACTAACCACTTTTTGAAAAATAATACCAGAGAGATTTCAAAATGCCGTGGCGTACCTTGTTAGCTAAATGCCATCCGAACCATAATGAGCACAGTTTTCTGTCTGTTTCTTCGATTCTGTCAGATGTCCAGATTGTTTTGTCGAACGAAACGTCAGAGGTTAGGGGAAGGTGGGGAAAAGGACAGCAAGTCCCCTTTCTCACCGTGGCCTGCTGCCTGCTCGGCTTTGATTTATTACCTCAAGTGTCACGGAGAATGGATGAGCAGAAAGGGCAATGCAGAGGAAATGTACCTTCCCCTCCCCCGTTTCTTGTTTTGCTTTCTTTCCTTCCATGAAAAATAAAAAAAAATAAAGCAAACAGTGAGAGAAATCAATGCATTCAATAAGCACACGGCCTATGTGGCATCCTTACTTTTGGTAAAAAGCACTGGCTTTGCTGATATGTTTGTTTTTTGTGTGGGTGTATTTCAGTATGTTGGAGGTTCTGAGTTTAAGCCACATTCAAGGGATTAAGTGTTTAACTTTTCAGCATCAGGGCTTTCCTTTTCCATCACTTTAAAAAAAAAAAAAAGTATTTTTAATGCATTTGTACTGAAGCCTAATGCAACTTTTGCAGCATCACACTTAGAAATTCTAGGGAGAGATGCCGCTACGCTTTGTCACACGAGATAATTTTCCTTGCTCATTTTAAGTGATGTGGGACTGGGTGGAAATCGATATGTTTAGCAACATGGCTGACTCGGTGAACACCTCATTAGGAGTTCACCTTTCTCTAAACCTTCAGGCACTTAGCGCAGGAGCGAGAACAGTCGAACTTCTCCCCTGTCCTTCTCCATCGTCTCTATCCATCGAATTGGACAAAATCTTTTAATTTTCCACCACATCTTTGCCCTTTTTTCTGCGCATCTTATCGAGCTCTTGCTTGCCAACCAGCCCTTTCCTCTCTCTCTCTCTCTCTCTCTCTCTCTCTCTCTCTCTCTCTCTCTCTCTCTCTCTCTCTCTCTCCTCTCCGTCTCCCCTCTCCCCTCTCCGCCTCGCTGTATCTCTCTAAGCAGGAGTTGAAGCAAACCCTGCTTGCTTAGAGATGGGAGATTAAAAGCAACACTGGTAAAGTGAAAAAAAAAAAAAAGAATGCCTGCTCCAGAGCACTCTGTTCCCTGTGGCACAGAACATGTACACACTGCACTACATCTCAATCGTATGTCAGGGGGTTGAGCTTAGCACTGCAGGACAAGCACTGAGGAGTGGGTGGGGAAAGGTCAACAGGGAGAGATGGGAGTTATTACATGGTGTGGAGCTGAGATGGAGGTGTGAGTTTTTGTCAAAGAAATTTTAGCATAGCACTTAAGTCTTGAATGGAGTGTAGTCGGGGAATACTACAAACAAGCTCATCCAACTGATATACCGAGGGTGTAAAGAGAACGC
This sequence comes from Sebastes fasciatus, assembly GCF_043250625.1. Taxonomy (NCBI): domain Eukaryota; kingdom Metazoa; phylum Chordata; class Actinopteri; order Perciformes; family Sebastidae; genus Sebastes; species Sebastes fasciatus. The sequence goes on along the minus strand of NC_133813.1, from coordinate 24,445,045 downwards.
GATAGAGAATAGGATCCATGGTGGAGCTTGTGCAGGCCATCAAATGGTCTATTTGTCATCATTTGACCTGCTATAATAGACCTATAGGAAGCTGTCTCTTTAAGATGAATGCTCTAGTACAGGCAGTCTCGTTTGTAGTAGGAATTCTGTTCCTAACGACACTCTGTACATGTAATGCCCTACTCCTACCTCAGTGTTTCCACTGTCATGTTTGTTAAAGGGGACCTATCATGCTTATTTTCAGGTGCATACATGAATTTGGAGGTTTCCACTTGAACATGTTTGCATTAGGGCTGTCAAAGTTAATGTGATAATAACGCTTTAACGCAAATTTGTTTTAACGCAACTAATTTCTTTAACGTATTAACATAATTGATATTCCAAAGGTTGTAGCGGGCTTTTAAGGCTAGAGAGAATATACTGGTATCATATAAACTAAGGAATCCATCGGTACCAACCATGTCATACTAGCTTGTCGTGAAGGAGGCTCAATAACACTCCAAACCCACACTAAATTTTGGCGAGGTAAAACTGGGATGGCCATTTTCCAAGAGGTCCGTTGAGCTCTGACCTCAAGATATGTGAATGAAAATGGGTTCTATGGGTACCCACGAGTCTCCCCCTTTACAGACATGCCCATCTTATGGTAATCACATGCAATTTTGGGCAAGTCATAGTCAAGTCAGCACACTGACACACTGACAGCTGTTGTTGCCTGTTGGGCTGCCATGTTATGATTTGAGCATATTGTTTATGCTAAATGCAGTACCTGTGAGGGTTTCTGGACAATATTTGTTATTGTTTTGTGTTGTTAATTGATTCCCAATGATACATATATACATACATTTGCATAAAGCAAGCATATTTACCCACTCCCATGCTGATAAGAGCAGTATGCCAAACTAGCCGCTAGGCAAAGTATGTTACTTGGTAACATCACCACGTTACGGAAGAAAAGGCGGGACTTCAAGCGAGGCGTTCAGGAACACTGTTTCTGTGGGGGAAAGTAACTCCCATTGGCGTGGATTTTGGGCTTCGTAACTTTGCAGACCTTTCACACGCACAAAAAAACTATAACACACTAAAGGAAAGGGAAAAATAACAAAAGCAAAATAGTTCCTCTTTAATATACAGCAAAATGGCAGCTCTGCATTTAGCTTTGATCATTGCATTGTGTTCTGGCTGGCTAGCCCAGCTGACCTTCACCTGCTGTGAGTCAGAAACGTCGTACATGAGGTTGGCTGCAGTTTCCAGATGATTTCCAGATATTATCTTTTATATTACAATGTGTGTTTTACAATTTGTCATAAATAACTTAGAAGTAGTGTTATCGGTTATGGATGTAATTAAACGGCCAAGTCCATTTGTATTTTATTTATAAAAAATGTGCGTTGAGAATGTACATTTGTATAGCTCAGACCAGTGGTTCCCAACCTTTTCCCTTAGGGGACCCCTTTTGTATCATTTGGTGAACTGATAACCCCTGATTAAATGACACATTTTATGGACATTTCATATTATATTCAATGCATAACAGCAGCAGTGCAGAGCAACTGATAAACTCTACAATTTAGTCAACACAATAACTGCAGGAAGTTTGGGTAAAACAAGCAATTTGGATGAATTTTGAGCAGATTATTTTCTGTGAATATTGCATCAGAAATGAGTTTTCCTGTTTTTTTAATAAAATTTTCTGTCTGTATTACTTTTTGTTTTTATTTTAACAAGCATACACATCTCTCGCTTGGCCATTGCTCTATCAGCTCTTTGGTTGTATAATAGCGTACTTTTCTAATGCAGGATGATGCTGTTTAGCAGAGAGGGGAAGGCTCTGTGAATATAACTTGTGTTCAGGTCTTCACTGTGCCCTTATCCTGTTTATATCTTAAATAATAATCCAAACTTTAAAAATATCAGTTTCATTTAGTTGTTTTCACAGATATTAATGAAATGCTGAGATAAAGGCCAACTGTACAGTATACATTTTTTTAAAAGTTGTCTTACACCCCTTAAAATCAAGAAGGCCCCCACGCAAAGCTCCGGTGATCCCTAGTGGGGGTCGGTACTCCCAGGTTGGGAACCAATGCGTCAGACCAGTTAACTAGCACAAGGCCAAGTGCGACATGGAGAAGCGAAAATTAAAAATAAGGTTGTCGGGTAATTTTACTGAGCGTATGACATGTTATGCAGCCCACACGGATTTGGGTCTGAGTATTAAACACAGCAACAGCTTTGTGTAGTTGTTGTGTGTATGAAGGTGGCAGCTCTGACGTTTGACAGCTTTGCCAAGGCGAGACAAGATGTGTGAGAAATGAAAGGGAAAACCGACATAAAGTGCTCAGTAAGGCGTTGGGCCATGAGCCACTAGAGCAGCCTCAGTGGGTCTAGTGTGTACAGTCTACAAGGCCGTGGAACTCGAGCGATGAACACCAAAAGACCTCGCCTCATTTAGTGTTTTGATGACAGTGGTGGTGGAGAGCGCTGTTAGACACATTGGTTCAAAATATAGGTGGGAAATTGGGTTGAGATCTGGTGACTGTGAAGCAGTGGTGGAAGTATTCAGATCTTTTACTTGAAGAAACAATACTGCAGTGTAGAAATACTCTGCAAGTAACAGTCAGTCAGTGTAACATTTTTGGGGATCTGTTGGCAGAAATGGAATATACTATTAATAAGTATGTTTTCTTTAGTTTATAATTGCATTAAAGGTCTCATATTACAAAAAGTGAGATTTTCACGTCTTTTATATTATAAAGCAGGTTTAAGTGCTTTATAAATACTGGTAAACTATCAAAACGCTCAACATACGGAGAAATACACACAGCCCGTATTCAGAAATTGTGTGTAAGAAACAAGCCGTTAGGAATTCTTCATTTTTTTTTAACATTACATCATGTAAACATGTTCTAGTAGAAACACAAAATATAAGTTTGAACCTGAAAATGAGCATGATATGGGACCTTTAAAATAAGAATCGTTGTGTTTTTGTTACCTTGGAATGAGCTTTTCATATCTACATAAGGAGTGGGACCTCTTCACGGAGTCCACCATGTTTCTACAGTAGCTCAGAACGGACAAACCAAACACCGGCTCCAGAGAGAGGGCCATTCGCGTTTTCATGTTTACGCGTCGACTACAGTAGTTCTCCTCAGGGATGGGACAATATAGGATTTTTATCGTGCGATATGGTACTTTTATCATATTCGCAATAAAAAACACTCACAATAAGTTAATCATGGTTAATTTTCTTTACTGGGATAATCGAATATCGTCATGAGTGACTTGAAAAAGCTGTCGAGCTTGCTATCGTGGTAGAGAAGTGAAAAATAGAGCATGGTCTTAAGAAATACAGGAATTATCATGTTAGAAAGAACAGACCCACACAATGTTTCTGTTTTATATATTTATTTATCCTTTCTTTATGAGTAACGTTATGATTTATGATTACCTAATTTAAGATTGTTTGTTTTTCACAAAAAAAATTCCGAATTTTTCTGGATTATAATTATTGATGCATTAATGTGTCCATTGCTTTACTGTTGAGGCTAATAAAGGTGTAGCTAATTTTGATTACTTTTTTATACTGGTGGGTAGGTTAATCTATAAAATATGTCATACATTATTAGTTGATTTTAGTTTTGTATTAATCTAATTCTGCAGTACAAATTAGTAAGTAGAAACAAATGCTGTCAAACAAATTTAGTGGAGTAAAAAGGACGGGAGTAGATGTAGAAAGTAGTTTAAAATGGAAATACTCAAGTAAAGGCCTTCAAAATTGTACTGCATAAATGTACTTGGTTACATTACGCCTCAGCTGTGAAGACGATAGCGTTCACATTTACCTACTCATCAGTGGAGCCTATATGAAAGCATTTGTTGTGTTTCTCCGCTGATTTATTCAGGTTTTTCTTTCAGTTTGTTGACATGCAGTGAAATTGTGCTTTTTCGTTATTTTCATTAATGGGATTAAAGACGGAAAGCATTTGTATCCAAAGAGCTGATTAAGAAGTATTTCCACAGGCTGACTGGAAGTGGAAATCATGCTTGTGTATGCCTTTGTGCATGTCCAGATTTGGTCTGGTCATAATGAGCATGCTGGTGTTTGCTTGTTTGATTGTAGTCTGAATATGCTAAATGCTCCTTTTTTTTTTGTAGCGTGTGTGTGTGAATAGAGAAACATGAATCTTTCTTTCGCAAGAGAGTGCTTTTCCGAAAACAAACAAACCGATTATGAGGTTGTATTACCTCATTCGACTGGCAGAGTGAAGAATCATGCTCATTTAGCTTAATGGTGACATGCCCAAGTGATGGCATGGGAAGGATGAATGGAATGTGGCCAGTGACCCATGCTTTTTGCTTCCCTTTGGAAGGAACTGTATTTAGTAATGCTTTTGTTTTACCACCAGTGTCTCCAGTCTTGCCTTGTGGCGGTATTGGACAGCTTTGATCTCAAGATAATCATTCGATCATTAACCATTGCTGAGAGGGGCATATTGCAGTTATCTTTTGATGGAATGAACAAAGAAGTTTATGTAAATACTCCTAATGAATGCACAAGCTCTTTCCCCCCTAATTTATGCAGAGCAACAACATGCGCAATTGTTCAGACTTTTTTAATTTTTTTCCCCCACCTATTTTATTAATTGGCAAAGAGGATCAAAGATAATGTTTGGCAAATGAGGGGATAGCAGAATTCAATAGTTTTCTCTTTTGTTTATCATATGTTGTCTGATTTTAAAAATGAGTCCGATAAGATGCAATCTTTTTGGGGTGGTTTACCGTAGCAGCAGGATAAATAAAGAAATGGGTAGATCCTGATAAAATTAGTTTTACATAAACATGAGGTGCGGGCTCTGTTTACTTATGAATCAAACAAATTAGGTTGACTGCTTATACGTGTAATTGTGCAAGCTCTATGAAACCTAATGCTTGAATCTGGTATTTAGAAATCTGAGCTGAGCATGCTGCTTGTAGAATACATACACAGTATACTCAGGGGCACTTTAATATGACTTTAGGCCCCCGGGGCTAAAGACGATTTGGAGGACCTCCCCTCCCTACACAAAATGCCACGGCACTGGACAGCGATATATATTAAATGGAGTGCCTTCCTGATCAGTAAAAGGAATATGAAAGTCATCATTATAAGACAATATGTCAACAATAAGTCAAGACAAAGCTAGGTTATTCAGCCGAGTAGGCCTGTGTGGACAGCAGCGGCAACACAAGATCAGTCTTTTCAATTAAAAACCTACAAACATCACAGGCAAAGAACTGGTATAAATTCGGGCTGGGGGGTTTGGTAGTATCTACTGATTAGATACTATCGTGATACTTGGGTGCCAATTTGATATGTATTGCAACTTTTAAATATTGCGATTCGTTAAGCAATGCATTGCAATTTTTGGTAACTTTTTCATCACTAGACCATGGGAAAAAGTTGAATCATACCCTTTTACTTTATAAAATATCTAAATTAATACAGTAAGAGTGTTTGTTTTTCAGCATGTATGTAATCTGAGATGTCCTGAAGTCAAATATATCAGTCATCTTCAGGAATTATTTATAAAAAAAATTCCAGCAACCCAAAAAACAAAAAAAAATAGACATTTCCCTCACAAATTAGTGGTATTTTCTTTTTAATTTATAAGGGACGTGCAATGTTTTATACTTCTGGTGAATATAATCCAATCAATCTTATTTCCATATATGTATTTTGTATGAAGTTCCCTTTGTTAACACTTTATTTTGAAAATCGGACGTAGTCCCACGTGTCTAATTCCTCTAACTCTGCCAAGTCCGTCTCTAGCTCTCCCGTCAGCTCTGTTCTCTTTATACATCCATGGTCAGCTCCATCGGGGCCGTTTGAATGCATCTAACATAAATGTCAGTATATGGGTGCTCTACAGTTGTAGCGTCGGCCCATTTGACCACGGAGATGCGACTGATGCCGCACGTTACCGCAATACAATAACGTTTCCTGTCCATGACAGAGTTAGCATGCAGCTTTAGCCATGATGTTTAGCTCTGCATTTCCTGGAAATGTGTGAAACCCAAAGTGTTTCAAAACTTAGTGTTTACCATTTTGGATTTAAAATGTGTGGGGTGCAGGTCGTATCCACGTGGAACCTCCGTCGTTTTCTTTCTGCTTTGTCGTTTCAGCTCGCTGTGGTTTGTTTTGGTTGACAGACACGTTACTCTGACTACAACAATAAAAGTGGTTAGCGGTTCCTTTTTACCTCTGAATAGATTCAAATGAAGCAAATAAATCGATTTCAAAATCGTAAAAAAAGAAATTGCGATACATAGTGCCAAATGACACTCAATTTGTGCGACGAACATCGTTGCTTATCATCGCGCATTAGTAAACAACCAGTTCCATCCGGTTTTCCAACATAATGACTGCTTGATGATTCGCGCTCATCAGCGATATTATCTAACATTACTGATTTTGCAGGACTTGAACATTGTATCGATACATTACAACACCCTCGTTCTCACCCCCCTCCCTGTGTAATGCCGTGCGTCGGCTCATCCAGCCGCAATTTTTTTTTTAAGCCTCTGCATCAAGACGTCGTTGAGTTTACTGTCTGTAGTGTATACAGCTACTGTTACCAACCTTTCAACTACGGTATTAGCATTTTACACAGGCCACTTTGGCTTTGAAAGCTTTTATAGGTTCAGTGACAAGCCCAGGGACTCTCACCAGTACTATCATGTCACTTCTCTTGTAAACCGAAACCAACAGCAGACATTTATTTAGACATTAGCATCAAAAATTAAAGGCAACTTAAACTTTTCTCAGTATATGTTTCTGCAAGAGTTTGATTGTGACCCTCTGCTTCTTCGCTGGATTTTCTGCTGAGCTTTTTCACAGTATTGTTTTATGTGGGTGTATCTCTATAAGTCCAAGACAACTTATCTTGATATGTAAAGCTGGACTAGTATCAAAGAAACAGCCGGCCCAGATGGTGTATCTAACAAGAGAGCATGTTGAAAGCTGATTCCCAAAAGATTCATAAACTTTTCTGCTTGTGTACTGTAAAGGGGCCTTTCTAGTCTGTGCACTGAATGCATAATGTGACACTGATTTATAAAAGCAATTCCATTTAGTTGCTCTTTTTGCTCCTCGGGCTCTTCCGGTGTGTCCCCCGCCACATAATGGAAGGCCCCGTGTGACCAAAAACTGTTTAATGTATTTGCCCTCTTAGGAAAATACTTTTTTTTTTACAATGCGAGCCAGGCATCTGGGGCTCGGGGAGCTTGGGGTAAAATCCATCAACTTGCACCCAATATCTATAAAACCAAGCATGATATGAGAGACACGTTGAATATTTCACGAAGTTCAGATTTGCCTACAGATCACTGAGGTCATCGTCGGACAATGGAATGCAGGAATTGCATCACATGACTTGAGTATACTGCAAGAGGAGCATGCATAACCTTTCAAGCTAGTCGGTGTCTCCACGACCACATTTCGCCATGATGATTCACACACAGACTCGCAACGTGAAAACAACACCGGCCACACGCTGTCGTGGCTGGTAAAGACAGGAAATGGAAGGGCAGGTTTCCATTAAAGGTTGATTGGATGAAGGCATGGCGTTGAATGTGAAATCAAGGTTTTCATCAGATTTCTAAATTGATTAAAACATTGATTTAACAGAAACATGAACCTGTGCTTCCAAAGGATGAAGAAACTGAATTTCTATCATTCTGGTGAGGGTTTCTGGACAATATATGTCATTGTTTTGTGTTGTTAATTGATCTCAAGTAATAAAGGTGGTTCTAGGACATCCTCTTTTCCTCTTTCCTTGTGGTTCCATGTTAGAGCCTGCTTTGTGATCAATTTATTTTGTCTTCTGAGTGTGTGACCTATATCCACTTCTCTTTTCTCCTCTTGATTTGAATTTCTATTGTTTCCTGCTTGGTGCGTTCCCATAGGTTGGCGTTTGAGATGGTATTTGGCCAGTAGATTCCCTGGAGGTGTCGGAGGCAGCGGTTAATTAATGTCTGTAATTTGTTCAGTATGTTGGTGGTTGTCTTCCATGTTTTGGATCCGTAGAGTAGAATGGATTTGACATTTGAATTAAAGATTTGTAGTTTGGTCTTGAGTGATAGGTTTTTTGTTTTCCAGATTTTGTTTAAGATGTTGAATGTTGTCCTTGCTTTTCCAATTCTGGCTTTGACATCCTCCTCCGAACCTCTGTCCACAGTAACTATGCTCCCAAGGTATGTAAAGCTGGCTACTTCCTCTAGCTGGTTTTGATCCGTGATTATTGGTGTGTTGTTCTTGTTGTTGATTCTCATTAAGTTGGTTTTTGATGAGTTGATTTTGAGGCCAAGGGAGGCAGCAGTTATCTCTAGTTTGTGTGATTTTCCTTGCATCTGTTGGTGGGTGTGTGCAAGTACAGCTAGATCATCAGCAAAATCCAGATTTTCTAGCTTTTTGGTCAGGTTCCACTGTATGCCGGTTTCGGTTATTGCTGGTTACATGTGTCATAGTCCAGTCTGATGCCTGACAATGATTGATATATTTGACTTCTGGACATCTCTGACTACATACATGCTGACAATCTAACATTTTAATGTATTCATTTACATATTTTCCAAAGTAATAGTCCATAGAAGTGTATGATTCAACTTTTTCCCCATGGTCAAGTGTTAAAAAAGTTTTAAAAAATCGCAATATTGAATCGCAGCACTTGAAAATTGCAATACATATCGAATCTGCACCTGGATATCGTGATAGTATCGAATCGGGAGATAGCTGAATCGTCCCAGCCCTAGTAAAAAGCTTTCCGTTCCTACAGTATGTACACAGGTAGACGGTACATAAAAAGAGGAAGCCAACCACTAACTACTCTGCTAAATACCTTTTTTTAAGCTTGTTCTGGTTTGAAAGACAGTTCTGGCCCATGCAGTGTGGGGGATTTTTTGACTTGCCAGATGACATGAATGAACACAATAGCGTAGTCCACTCCTGTCTGTGTTAACTAAATGAAACATGAGCAGAGAACAAGGCTTGGAGAGCAGACAGAGTAATTGCGTGTATGGAATGTTTGCTTCTTGAGGCTGTGTGTGTGCGTGTGTGTGTGTGTGTGTGTGTGTGTGTGTGTGCTCACATTTTCGATTCCTGCGTGGAAGCTGCAGTGTTGTTCGAAAATGTGAACTCCATCCTCATGCGAGAGCTATCAGGATGCTCGAGAGCAGGTGGAATTTCCTTTGCCCGGGCACCGCTCTCAACTCGTGTGCAGGTTCTAACTTATCTTGCGAGGGGTTGTAATGGAAATGCTGCATACCTACAGTACCTGCTGATACCAGCCAGTCGGTTGCAGACTGCTCTGTGCCAGCTCTCTGTGTGACACACAAGAAAAAAAAAAAGAAGCTCTTGGCAAATGGAAGTGCTGCTTACACCTTATAGAGTCCTGGATAAAAGCTGCTTTAATTTTTCTGTTTATGGATATCGCTACCCTTTTTTTTTTTTTTTAGCAATTTTGTGCCATTTTGATACATAATTAAGTGCAAATCAAAGCATCAGTCAATCATCAGTACAAGTAATTGATTTTCAAAGTCCCTTCTTTTTCCTCTGCAGTATCCACTTCTTACTGTACCAGTAACAAAAATGGCAACAAAGACCAATTCAATCTTTCTGGATTAAAAGGAATAATCCAAAATAGAAAACAGTGCATTGCCAAAAATAGGCTAAGTGTTCCTACTCAATTTTGTAGCATCATTTGTCCACTCTTTTCCCCCTTTTTTCGGTGTTTTCCACTTATTCTGGGTGATTTTGATGGCACACAATGTCCTTTTTTCGCTAAAGGAAATTGAATTGCTTCAAATTATATTTATTCTTTTTGATCCGTCCTCTTGCAATCTGCAAAACGCAACCACACCACTCTGCCATAATCAAGACCAGTGAGGGATAAGATGGCAGTGAGAGTCGGCATCAAACTGTCAGTGAAATGCATGTTTTAACCGGAACCTGCCTCACAGGAATTCACTTCCCCCCCCCCCCATCTTCTCTAGCTTCAAACAGACCAGACGGCCTGTAAATGTCCTCCTACTGGTTGACAGGTTAGATTTCCAGATCACAGGCAGGATGAAAGCCCAGTTTCACTCTGTTTAGGCTCCAGTCGCTCTTCTCTCCCTCTTGTCCTTGCTTCTTTCATGCGCACTCTCTATATTGTTCACCAACCTCTGCTTTCATTCTCAACTTGTCAGACTAATTTAACTCTCTATGTGCTCTGCGTTTCAATATTTTTTAAGGCTACAACGTCATTTAAAAAAAATAAATATATTTTCAACAAAATATATATATTTTTCTTTTTCAGAAGATTCAGGAGCGTATGGCTTGCGTTTACAGTACCATGCCTATTAGTTCGTTATCACCGTGGCAATGTGGTTAAATAGTCTCGACTAACCTAGTTAATGGAATTATTGAAATCGCATAAGGGTCTTATTTAGCAGACATGACAAGCAGTGTGTGCGTTTCAAAGAGGGAAAAGGAGAGTCATTGTTCATTGTAAGCTGGTCACAATGATGTTTAAGACCCATAAAATTTGATTCCCACCAGAATTTGCTCTGCACCTTGGAAGCATGCCAGCTCTGCACAGCTCGCTATCATCGTATCCCCACGGTTTCCCTACAAAAGATTTTAAACCCTTTATCTATGCTGGTGTGTTTGTACCTATTTGCATTCCCTCCAAGCTGTACAATCTGAGATTTCCTTTCAGATAAAGAAAGTGAACCATTAATCCCCCCCACCCTCCCTTCGTCTGATGGGTTCCCTCCCACAATTATTATTTTTTTCTCTCTGCTCCATCATGCACATCTGACCAAGTTCCTGGTGGAGTTGGCTTTATCTGCACAGAGACACATGTTCTAAGTCTTCTTGTTTCCAGTTGTCAGTCTGGATAATATCGGCCCATTGATTTCAAACAAAACAAAGATGTTGTATGACCTCAGGTAGAGTAGATGAAGTTATGATGAACCATTGGTTATTTGTTTGATAATGGCGGCATTGTATAGGTTTTTACAAAGGAACTTACTTGACAGCCACAAAGAGAATCATACATACACCAATCCATCCATTTTCATCCATTTAACCAAGGCCGGGTCGCGGGGTGCATCAGGCTAAGCAAAGTATTCCAGGCGTCTCTCGCCCCAGCAACGTTGTCCTGCTCTTCCTGGGCAGGCTGTTCTCATACACCATTCGTAGCAATACCTACAAAAAGTATTGCACTGTAATTCATATATAACCCCACATAATCAATTTGTGTGTAATCCACGTATCTGTAGGCTTCTGCGGTAGTCGGTGTTACCGGTGTTACACGGTGGTCGGGCACACACCCATTACATCACGCACGCATACACGTGACAATGAATGGTAATCGTGGAAGGGATGGAGGCTTTGGACATGTACAATAAGGCTGAGCCGAGCCACCCTGTGAAGGAAACGTCTTTCAGCCGCTTGTATTTCACCCTCACTCGTGAAAGATACTTGAACACCCTCGATTGGGGCAGTAACTCAGTCCCAACCCGGAGGGAGAAATCCACATTTTTCCGGCAGAGAACCCTACATACAATGACTGATAATTGTTTGGTTAGCAGCGGTGCCTATAATAACATCTTCTTGAAATTTGCCTTTTGTTGTCAGTGTTTTCAATTCTAAATTGCTCGTCTTTATCATGCATCTGCGTGGTTAATACATCATTATACATCAGTGGTACATGCAATCATTAATACATATTGAAAGTTCGGTGCCTGCAAGGTTTTTGAATTGATAAATATGTCTTCATGTCTTTATTATGCACACTTTCTATTTAGCATTTTAGAATATGTCTTCTTCAGATTTAATCGTTTCTTTCACACAGCATCAGTGAAACTGAATAGAGGCGTTTTCAGCTATGCTCTTCTGATAAGTCTAAGGGGAATATAGGCATTTGGCCTCACACATTGTATGCTTATCCACAGGAAGCTCATTGGTATGTCATGGCCGTATCCCCCCTCGCCTTTATTCAGAGGCACAGCACACAGCATTTTTTTCAGGTATTTTGTCTGGCTCTGGATTAGCTCTGATCTAACAGCAATTACCCTTGGAAGTCTAACACAGCATAGCATGCTCTCCCGAGGTCACTGGTAGGTGATGCGTCTTCAGACTGGTTAAAGGGATAGTTCGGAGGTTTTGTAGTGGGGTTACATGAGGTACTTAAACCACATAGGCAGTGTGTTATCTACAGTAGATGACGGTCGGCACGCCACCAGCTTCGAAAAACAGTTACTGCACGGGAGAAAATCAATGTACTGCTGTGGACGGGGGCAGCGCAAAACATGTTTTATCCACCTAAGAGAAAGGCCTACCTAAAAAAAATCAATATCAGTTTAAGTGCACGCTATATGTAGCATATTTTCACTGGCTGACCTTGCCTTTTCCGATGGAGAACTCAAGCTGTTGTATCCATCTCTTCTCTTGCCACAGCCACTAGACTCCATTGGAAAAAAAACAGTATTTTTACCTCGCAGAACACTGCTGCCTCGATCAGTTAGTTTGTTTGTTAGGCGTTGGTGAATCCGAACTAACCCTTTTAAAACACCAAAGTTACACAATAACACAAACTAACTGATCGATGTAACGGTAGACGAGCAATCCCCCCCCCATAAATAAAATTTCATCTTTTTTTCAATGAAGTCTGGTTGCCTTGGCGAGAGCATAGATAACGGCTTCAGTTCATCTACTGTAGGTAATACACTGAAGTTACAGTACCTCATACAACCACACTTCAAAACATCCAAACTATTCCTTTAGGAGCTTTGTCAAGGTGAACAATAGGCACATGTGGATTGATGGTGGATTTTCCATCATTATCATTTTAGTGGTAGAAGTGGACTGTCTGTAGAGCTGTACAAAATGAAACCACATTTGATTAAGACTCAAATACCATTTAAGTAATGCAGTCATGCATAGACCCAGTGGTGATGAAACAAGTGTTGATAGCTTACACAAATAGGTTTGTAGACACATCCTCCTCCCATCTCTTTCACAGTACATTCAGAGAGCGGATGAAAAAACACATGTCTACTGCTAATGTTAATCTCACCTCCTCTAAATAAATAAATCAACACATCAAGCGAACAGAGATAAAAAAAACAGCGAGGTCTGTAGCCAACATGATAGCTGCAGTCCAACGGAAGGAAGATGGTTCCTCATTGAGACACATGACAGTTTTAGTTGGGAAACCAGCCAGTACTGGACATTTTGATTTGTCACTGGTCACATGTGTCTGATGGTAAAGCAGATACATGTGTGTCTAACAAACAGATAACATTTGTAGATATGACAGATGCATATTTGTGCATTCCCATTTTCCTTTTAGAAATGTACTCCAATTTAAAAGAAACAACTGATTTATCTGTAATGGAAATAACCATTCACTGCAGTCCTATTCCCTCAGTTGACATAAAGAAACCAACGACTTCCATTTCATTTTTATTGAAAATGTGTTTTAGGGGTGATGCTGTGTGACTATACCAGCTTTTTTGGTAAAAATGTTGTCACAACTCAGTGTGTACAAGATCCCCAAAGGCAGCGACGTATCTGTGTGTGACGGTCAGCATTCTGATTTGATACCGACTGCCAGAGGGTAAAGATGGTATGCCAACACTACTTTAGTCATCACTCTATACTTTATCTTCATTTCTGCTGGAAGCTTTGAAATCACAACTTTGACGATTATCTTTCCTGACAATTTCGGTTAAATGGAAGATTTATTTTACCTGCATGAACTTATGTACACCATCATTGTTACTAAGTTGATTTTCCAGATCCTCTCAAAACTACTCTCCCAAGTTAGTCAGTGAGGAACTTTATGTTCCATATATATCAGCATAAAACGATACAGGACAATTGACAATGCAGGGCAAAGATGAGGACACACTATCAACAAACATGATTAAATGATTTAAAATAGGGATTCCCCGATCAGACTTTTTCAGTCCAGATACCGATAGCACTACTTGGGCTTTGGGTATCGGCTGATTACCGAGTACCGATCTGATACCAGTGTTTAATTAATAATAAGCTGTATGCCTCACTGTGTGTAATTGGCTGGAGTCAATCTTTTATGTGTAAGAACACATCCAGCTTGACTTAAACATTGCTTTTCCTGACTTTGTAAAAAAAAATGTAGCAAATAAATGCATAGATATACATTTATTTTAATTGTTTTAATTAGAACAATAAATCGTACACCAACCACTTGAACAAATTTTAAGAATTAACAGGAATTACAATTGAAGTGTAAACCTTTTTTAATGCAGCAACAAATCAAAACTTAAACAGGAATTCAAATTACAGTATATAGTATATAAACGCAAAAGTGAATTAAATAGATCGGCCCCGTTGTCACAGATACCCGACCTAGCTATTTGAGTCAGTATCGGCCCTCTTATTCGATCCAGTATCGTTGCATCCCTAATTTAAAATACATGAATACAGTAAAAATAAAAAGTAAAATAAAATATATGGAATATATGTTCAAATAAAAGTTTTATTTTCCTTATATTGTCTGCCTGAATATACCTGTATTTACCCTGTGTCTGAAACGCTCTGTTTTAGCGCATTTCAACGGAATTGCAACAGAATTGCGTTGCTAGGCAACAGCTTGGGTCCATGTTTACTTCCTGTCAGCTGATGTCATTTACATACAGGAAATAAACTGGGACACATTTAGAATGTTTACGTTTAAAACCGTGTAATAGTCTAAATATTGTAGATTTGTGACATCACAAATGGACAGAAATCCTAACAGCTATTTTCAAACACACAATTTCTAATAAAAATAATAATAATAATAATAATAATAAATTCAACTTACATAGCGCTTTTAGAGAATTCAAAGACGCTTTCTGAATACGGACTGTGTGTATTTCTCCGTATATTGAACGTTTTGATAGTTTAACAGTATTTATATAGCACTTAAACCTGCTTTATAATATAAAAAGACATGAAAATCTCACGTTTACAAGATGGGATCTTTAATGTTCGTGCATACCCGGGGTAAGGGGGATCCTAAAGTGTGCAACTTAATTTCTTTGTTATGTGGCTGGATTATCTGGAAGAGAGAATGCCAAAATGGGAAGCAAGTTGAAGTAACAGTCCGCCTGTCTTGTATCTGGGACAATAGCTGGCAAGGATCATTTGGCAAGGAAGACATACTGTACACATTTTTGGTGACTGTTACTTGTCTTTAAGTTATTTTAGGTAAGGTAAATGTGCTTATTTAATACACTTATAAATTGAACACTTTTTTGCTGCTTGTTAGACTATATACACAACTTACTGCAAATGTATAAAAAACATCACTATGGGATCTTGTAAGTTAATGGAAACATGTAATCATTGTAATTAATGCCCTTTCCCCCTATCCCCCCCAGCCTATGATTGTTGATTTAAAGCCATAAGTGTAGCAGAAGGCAGAGCGTATCATTACCGGTGGCATGTCCCGCCGCAATCATCCGGCACACAGCAACATGTAATTACTGATTGGATAAAGCCTACAATTTATTTCAACGTAATTAGCATTAAACACGTAACACATGTTTTGTTTTGAGTGGAGATTTATTTCATGATTGTACAGTTTCTAAATAAGAATACTGTACTTGAACTAAAAACTATTTTTTTTGTCGTCTGGATAGGCATTATTAGTACCAATAATGTCAAATCTCAAATATATTACATTAAATCAAACCACATTTAGTTCCACTTCCAAAATTACAATTAGTGCTTATATAATAGATTATTTTATGAAAATATACGGACATTTGGGTATAAGGAAACCAGACGGATCATCATATATTGCTGCTGTGTGTACGGCGTGCCTTCCACCCATTAGCCCAACAGGGTGATCACTGTTCCGTAACATGACCGCAATCAGGACAAATGCACTATTAACTCTGTAATGAGACAGCTCAACAAACAGAATTAATGGGTCCATTCAAAATGGCACTCTCCAGCAATCAACACTTAGTTAGGCTTGTTACTATGGCTGTCAGAACGGGGGGGAATGCTCTGCCTTATCTGAAACCTAGACACAAATCTGTAGATTGATTTCGTCGTTTCAAACTTTCAGGCAACTTTGCGATACACATAACTTTGACACAAACTTTACAACATTTGGAAACCAGTGGTGCTTATTTCAATGAATCTCAGTCCCCTTAATGTACAACTTGTATCAGAGGGCATTCATTATCAAAGAGCCTCTTGCAGATTTTTCAACTTGAACCCTTTTGTTCTAATGTTGGGAAGGCATGAATAAAACTGGCAAAATATGCACTAAATTCTATCAAGAGCCACCCCGCCACCGCCTGCCTCTGCTGTCAAGCAAGTGTTGTACATTGTGTGAACCCCATGCTTTAGTTTTAACAGTAAATACTGACAACGTTCTCACCTCACTTGTGTTTATAGCATTATGGGTGATGTACTCTACTGTATAGTGTTATATCTCTTGTAGTTGGTGTTGTTTGCAAAATGTTTAAATCTAAAAATATTGTTTGGCTTTAAAGCCAACCGGTGTTGGTTGGAAATCTTTTTTAGTAGGGGTGTAAGAGAATATCACAAACAATGTTAAGTGGTCACGCACATCAAAAAATGTAACTAGGCTGGTGCTGGACCAGTAGAAGACAGGAATGAAAAATGTAGAAGGTGGTCTGTAAAGTTGTATCGGTGCCGTTGTATCGGAGCCGTATGCGAGTACATGAGCACAGTATCTGACCCGATACCCGATACTGGTATCGATATCGGTACATCCCTAGTACTTACCTATATTATTGATTGATAAATGTTTTTATATGCATTTTTGTATACATTGTTGTATATTGTATATATATACATCTGCATATTTAAAAAAAATGTTTTTTATTATAATACATGTAACATTACCTTTGATCATATGTGGGATATTTGGGTCACTGGCGGTGTCGTGTGACCAGAGCGCTTACCTTTTAAGATGGCGTCTGATGGCAGATGTATTAAGTCTGAAGAAGAGCATCTGCTTGAAACGTCACTAACTAAGATGTGTCAATAAAGTGCACTTAAAGGGAGCTACAGTGTGCGGACCTGCTTCTACATTTTTCATGTAGGAAAATATCGAGAATCCCGATATTATGTTTTGTCATACTGTAACGATTCTCAAAAACACTGTATTGATTTTGAATTAATAGTTTACCTGCAAAGATTAACTCAGTCAATACTTTAGATATAGATAGATAGATAGATAGATAGATAATATATTGTAATCTAAAATATTGTAGATTTGTGACATCACAAATGGACAGAAATCCTTACGGCTGGTTTCAAACGCACAAGTTCTGAATACGGGCTGTGTGTATTTCTCCATGGATTGAGTGTTTTGATACTTTCACAGTATTTATATATCACTTAAACCTGCTTTATAATATAAACGACATGGAAATCTCACTTTTTACAATATGGGACCTTTAAATTAGAATTAAAAAAATTACAGTATTGCACTATATCACAATATATTGAATCATAACCTCTGTATCATGATACATATAGTATCGCCAGATTCTTGCCAATACACATCCCTACTTTAGAGCCTTGACGCAACAAAAAACTGAAGGATGGAATTTGGACTCATTGTAACATGGAAAGTATTCCATCTCACCATGTAAAGTCGATGTACATCCCGAGCTAGAAATCAGTAATCAGGAGCCATACTCCACTTCGGTCTGCCAGAATTTCTGTCATAAAAGATATAAAATGAATGTCAAAGATGGACGATTGAGCTAACCATTTTAGATGAATACATGATAAAAGTCCTAGTTTGATTTAGTATTTCACACCTCTTTTAACAGAAACATTAGGTCAGTGGTATGATGGAGTACTATAAATCTAAAGTTAAGGTGACAATAGTTGCCTTTGCAGATTGTTTCACACTAAAAAACAAACACTTTGTGTCACATTTTCTAATTTATTTGGTATTTGTGTCTCCCTGTTGGATACCGTCAAAGCCAAATGATTCAACATTAATAAACCCTCTGACAACCCAATGATGGATTGATTCCTTAGCACTTTCACTATTACATCCTCGGATATAATGGGATTTTCCAGACTGACTATTATGATGAAGTAGGCAAATGATTGTCAGGATGTTGCCACTCATCAGTCATATTAATTGCATTTATATGTCATTATTACAGTCTCCTAATGGATGGTCGCTGCTTGCAGGCTTGCTCTCTTCTCCTTAACCTAATTGAGTTTGAGCCAATGTTTTTCTCTCTCCCAATGCAAACTGCAACTTGAGTGCTGTCTCTTTTTCTGGCGTGCCCATAAAAAAAACGTTGCTTCCTTTTTGACTACTTAATGCTATTTGTCAGTAGATTTGAACAGCCTTCTTAGTTTCCAACCTATTGATCCAGTGACTGTTAAAGGTTACATGGCTTAAGAAAGTCAACATCTAATATACAGGGATCAAAACAAACATATTTTTAGGGTATTGATTTTTTCTTTTCTTTTCTTGATGCCTCCCAGACTAAACAAGGAAGCAGGCTTGTTTTTCACTCGTTTTTCAGTCATTTTCAGTTACGCTGAGCCCATAATGAGATACCAAAACACACACACGATTATAATGATGAATTGATAAGAAAATCAGACAGTCTGAGAGACAAATATGGATGCAGAATGAATCTTCTCATCAAATCTTTTTTTCAGTAAATTCTATTATCTGAATCCTGAACTGTATTTCAAGGTGTTTAATCTCCATACGGCGTGCACCTAAGCACTCGTAGCTGACTGATTTTAATCGCTCAGTATGCCATTCAAACTGTCTGGTTCGTGGTTACATTGCAGGTGTGGCAACTGACTGGCAGAAGCCATTTTGATTAGTCGCGAGGCCATATCCCTGCTAAGGTCAGACAGCTTCCTAATGATGTGTTGTGTGTGTTTTATGGACTCTTCCCATGAGTACCGGATGGGCCGTAATAAGCTGTCACTGTGGCAGAGTCGCCCATTAGAAGCCTCTCGTAAATGTCCATATATTCTCCAGATGTAGAGGCGAAGGAGCGGCAGTCATGTCACACAATCATGACATTTCATGGCAGTATGTCTGCCTTGCAACAATTAACCCTTTCAATGCAAACTAGCTTAAAATGCTTTTTTTACATCTGACAGTTTAGACAGATTTAATCGGTTTGGCTGATTAATCGGCCACGCAACACTTAGGGATGCACATATACCAGATCTGATATCGGGCCAATACTGACTCAAATAGCTGGATTGGATATCAGTGACAATGGGTCCAATTTATTAAATTCAATTATATGTTTATGTAGCCCTAGGGCAATTTGTTCTGCCTCTGAGTGCCATTGTGGCTGGTTTCCTGGTCTACTACCAGTTTCCTGGTGGTTCTGCTCAGAATAAATATGTTTTGGTTAATATTTACATGTTCAGTTCAATATACACATACAGTATGTTGTGACACTTTAAATAGGTTGGTTGCAGTGTACTTGGTGAGCATGTGGTTTACTTTGAGTACAACCTATGTTGTTTAATTTTATTACATGTAATTGGTTGTTTATGTGTCATGTCACTTTACCTGGTTGTGATTGGCTGTGGGGCGGGACTAGCGAGGAGCGGGTGGTCGAGCGAGAGAAGTGAGGGAGCGGCGCAACAGAGAGGTTGGAGAGAAGCGAGTGGAACAAAAAGAGATGTAATTAGAGATTTATGGTTTAAAGTGTGTTTGTAAGTTATAGTGCTGTAAAAATTAGAGCCTAGGACTGCAAGCCAGTGAAACGCCGAATGTATACGTTGCCAGTAGTTAAGTGGCTATCAACGCATTAGCTGATATTGCGCTGGCAACGCGGGAGAAAGAAGGTTTCACCCATCGGAATGCCATGGTCAGCTATCAGCCTTTCTAGCTTTTTGCACTACTCTTGGAGGTGCAACATTAGGACTCCCAAGCATCGACCAGGCCTGGTGAAAGTAAAATAAATCATAAGAGTTCATTGCATATCCTTTGGTACTGCTTTGTTATTTTGGGCTAGACCAAGTACATTAAAGGGTGACATATATGCTAGTGACCCCAGAAGGTTAAAGGAACATAGAAGATTGACTTGGGTTAATACTGACTTGTTTATCTCTGTGAAAGGTCAATTTACTATTTTCTTGGAATACTATTATTGAGTATTGTGAATCTTTTTTATTTTACATATTTTTGATATCTTTCCCTTTTAGTTAATACATTTTGTAAATTGTTGGGGACATCTTTGTTATGTGATTTTTATTAGGTATAAATGTAACCACAGTGCAGTCACATATAAGAAATAGGGAGGAAATAATTATGGGTTATTAAAATAAAGCAACAACAGGAATAAGGGTTTAACTAAAGCCAACCTGGGAATTAAGTTTTACGAACACACGGCGCTACCTTTATAAAAAGGTGCAGAAAGCGCTACATTTATATATTTTATACTGTAAATACAAGTCCTGTTTAAGTTTTGACCAATTAGTCGCTGCATTAAATACGTTTACACTTTAACTGTAGTTCCTGTTCAATTTGAAGATTTTTTTTACCAAATTACTGGTGCAAAATGTATTTTTTTAATAACAAATAACAATTACGTAAATTTATATCTATGTATTTACTTGTTACATTTAGTTTTATAGAGTTAGGAAAGTGATATTTAAGTCAAGCATGATCCCAAAAGAATGATCCCAGTCACTTCCACACAGTGAGGCATACAGCTTAATAATTAAATGCTGGTATTGGATTGGTACATGGTATCGGCTGATACCCAAAGCCCAGGTATTGGTATCAGTATTGCTATCGGAACTGAAAAAGTTGGATCGGTTCATACCTAGTAACACTACCAGCTATTGTCCCAGATACAAGACAGGCAGACGGGGAGGAAAACAAATCATTCACTGTTACTTCAACTTGCTTCCCAATTTGGCATTCTCTCTTCCAGATAATCCAGCCACATAACAAAGAAATTAAGTTGCACACTTTAGGATCCCCCTTACCCCGGGTATGCACGAACATTAAAGGTCCCATATTGTAAAAAGTGAGATTTTCATGTCTTTTACATTATAAAGCAGGTTTAAGTGCTATATAAATACTGTTTAACTATTAAAATGCTCAATATACAGAGAAATACATAGCAGCCCGTATTCAGAAATTGTGCGTTTGAAACCAGCTGTCAGGAATTCTGTCCATTTGTGATGTCACAAATATACAATATTTAGACCATTACACGGTTTTAAATGTAAACATTCTAAAAATGTGTCCCAGTTTATTTCCTGTTGCAGTGGATGTAAATAACATCAGCTGACAGGAAGTAAACATGGACCCAAACTGTTGCCTAGCAACGCAATTTCATTGCAATTCAGTTGAAATGCACTAAAACAGAGCGTTTCAGACAGAGAGTAAATACAGGTATATTCATGCAGACAGTATGAGGAAAATAAAGTTTTTTTTTAACATCGCAGCATGTAAACATGTTCTAGTAGAAACACAAAATACAAGTATGAACCTGAAAATGAGCACGATAAGGGACCTTTAATGGTTTGTAAGAGTTGCATTTAACAATGTAACGGTACGTGCAACATAAGTAATCCTGGCCAGTCCTAATCCACAGCACAGCACATCGCCAATTATAAATAAATAGAACATAATCCACCAAAACACACTTGAGGATATTCTCTTACTAATGATTAACTTCAGAGTGAAAAAAACCCAGATTCATTAAAAACTGTATGTAAAAGTAGCCGACTAGGCGGCTGCAGAAGTTAATAACATATCGTCCGATTAATCGGCTGTTGGCTTTTTCCTGCTCCAAACTATCGCGATTATATGGGCCTTTAAAAATCCACCATCGGTTGACCTCTAAGTTCTACATTCGCTGACTTTGCAAAGGATTTTCTGTCATAAGACATTGCAGTCATAAAAAACCCTTTCAAGATGTGGGAGGACTGAGAATGCCAGAGGGCTTTCATTAATTTTCTCGGACTTTTCAGGGTTGACAGGTCGATACATAAAGCATCGACGTCCCCCTTATTTACATCACGTTTGTTTATGTCCACGTCTTTGTTTGTTTAGCTAATTTCTCACTCGCGCCGGCTGGCTCTCATTTAAAAATGAACAATCGATTTAGCTGGCGAGCCGTGTCTTGCTGTCTGCTTAATGATTTTCCATCCAGTCGAGTACCTACTTCCTGTTTTATTCAAGTAGCCAGATAGCAATTTGCAAGGCCATGACTAGATATTGTATTTGTACATCCTCTCAGTTATGATCATGAATCAAACTTTCATGTAATTCACAATGAAATCCACAGAAATGAGGTAAAACATTTTTTTTCAGGTGGCTGAAATGAAGTCGTTCTCCTGCCACTCCCAGGGTTTTACAAGGCATTGATTGCAATAAAACTTACATTCCGTAATTGACATTGAATAAACATGTGCAGTCCCAGCCATTAATAGAAGTTGTAATATTGAAGGAGATACCCTCCGGTCCTTGTTTGTTTAGCATGGCGAGCCTGTAATTACTCTTTATCTGCCTCGTGGTGTTTATCTCCATATGACAAAACAGACCCTGTTGTCATATTCTCACTCCCGGCACACCATCAGTGTCGCAACACCACTACTAAGTGAGTTTGTGTTGTCATGACTACACTCCTAGCAGCTTGAGGCACATGGCATTTAGAGCCTATTTTAGGAGTTGCAAAAAATCAGCCGATTGTTGCAGCCACTGCGGGAAAAGCCAAAAGATGGTCTCTAGATGGTTGTCGCCACGCAATGGGAAAATGTTGCACTGTTTTGCAAGCAAACTTTATTTTTGATGTAATTCACACAACACTTTGGCCCTGTAGTAGTCCCTTTTTATATTTTGGCACATATGTTGTTGTCCATTGTTTTACAGCAACAAACAGTGGATCAGGTGTGCCCAGAGGGGATGCTGTAATAAAGCCTAAGGGTGGAACTCTGACTCACTGTCTAGTGGGGTCTGATATTTAGTGTTTCTTCATGTTTGGCTGTAGTACCTTTGACCACTGTTTATGCTTTTTTTATTTTCAAACAAAAAAACTTGTTATTTTTTTATGCATTTGAACAAAACATTAATTTGTAAAATCTTAATATAATCAATCTATGGTTGCTTTATGGGATCGGAGAACAGAACAGCCAACGTCAAGAGTGACTTCCATCAAACCTGCGTTTATTAGTAGTTGTTGAGGCATTGATTTGACTTGTATCACAGTTACAGTTGCTTGTTTACTTCGGCTGTTTCTGATATCACTCTCTGTAGTAGGGATGTCACAAGAACCGATACTTAGGCACCAAGTCGATGACAAAATTCTGAAGACGTGACGGTACTTGTTTTTCTACAGTACCGTAGGTAGGGTCAGAAAAAAGAAAGACAATTTGTGACGCAGTAAACTCACTATTACATGCCCTATTTTTTCCCTGATAATGCTACATTGTGAACAACGAATACATGTTGAAATTGGCAGCTGTTAGCAGCCGGTGGGCTGCACAGTCCTGCACAAAGCTAACATTAATGGGAGGTGCAATTGATTTACATAATGGTGTGTTCAGGCTCTATTCAGTAAAAAAAAAAAAAAAATGATCATGATGTGTTCAAATGTAGTCTTGTCTTTTCTTAATCTTTTGGCGAGAAACTGCAATAAATTCAGTTGTTCGAAGGAATTATTTTATAAAATAGATAATTGAGAGGGAATTATGACCTCTTTAACTTCATAACACAAACCAATATGCAAACACTGTTACGAGTGGATGTTGACGTACATGGAATTTATTGTTTTATTTTTGTTTTTTAACCGTTGTATGAAATTGGTGTCAAGAATCGTGGAACTTCACTGGTATTGGTTTCAACTACTAACTTTCTGGTATCGTGACATCCCTAGTCTGCAATGTACTATATTTACTGTCTGCCATTTTATTTGAGTGTCTGTGTTCTGAGTATAATTAATGCCCAAAATTCCCACAATGCAACAAAAAGAGACCACCTTCTGCTAACATTCCCACAATGCATCGTGTGACATTTTATAGATTCCAAAATGAACAGCCGTGCGTCACTACACCTGTCAGCGATGACGCACGGTGATGATGATGATTCATAAATGTCTGAAGTCTCAAGTTCAATGCTCACTATAGAGAAAGCTCTGTGTCTATAATAAGAAGAGCAGTTAATGAGTGGGCGATTTCAGACATGGCTCTAGTTTCTACCTCAGATATTCCTAATTATGTTTCTTCCCATTATATTCACGTGTTCACAAAGGATATCTGCATTTTTATCCTCTGTTCTGACTAAACATGAGACTGCTTTTGGTTACAAGTAAGGGGCCAGGGACTGGCAAGCTCCTCCATCTACATTTGTAATGCCGGGTTTTTGTGTATGTAACAGCTTTTATTTCTCGGCTCAGGGACTGCTGCATAATTTAGTGGTCTGGAGTGGTGACCTCATGCAAATTGTGACGCGGGCCGTTTATTATACTTGTAGTTTTTCATATTTGTTTGGCTTTTGAGGGCCTAATACTGTGTTCTTTAGCAATCCACATTTTCAAAAAGATGATTTATGATATCCAACAAAGACTCACAAAAAAATTAGTCTCTAGATGTGATGTAAATGCCTCACAGAGGAGCATTCTCTGCCTATAATGTATTAATTTAATTCATAAAGGGTTCTTTTGAGGCCTTTGCTTTGTTGAAAGAATCGCAGGCTGAAAACAAATCCCGGCTACTTTTCAGATTACTAAACAAATTTGAAAAAAGCCATGGCTACATAATGTTATTTAGCCCTTTTAATCTGCACTGGCAACACAACACCCAAGTTTTTTTTTTTCCAGCACTGTACACTTCTGCCAGCACATTTCATTTCAGCTCTGCTAAGCCGTCCTGTCTCAAACCATTTAAACGCAGGACTTCTGTAACTCACTCTAGTGGATGCAGCTTCAGCACCGGAGAGCTCCTTTCGCTGTAGAGAGATTGCTCAAAGTCAGCACTTCTGGGCTGAACGGCTCACGTTTCACTTTACGATAATGCCACAATGAGATTATCAGGAGAAACAGACAAACAGACAAAAAAACAAGAATGAGAATGGGACTTTGCTTACCATAGTAGAATCACAGATTACACAAGGCCATACAGCTCATTTTATGAGATTTACATTGATTCCCATGTAGAAACAGAGGGTGCTTTTACGTGATTGAGTGAAGTTATACGTGAGTCTCTCAGAGATATATATAAACCATGCATAAAGGTTGGTTCCCCTGAGTGGTGCGGGAATGCATCCTAAAACTTGGAAATGAGTTAGCATTTTAGCACTTCCGGTTCCCTTGTCTCAAAGTCGATGGGTATTTTAATGGGTTTTTAGTTGGATGCCTGAAATAAGGTCTGTGGTTAACACAAGCTGAAGAGATTTTAACGTTTTGTTCTACAATATAAAATACGTCAGTAAATATCCCTCTCGTGAATTTTGAAGCTTTTACGGTTGTTTGACGGTTGCTAACAAGTGGCTAAATGAGACTACTAAACGTCATCACGCCAACTCATGACATTTAGGTCTGTGAATTATCCAGAGGAACCGGGGCATTGTTTCTGCAAAGACACTTTGCTTTTGAGCTTTAAGTACTTCTTCAGTGCTTTGAATTGTTTTGTGGTGGCAGTACAAATTTCAGTGGCAGATTTCTCTACATAAAACCAAAACTGTTTGCATAGCTTCATACCGCTGAGCGAGTAAATATGTTTTTTTGTGATTTAGGTGAGCTGACCCTTTAAGACAGTGGTTCCCAACCTATTTTGCTTGAAGCCCCCCCTTACTTGTATCTAATAAAAGCTGTGTATTAAATGAGTTAATCATAAATCTTTTTTTTTTTTATGAATCTAACTCGCCAGTTCCGTCCGTATAAATATAGTGATGACGTCTTGATGAATTCACCAAGCGAATGTAGATACATAATATGATAGTATGATATGAATGGATAAATAAATGTAATATATGGTGTTGTTAGCTTGCTGCTAGACCATCCCGTTAATACAAGTTTGTGATGTCTTTGCATGTGGGAGACAAAACGTTTTTTTTTTGTTTTTTTTAACCTTAGTGAAAATGCGGTTTTTGAAAGGCTAAACGCCAACAAATATGGATTGAAGGAGAATATTTGGATAAAATCATACAATAAATGTTAATTTTTTTGGACCTCTACAACACTCTGGAGTTATTGGAAATGTTTGGATCACACGAGTCAGAAAAAAATGTTACGCAGCCACCACTCGAATTTGATTCTAAAAGTATAATAGGTCTACGAATAATATTGGTGTAGCCTAATGCGGCCTACTAAGCAGAAAAAAAGATATCTTTTTAAATAGTTTTATATATAGACGTTTGTATAAATTATCCACTAGGTGTGTTATTATGATTTTTGTTCATGTGCAAATGTAATGTTGACAGCATCAGAGCAGACAAATCCTGCACCCCCTGTGATCTTTGGCGCCCCACTGAGATGGGCACGGACCCCAGGTTGGAAACCACTGCTTAAAGCTGTTCCCATAGAG
Organism: Sebastes fasciatus; assembly: GCF_043250625.1. Classification (NCBI taxonomy): domain Eukaryota; kingdom Metazoa; phylum Chordata; class Actinopteri; order Perciformes; family Sebastidae; genus Sebastes; species Sebastes fasciatus. Next base: position 24,418,458 of record NC_133813.1, on the reverse strand, counting down.
GGGATTTTGGCTATGTCTTTGCCTGTGCTCAGGTTTATTTAAAACCTTAGCTTGTTTGTCCTTCCCATCATAAAATTGGGCCATGGACTATTTACTATGTCATGGGTTTATTGTATTTATCTATGTCTTTCTTTCTAACTCTTTCTCACACACACACACATTCATACATAAAATCTTCATTTTCTTTAGTATTTGTTATGCTTTCTCCAGCTAATGCAGTGGATGTAGCACCTATCACCAAAGTGAAGTGGTCTCATGTTATATCTGGAGTGTCATGTGAGGGATTTTGGTCCAATTTGACTCTAAACAACATTGCTGCAAAAGAAGAAAATAAGATTATCTAACGCCTGAGACCTTCACCGTGTGAAACATCTGAAAACACTGAGCATCTATTAGCACTAATGCATATTTAATAATTTTTTCTTCAGCTCGCTCTGTGCAGCCTAGCAATCCCTGTGATGATTCTGCAATAACTTGGCACATTAACAGCAGGAAACCTTGCAATTCCTTAATTGTAGAGATGTTTTTTGAGAGATTTGTTTGAGATTTGTGTTAGTTTTGAATCTGAAGAACTTGAATATCTTGCACTGTATATCAGACATATTTGGTATTTATTAGAATGCAGATACATCAGGAAATCTTCTGCAGCTTCCAATGTACTGTCGGGGCTTTCGATATACGATAGGAGCCTACAGAATACTTTTAACTAGATGCCTGACTTGACATAAACGTGCATTACCTACAGTGTATGTGCAGCTCGGATCAAAGAGTGTTTAACTCTTTTGGGCTGAATCTGTCTTTAAAGCTTGTTAAGTGTTGAGGAACTTATATGCACTCCCTTTTGAAAGACATCAACTGAATGGAAATTTTCACTTTTCAATGTGGATGGATCTCGGAGGCGGCAACGCTGTGAGTGCAGAGCAGAAGGAGAGGGGACACAGCCAAGAAATCGCTGGAGCCAAAGGAGGATAATCCAAGTGGTCAACATCCGCTTAAGTAGACTGCTTGGCGCGCGGCAAAATGTTTGAGCACAGTGTGTTTACATGCATTTTAAAATCGACATTACTCGTCTGCAGATGTTATAAGCAATTAAAAAAAAAACTCTGTCCGAAGTTATTTTTCAGCACTGCGAGAAATACTTTCAGGCACACATTTATCTTACCTTGAGCTATATTTCCAAAGGCGTGCCTTGGAGGCATTTATCATAGAGATGGGAAAAATGAATTTGTGTCACGGACTGGGTTAAGACTGTGCGAGTGTGTGTTTTAAGTCCACGGACACCTGGGGGCTCGTCACACACGGCAGTTACCTGGATAACTTTGAGTTAAAAGCCCCTTAAATTGGGACGTAATGTAAAAAAAAAAAGAGCTTTTCTTCAGATACCTCAGTGATCGCGCTGCATTTGTGAGTATTTACACATGCATTTTATTCTGTGTGTGCTCGAGGCATTCGGTGTCTGTGTCTCTTCCCCTTGCTAGTCTGTGCGTCTTAACACTGTCTGCTGTCTAAAGGAAACAGATTTGATGGCTAATGATATCTGACAGAGGCCGTCTGTTATGGTCATGTGATACAGTCTCAGAGCAGCAGAGGCCTGCTTAAGAGATGTGGTCTGACCGTGAATCCATGCGAGAAAACAGTAAACAGAAGACGCATACAAAGAGGCTGAATCTTAATTCATCATATCGCATGATAGGGGGTGGAAAATGATGAGCATATACTGTATATTACTCTGGTTGTATTGGCCCATTGTGGGCAACGTTGCAAATCAATAAGCAGATATGCACTGAGAGAGAACGTTTTATCCACATCACCCACTCCTATTTACAGATAGACTTCTATATGATGCCACGTCTATTCTGTAACATAAATACACTATACGCTCACTTGGGACTGTCTGTGCACATCTGGAATGTGCTTAAAAGCAGACTTCATCCTTGGGCTCTCAAGAAAAAAGAAAACGAACAGCACAGTGTTTGTCTGTTTCAACTTCAAATAGTTGTTTTTCCTAGTTTGAAAATGGCAATTACTGTATGTCTGTGTGAGTCATCAACTACAGACACAACAGTGCCTCCCATGTCAAAGTTGCAGGAAATGGAGCAGAGTTTTAATTTTAGCAGTCAAAGACATCAGTGTGTTTTCGTGTTTGAGAAAACAGGAAAAAAAATAATAGAGTACAGTACACTCCTTTTAAAGGGGACATATCATGCTCATACTTGTATTTTGGGTTTCTACTAGAACATGTTTACATGCTTTAATGTTAAAAAAACCCCATTATTTTTCTCATACTGTCTGCCTGAATATACCTGTATTTACCCTCTGTCTGAAACGCTCCGTTTTAGCGCATTTCAACGGAATGGCAACAGAATTGCGTTGCTAGGAAACAGCTTTGGTCCATGTTTACATCCTGTCAGCTGATGTCATTCACATACACTGCAACAGGAAATAAACTTGGACACTTTTAGGACGTTTACGTTTAAAACTGTGAAATGGTCTAAGTATTGGAGATTTGTGATATCACAAATGGACAGAAATCCTAACGGCTTGTTTCAAACGCACAGTTTCTGAATATGGGCTGTATGTATGTCTCCATGGACTGAGCGTTTTGATACTTTCACAGTATTTATATATCACTTTAACCTGCTTTATGATATAAAAGATATGAAAATCTCCCTTTTTACAATATGGGACCTTTAAGTCCAATTACACCTCACATAATAGTAAAATAGTAGTCTTAGGCAGCCGATTAGCCTGTTATCAGGCCATTAAATATGCATTATAGGTGGTTATAAGGCTGATGTGGGTCAGGAGGCCCCTGCTACCGCCAATAGTAGGTTTTTATCATCTATTCACATGATCAGCAAATGAAGGAATAAAAGAAGATGACAGCGACTTTTGCGACCGTAGTAAGTAGGGCTGTCAAAGATTTTTACACATTTGTTTTGATGCCTTTTATTTTTTTATTTTTAATGCATTAACGCAACTTGTGATTACGAGGTTGTAGCTGGCTCGGTTTTAAAGCTAGACTAAAGACACTAGAAACTACAATATGAAACTACTACAAAACCTAATGAATCCATCGGTACCAACCATGTTGTGCTAGCTTGTCGAGAAAGAGGCTAAATAACTCTCCAAACTTGCGGTAAATTTTGACGAGGAAAAACTGTCATGGCCATTTTCAAAGGGGTGCCCTTGACCTCTGTGAATAAAAATGGATTCTACGGGTACCCAAGAGTCTCCCCTCTACAGACATGCCCACTTTATGATAATCACATGCAGTTTGGGGCAAGTCATAGTCAAGTCAGCACACTGACAGCTGTTGTTACCTGTTGGGCTGCAGTTTGGCATGTTATGATTTGAGCATATTTGTTTATGCTAAAGGAAGTACCTCTGAGGGTTTCTGGACATTATTTGTGTTGTTAATTGATTTCCAATTATAAATATATACATTACTCCCATGTTGATAATAGTATTAAATACTTGACAAATCCCCCTTTTAAGGTACATTTTGAACAGATAAAAAATGTGTGATGCATTTGCGATTGATCGTGATTATCTACAGACAATCATGCGATTCAATATTTGAATCGATTGACAGCCCAAGTAGTAGGTAGAGACCGGGGTTCACATCCTTTATGAAACCAATGTTGTGTAGTTGTCTTTGTGTTCACAAGCTTTGAGCTTCACTTTCACTTTTGAAAGTAAAAAAAAACCAATGTTTACCCTGAACTTAACTAAGCGGTTTCGTTGCCTAAACCTAAAGAAGACATTTCATACAGTTTTTACTTGTTAGAACATGTTTGTTTAAGTTTTGCTTTCTCTTTTACAATGTAGTAGGTGTAGTAGGTCCTCACTGACCTGCATCTATGATGCTTAGAGTGAGCGATAATGCACATTTAATGGCCTGATAAACAATTGGGTGTCTTAGACCATGCACGCAAAACCAAACACTCAATCTCATCGCATTTCATCATTATGCTTTATTGGAGACAAACTGATACATACACATACACATGGGCACATATAGTGATTCATTCACCCATCCATCACGTACGCCTACGTCCCCCTCAGCCGAAGCCGCTTGGGCTCGGATACGAATCAATGCACCAGTCAAGTGAATCCAGGTGAGATAGAAATCCACTCACAGACCTCTGATCACAATCAGTGGCGGAGGAACCACATGAGGGCGGGTTTACCTTAGCTCCAAAAACACACGGACGTGGCACAATGGAGGGAGGACTATGGAAGGGGAAAGCGAAGGAGATTACATCTCGGACCCCGCGGGCTGCTCTGTGGGAGGCGCTGGTGGTGCTCAGGGAAGAACACATGGGGTGCGAATTCAGAGAACTAACACAGACTGACAGGGGGCTAGTATGTGGTCGGGGTTAGATGAGTGTAGCTGTCTTAACTGATCCAGGTTTGTTTGTTTGAAAATCACTTTTCTTACACCTACACAAAGAAAAGCTAAAGTAATTCCGTCCTTTTCACTCGGAGACCCTGAATGGATACTATTACACAAAAGACCGAGATTATTAAGCCATCCGATGTGATTTTGTGCAATTAGGAAGTCAGCAGCAGAGCACACCAGGGTAACGTTTTTGATGTGATCACTACATGAATAACACCATGTTATATCAGAGAACATAAGGGGTTATTACTGTCTTTCTTTTTTAGCATCTTTTTGGCTGGATTTACTTGTACATAAAAGCACACTGGGGTTTGGTATCCCGTGGTGTGTTGTGCTACAGCATAATAGAAAAAGATATTTTAAAACATTTTTTTTTTTTAAGTTATCAGTTTTTGTGATCATGTTGCTACAGGAGAAACTAACCGGAAACGATATGTTATAACACAACACAAAAGTAGGCTTGGACGATATGACGAGATTATTATTCAACACGATATCGGTTGGGCACGTGTCCACAATGACAGCACGATATTCAAATATGCAACTCCTGTTGTGAATTTTGCGCTATATTCCAGTATTCTCTTTTTTCTTGTTTTCTCTATGCTTCACCGCATTGTTTATGTTCATATTTATTTGTTTCACACATATAAAAATACAATAAAATACGATCCACGTGAAAGGAATGTAAAATATGTGTGAGGGTGTGGTAGAAAACCTATAATGGCTTATATAAAAACCACACCCAAAGGACATACAATAGGTAGTAATACTATCGTGACAAAAATCACCAGTACATTTAAGATATTAGTGTTTAAAATATTTCACATATAAAACATACAGTGTATCGTGTAGGAGTAAAGTAAAAAAAAACAAAGAAACAGCATTAATTGCCATATTTAAGAGCGATTTTTTTTTTTTTCCGAAATCAATGTTTGTGTCAACAGAGCTTTTCTAATTCTATATATAATATAATATATATATATATATATAGAATATGTAGAAGTGTATGATTAAACTTTTTCCCTTATATTCTAGTGTTATAAATGTTACAAAAATGCATACATGTCAAATTGGCACCCTAGTATCATGCTAGTGTCGAATCTGGAGATGGGTGTATCGTCCTAGTCCAAATACTTAAGACAGCAAGGTTTCCTCCAGTGTATTACAAGCCCGGCCACCCGTTGGTACTAAATTGACTCCCTGCTGGGCCTAGTTTTTTTTATGTATTTATAAGGAATAAGTCAGTGCGTGGGTTGTGTGCTTAACGTTAGCGAGTGTCTGTGTGTGCGGTTGAGAGATGCTCGGTTTTCGCCAGCCAGGCGGTAACGTTAGGGAGTGTGCGAGAGAGAGAGACAGAGAGAGAGAGAGAAAGATATCGCCCAACCCTAGCGCCAAGCCTTTCAAAATCATCCTTGCATTGTGCTTTAAAAAAGAGCATATTGAGGAAGTGTGTCCTTTTATAGGTATCTGACAAATGCAATGCTTAATCCTAAGTATGGCATTGTTTTCATAGCTTAGAAATGGGCCCCTCTAAGCTACAGCCTATACCTTCCCTTTCTGAAAAGGACTGCATAAAAACGTCTCTGTACGGTTTGTGCCAGACCACTTAGGCACCTTGGCTGGCGGGGGCCCGCTGTCTGCAGGAGACCTCTCCAGGAGACTGTTGGCCATAGAAACAAATTGATATCATGCTGCAATAGCAGGCCAAAGCCGGATGATAGAGAGGTTTGGGGCCAGGCAAAGAACTGACACCTTTATGAGATTTCCTATTGAGGCTGGGTGACTCATTGTTGTTGGACAGTTATTTTCAGCCACTCCTTTTCCTTTACTATTGTTATTCTTTCTCTGTTGTTTCTCTTTAGAAAATAATCACACACACCTACACAAGACTATATTTATTATATTTATATTGTTTTCTATTACAAACATGTTGACACCTTTTGTTTCTCCAATTATGGAATACAGTACTGTTCCCTGAGTGTTTCAGCCTCTCTCCTTTTGAGAAATGATTTTTGAAGTGAGTTAGGGACGGGTGAAATGAGGGAGGTGCGTCCTTGTGATTTTTGAATTGCCACTATGTATTGTTCCCACCTTGATGTATACGGACATGCCATAATGGCATTTGGCTTTGTATGCACAACTCTCAATCATAGAAGAACATTTATACACATGCATTTCTTAGAGCCAGTGGAGAATATCTGAAAGATTCCCCTAAGCTACCCATTTTACAACCTCAGTTATTCATCTCCGATCAATGTTGAATTGCCTTCATAAACTCCACTCTGAGGCCAATGTCTGCTGCTCAGTCGTTGTAAGTAGAGCACATGCTTTTTAATTGCTTAATTATCATAAAGATGTGCGCTTTTTAAAGGGTGCTCTGATCAGGATTTTTGGGGCCCCGATTGCTGGAAGCAGTACCGGCTGATCCGATCACAGGGTCTGTTTGAAGCCAATTCTCTGACCCGCTGAGCTTATTTCCCCATAGCAGTGCACCACGACCGGCTCTTGGTTGTGCTTGTAAAGGCCCAGGGTGTAGGTGGCTCACGGTTTCAACTGTGAGTATTGGAGCACCCCTCACCCGGGTCTCGCCGCTTCTCATGCCGTGGACTTAACTCTTGCTGCGACTGTGCCCTCTCTTCCCTGTGGGGGAGGGACGGGGGTCCAAGTGTGACTCTCAACCTGGGCGGAGTGTCCTCAGTGCGAGGGGTCGTTGGCAAGTGAATTAACTGCGAATTAAAGAGCAGACGAGCAAGCATTCAGAATCCATGCGCCATCCGATCGGCTCTTCTGCTCAGCCTTTTAGAGAGACCACCGATCAAACAATTTGGAATGAATATTGGCCGATAACGATCGGTGGCCAATTGATCGGAGCTCCCTTAGCACTTTTGTCCTTTCTGGGAAATGGAGCAAGCTTTCAAAATGTTATGTACCTGTCCATGTGACAACCCTGGTGGTGTGCAAGGGTCGAAGTATAACCTGTTGAAAACTGTTAAGCTAAAAGGTACAGTGCGTGTAGTAGTAGTGGGTGAGCACATGAATTAAAATGGTGATAGTGCATTGACATAAAGTCTAGTGTCTACACTGTATATAAAAAAGACAGGATTGTTGAAGCTTAATGTTTTAAGTTATGCCATTGGTGTAGCTCCAAGGATGGCAAGGAATGATGGTGGATCGGTCAATCCAACTCTTTAAAGCAAGATATCACAATTCTAATTCAACTGACTGCCATGAAATTTGGTACCACATGTGTTGTCTCCAAAAGATGAATTATATGGATTTGGTGGCATGTTTTGTATCATACCAGCAACAGGTCAAAATGTTCATTGCCCAACACTTGTCCTATAAAATAAGGCTGAGGATTATTTTTTAATCCTTTATGCCGACGACTGTAGTGAATTTCTTCATATTTGGCACACACGTCAACTCGGACTCAAGGATGGAGTGATTAGAATCTGGTGGTCAACGGTCACTGTGACCTCACACAACATGTTTATGGCCATAACTCAATAATTTATATGCTAATTATAACAATTTCACACAAATGTCTAGTAGGATAATATGATGAAGTGATGACATTTTGGACAGACATGGATGTAAACTGCAACTTGAGTAGTTTGCGGAGGCATACAACCTTGAGGTGGTAAATGTAGTATTTATTATCAACATTTTCAGTGAGAACCACCAATAAATTCACCCTTCTAACACATATTGTCTATGTAGCTAAAGCCTGAGCCTAAGTGCAGCTGGAGGTGATGATGGTGATGTACACCTCGGGCTAACATTATGTGGCTTAGACTTAGACAAGAGTTTTTAAAAGTGGAGCCTGACAAGCTATCCAGAGCATTTGATTATAGTCTGTCCACTGGCTCCCACTCAGGCTAAATTACATGTTTTGCCCCACTAAATGACAAAATATCTATAGTAAGAGTATATATACATTTCTGTTCATTTTTCATCCATCAAGCAATTTTGTTTCTGGTAGGTACAGTAAGTGTATAGCCTCACAGGGCTGCTAGTGTTGCTTTTTTCTATTCAAGTCAGTAGCATAGCATAATGTACAGTTTCTTTCTTGTACCATCATTCCAAATCAAGTAGCCTGCTTTGAAACATGGCACTCAAATATATGGCTTTACTTTGTCTTCCTCATTGCACCACAAACGTCTCCTTAAACAGTAGGTTTCCAAAGGAATGGAGAAAAGTGTAAAGCAACTGGAATAGTGTTGTGATTATTGGCATATTAGCCCCATTTGTTTTTATAGGAGCTCACTGGCGTAATGGACATGATGAATTATAATCGATACGGGTGATGAGTGGCTGATTGCAGCATTGTGTTCCTTTGGCATAGGGTTGAATAGATGTAAATTAATCTTTCCTTACAATGCCAATTATTTACTATCCGCCGTAATGAAGGGGGATGGTATGGGACAAGAATAAATCCTTGATTCATTGCCTGCAGTTAATGCTTGATAGATATTTTCCCAGTTCCTTCCCCAGAACAGATGTCGGTATGGAAATTCAACGTTGCATAGACTGTCAAGTGGACCTTCTTTTGCTGTACTTGTTGCATGAACTTCTCATGATATTTTCTGTCACTTTCAATCAACCGTGCCGCGGAAGTCTCTATGGTCCTCTACAGCTTTTCCTAATCTTCTTTTACTTTTTCATTTTCATTGTCAGTTCCGTCAGTATATCCAGAGCTGGAAGCTTATACAGTAGTGAGTGATATTGGAACTGGGTTCATATGCTGACGATAAGCCTCTTACGCTAATAAAGTATATCACGCCAAGTTGACTCAGATTCCCCATTTATTTATTTATCTAGAAAGGAGGGAAAAACAAAAGAGATGAATTAAGTAGGATTAAGGTCTTTAGAGTTTTTTTTATTCATTTCACAAGGAGGTGGACAGAGTGTTTAGGACATTAGGGATGGTTAGACACCATCTACATTTGGATTTTTTGTCATGGATTAATCTATTTTCTGTGTTATGGAATATTAGCATAATTTCAGTCATAGCCAGTTTTAGTGTTTTAAGTCTTCATATAATTACATTGTTAATTAGTTTGGTTAAGCCATACTTCTGAGAGTTTTAGATTTTTCATTGTATATTATAATTGTTTAATATTTGAACGAACCAAGTCTTTTAGAGAAATCTTGCTATTACTCAGTTTTTGCTTATTGCAGTACTTGACTTTGAAAACCTAAAACATCCTGTATGTTTGTTTTCTATGAGTCTACAGCCACACCAGCAGCTCTGGGAGGCTGTAGGAGGCTGGGTGCCGATTCGATATGTATTGCAAATGTATATATATTTTTTTTTTAGTATTGCGATTCTACAAGTATTGCGATTCAATATTACGATTTATTGCAATTGTTGTTAACCTTTTTTAAACACTACACCATGGGGAAAAGTTGAATCATACACTTCTAGAATTTTTTGAAACATCTAAATTAATACAGCAAAACATTTAAATTTTCAGCATGTATGTAGTCAGAGATGTCCTGAAGTCAAATATATCCGTCATTGTCAGGAATTATTTGTTATATTTTTTCCAGCAACCCAAAAAATCAAAGAATAAAGACATTTCCCTCACAAATTAGTGGTATTTTGTTTAGCTTTAGCCGTGATGTCTAGCTCTGCTTTTCCTGGCAATGTGTGAAACCCAAAGTGTTTCCATACTTTACTGGATGTGTAGTGTTTACCACTTTGGATTTAAAATGTGAGGGTGCAGGTCGTTTCCACGTGGACCCTCCGCCGTTTGCTTTCTCGCTGCACCTCACTGCAGCCGGCTGTGGTTTACAACAATAAAAGCGGTAACTTCCTTCTACCTCCGTCTAGACTCAAATGAAGCAGATATATAGATTCTTGCATTAAAAAAAAATTCTAAATCGTGAAAAAGAAATTTGACACATAGGTGAATCGTTTTCTTTTTTTTCCCCCCACCCCTAGAGGCTGTATTTTGCTAAATGGTCCAGCCAGCGTTAAGGATGTCTAAAGTTAACCGCTAATCAGTTAACCACCGAGAACATTTTTTACGGGTTATGCATGTCGGTCTATAGGTTAATTTACGGTGTATATGTTAATCAACACAGCAGGCAATGAAGCTTTCTTTTGACACTCATTTTTAATCACTTGAGCTGTTCAGACAGGAAGCACCATAGCAAACTCCACGGCTCCAGGACGGTGTGTGTGTGTGAAACAGCTGGATGCACACACCAGGCCCTTGTTATCTAGTATTATCTCAATTAATGCATTTCTACATTTCAGAGCATTCAAGAGCATCCAAACAAAAGTCACATTAAAAAAGTCCTGATGAACTGTGTGAGAATGGAACTATGGAATGAATCTGCTTTGGTGATGTTTTATTCTACTGTTGATTACATAAGAAATTACTGGTTATTTATGTTATGTGGCTTAAGGCACCTGCCGTGGTGTCTATAGACTTTTGAATTATTGTCTGCCTGTTTTAATTGTCTGAGTTGTCTCCTTTCAGGTTAATTCTCGTGAGGCTACATGGAGGAAGGTGGTTACAGCCTATGCATACAACTAATAATCCATTTTAAATATACAGTGTCTATAGTGCCGTCTATAGAAATGGAATTTATTGTTGGTTTGGACATAAGGGCTCATGTTGCTGATGATGTTCCACTAGAGTACATGTTGACATTTAATGCAATTTCTGTTATAGGTGTTCTTTAATTTAACAGTAAAATAATATGTCATCATGCAACTTTTTTTTTCTCTGTACATTTGTACACAAGTACTTTTATTTGATTATAATATTCTAGTACTCTTTCCATCACTGGGCATTTCACTCAAAAACCTTCTAGTGGCACTAGAAGTACGGTCAGGGAACCGCCAAAGCCATCAGGATTCATTCAGAAATGTAATTTCACATGTCTTTTGGCTTCAATGTGCCGTCAGTGGTCAGATGTAGTGGAACCAAATTTTGTGGGCTCTTTCATGGCGCCAACACAGCTGTGCTTGGTTTATTTTCTACAGTCCTTTTCCTGAGGGTACTTGTTTCCCATCGAGTTGTTAGGTGGGTCATTTTAAAATAGAAAAAAACAAAATGATGTGAATACAGATTGTTAATGGACTTTTTCTTTGTGAAACTGTCAGACCTTTGTGAAAACACCTATCAAAATTGTCTAGGTACCTGAATCAGGCCAGCTGGATAGATGATATAATAATTTCCAATTCTTTATTTTCCTGTGACACTGGGGTACATTCATACGCCTGGTTGATGCCCTCTGGATCATGCAAGCTGGAGCCTCTGTGAAGTGAGTCTGGAATATGTTGCAAATGTCTAAGAACATTGAGCTGCCCTTGCAGCTTGTTGAGTGACGGATGTACTGAAAAGGAGAGAATGTGCTCCATCCTCAATTGATGCACAAATCACTCTGCTTTGTGACAGCCAGTGGATGTCTGTATGGAACATTAAGTACATGTGTTCTGCCTCCATGGCCAAGTACAGTTCATTGAAAATGGGTCTGTTAGTGCTCTGCTTTGAATGTAGTTCATAAGCATGATAGAAATTCTTGGAATTCTTATCTAGTTTGGAAGACGCACTTTGTGCTATTAATATCTTGGAGTATAAAGTTGTGATTCCACGCAATGTCCTTGCCAACTGCCTTTTAATGTTCTCCCGATTGCTGTTTTTTCATCATGTACACAGCGCCTTACCACAATTTCCACAATTCAGCCTACACGTTTTATCTAATAATCACTAGTGGGAACATCGTTTTTTATGAACGCATCCTTTGTTGTAACATAAAGTTGCCTAGTCTGGAACATTTGCGCAATCTTCTCAAGGATACCATGTCGTAACATGGAGATCCAATATGAACTAGAATGGCACTCGGAGAGCGCAGGTCTCCACCCCCCCCTCCCCCTCTCCGTTCAGCTTGCGCCATCATTTTGTAAGAGCATGTTTATGTTGAGATCAGCTGTACGTAACGGAGCATCGTAAAATTCCAACTCATTCAAACTGGACAGAAACAAAATGGACATTATTACTAGTGATATTGTGCTGGCAATGTCTGACTCAGAATTAATTTATATGAAACAGTGCAGGACCTATTCCAAAAGGCTCCACACAATCCCAAAGGACATGACCTAATACTTGTATGGTTGAGTCCCATTTTTTTTTGTCTTCTTTGTAACAGAAGGTGGAATACTGGAATTTACAAGTCTACAAGGAATTAATATGGCTAACATTAGCAGACTGTTAATCTGGCTCTGGTCCTTTCCCTGATCACATGGATATTTTGAAGGATTATTCATTACTAGCTGGATTACCAACAATCTGAGTTCTAGGAATCCACCATGCACATTTATCAGTTTCTGTCACTGTCTCATGAGTAACAAATTACTTGACTTATGATCATGCACATCCACAGTCACCCCCTTATTGTGTCGTAGGTCAGGAAGCCAGTTAAAGTGAACATGTTGGACACAGCTGGGGCATGACGCCTTACAGTGCACCACTGATTTATCTCCAGTGACAGGGGACCCAACTCAGCATGCCAATGGCATTACCATCATTAATCAGACGAGACACAGCCGTGCCCACAGGAAATTAATTAACTCCTAAAAATCTGCATAGGCTCATTATTTATACTGGCTAATTTATATCGCAGGATTTTACAAGTCTTAACCATACCATAGAAACCGGCGTTCACAAAAGAAGAGCGCTATTCATGTGCAAGGACAGGGAGGGGAGAGGGAGGCAGGTGAGTCAGAGGAACAGAAAGAATTAAAGACGGATCCAAGACAGACAATGCTAATATAGTGTCTCGCACTGATTTTAATTAGTGTAAGAATTTTCAGCTTTGAATAACTGTCAGGGCTCCGGCTGAACAGGTTTTAGCAGCTTAGAACACACTCATAAACGTCTGTCCGTGACACGGATGAGTGCAGAACATTGGACCTTATGAAATGCCACCACTTCTTTTTAAATTGAGAGGAGCAGCTCTACTTCATGACCCTTAGCCATGACCCTGTAATAGCAAATACAATGCTGTAGATCAGATTGCATTGTCGGATCCTATTTCTAAATAGACCAGAGGTTTTGAAAGTGTGTGGGGGGTGGGGGCGGGGCTCCAAACTGTTTCAGGGGAGGCTGAAAAAAATATTACACAAAAAGGAGATCTCATAGAATAGCCTTAATGTGAGTGATTTGGTTAAAGAGAGTTCAGGGATGCAGTAGTTTTGGGGAATTTTACAGTTTTTCCCACTTTACCAGAGTCAGAAACAATAAATGCCTTAGGAAATTCCTTTTTTTATGTAGGGATTGCATCCTTCTAGGGATGCACCGATACCAGTATCGGGTCCGATACTGTGCTCATGTACTCATACTCGCAAAACGGCTCCGATACAACGACACGGATACCACTTTACTTTCGGGCCGGTGGTGCGCCCGCAGGGCCGGGATCCCACCTCAGCCGGCACGCGCTGGCCCTCATTGTCATTACGCCACGGGGTTTTGCTTGCACCCTCTGACTCGCGCGTGCGTTAGACTCCTTGGTCTGTGTTTCAGGACGGGTTGGGTGGGTGGGTTGCCGACGTCGCTGCAGAGACCCCTGGTGCCTTTTACGTGGGCCGAGCCCCGCCCTGGCGGCACAACGCTGTTGGGGCACACTGAGGACAGTCCACCCCGGTCGACAGTCGCACCGGGAGCAGGGGGCTCCGTCCTTCCCCGGCGGGGAGAGAGGGCGCAGCGAGAGTGCGGTCAGGTCCGGGTGTTGAGCGCTGTAAAGCTGCGGCCGCGAGCCAACTTCGCCTCAAGCTTTTCCAAGCCGACCTAGAGCGCACCGCCTCGTATGCGGGACTCCCCAGCCTGCCGTGTGTCGCTCACAACCTCCAGCTGGCTGTTAACGAGTGTCTTTTGGCACAGAGAAGTACTCGTATCGGTACACGGTATCGGCGAGTACCCAAATGTAAGTACTTGTACTTGTACTCGGTCTGAAAAAAGTGGTATCTGTGCATCCCTAGTGTTTGGTGCATATAAAGTTATGTCAAACAGCGGGCTCAATTTTCTGATTGTCTAAGGGATCAAATAACAATCACGTCCCATAGATACAAAAGTCTCAGACTTTGAAATCCCCTGATTTAGTTTCCTGCCCAGATATTTCCTTTTTGGAGGGAATTGCTACTGTTTCAAGGACTTAAAAATGGTTTAGTATAATGTGCCTAGTTACAGTCAGTGCCAGTGTTGGACATTTTGTGTTCTCAGCTAAATTCCATTGTTAAGTCTCTCTGGAACCATATGTAGCATCCATTGGCTAATGATCCTGCAGTGGTTTTTTTTTGCTGTTTTTTGTCATTTCTCCTACCTTTTTTTTTTTTAACCTACCCCATGGATTCAATTAAATGATAATTTAAAAAAAAAAAATGTGCTCTTCACTTTCCCTTTGATTTTAGAGTGCTAATATATTTAATTGTGTTTTTCCAAGTCAGCAAAGGATAAATAAATACTTGCACTTTGAGGGTTGTGGGCATTCTATCTTACTAAAAGACCATAAGTGCATTTGTATTTCATCATGTTAAGTGCGTCTTTGTCAGGATACATTTGAACCAGATTTTGACACTCGAGAATATTTAAGTATGGTGGTATTATTGAATACATTTACTGTATTTGTAAAATTGAATGAAAAGTCAGTTGAGAGAGTGAGCATGCACATGTGTGGGAGGAATTCTGTAAGGACAGGTTTGGGTCAAAGGAGGGTTATTTGGTTAATACAGTACAATGATGTTTGAGTTATTTTTTTTATTTTTTTTTGGCATACTACAGTAATGCTAACCATGAATACGGGGCTCAATTGTCAAAAGAAAAGTAGACATTACTGGAGAGATGGGGAAAAGGGCAGCTAGGGGCAGCAGGTTGTCAGCCCAAACTACATTTTCTTAGAAAAGGAAACCACACTGAGCAACGCACTGACAACAAACAAAGCCCCAGGGGAGTACGGGGGGGGGGAGATGCACGTTGGTCGCAAAGATCATGGTAATGGACAAGTAAATGTTACATGCCTCTAAATTCAGCGGTTGTAGAATGAAATGCACAGCTGGAAGTACCACAACACTTTAGGCGTTGTCAGCACAACACTTTAGGCGTTGTAACAAAATAGACTGACAAGGAGCCAGACCTTGAACCTTTACGCATTTAAAAAAAGACACTTGGAAAGAGATGAATCAAGTGACTTCAAGATTACTGATGGCAGCAGAGATTGTGCCCTGGAACCAGCAGCCAAGGGAGACATGGAATGGAGACTGCCAGCAATGACTACTCCATCATAAAAGTTGTGTCAGAGATTTATGAAACATGCCAATGAAAAATGGCACAATAGTGGCAGAGCTGCAAATAATTCTCAGGTTCTGCAGGGTGCAATGGTAATCTCTTCAGGTTCAGTAAACATTTTTTTCAGGTGGCAGAATGGTAGCCACTTGAATCTGAACTTTTCAGAGTAATATATTAAGTATTGCAGATATAAACAGAAGATTTGCCCTTTTGTTTGGTGATTATGATGTGAAAAAAATCATCAGGACAAAAAGCACAGCAAATCAACAATATTACCAAGCCTTTAATTCAGGCCCATCTTTTTCAGAAGTTTACCCATGGTGAAATGCTGATATTCGTGTATTGTGTAGGGCTGTACTGAATAGTTAAAAAGTTTTTTGCGTGATTTTTTTCCTTCGGTTTGAACCCAATATTTCTGCACGGTTGCAGATCAAGATCAGGCCACGATAATATTATTAAAATTATTTGTAGAGTTAGATTCCAGTGGGGGCTGCGTAGGATTGTTTCTTACTAATGTGACCCCAAACATTTCCAATAACTTCAGAGTGTTAAGTCAAAAAGTCAAGATTCACTGAAAAAAGATAGATGTAATAATTTTCTTCATAACAAGTTTTTCCCTAAAGAAATATTGTGCTTCAATCTATATCTGTTGGCGTTTAGCCTTTCAAAAACAATATTTTCACTGTTGTCAAAAAGTTTGCTCTCCTGCAGCACACAAATATAGGCCTGTATTAACAGGCAGTCCAGCAGCAATCTACGAGCACCATACATTACATTTATATAAACACAATAATTTTTTTTTATAAAAATATGATGACAGACATTCAAAGCTTTATTCAAAAACCTCAATAGAAGCTTCCAATGTTAAAATATGACATTCGGTACGGCCCTAGTATTGCACATTAGATCTGTAATGATATCGCACCATCCGGCTCACTGAAACTGCTTCTCCACAGGCTTGACATTAAAGTCTTTAAAAGATGCACTATTCTAATGACCACGCTTGCAGAGGCTACAGAGCGAGAGAAGTGAGTCACGATCCTACTTCCTGGTTAAGACCTTCATGTATGCCACCACCGAGTCTGTGCCAGGCAGAAGATGGATTCTGCAAGCAGCTGGCGAGGTGTCAGGCTCATCATGTCAAGCTAGATCAATTTCGGTTAAGAAGAAAATAGTCACCGACTGATTTCCATTTACCTTGTAAAGCTGTTAGTGCCAGTGCTATGACAAAATGCATTAAAAGGGGCCAAAGAACAACCTGAGGGACACCAGCAGCAGTTGTAGGTTCGTGCCAAGACCCTGAATGGCTGGCTGAGACTTGTCAACATGTGCGGACTTTGCTGAAAGGTTAAGGTTTGGAACTGCAAGCATGGAATGCGTCTTTGCAGTGGAAAACTTGTAAGAAGCTGAGACACGCCTCTGTAGCATCACCATATTACCCTCTATGAGGACAGCATAAAGGCTAACTAAGGCAACTGAGACCCTGGAGGAGGAGGTTGTAGTTACACTTGTAGGATGATGCTGCCATATAGGAACAACCCGATAGCAGAGAGAAAATAGTGTAGATACAAGTAATTGAGATGCAGACAAACGAGGAAATCAAGAAACAAGAAGCAGATGAGTCAAAACTTCACCATGGAAATCCTCAACAGAGTATGCAATTACAAGAGCAGGACTCAGAAGAGGCTGAAGTCCAGCAAAAAAAATTAGAATACAACAGCCTGAAACAAGTGGGAGCTGGCCGGGGACAGAACCCTCCCATGTGGTGACCCCCGATGGGCATGACCCATTATGTATCAAATCCTTGACCAAGCTATTTATGTGTTCCTCCTAACCGCATGCTGGGATATGGAATAGTCCCAGTAGAATTCCCACTATAAATTCATCCTTGACCAGTGTGTTTTCAGTTGGGTACACTTAACACATCATAGTCTGTTGTTACAAGGCCGTTATAGTCTGCCGTTGCAAGGCCATTGCTTTCGGTCAAGGCCATTACCGCTGGCCTCGGAAACCACGACCCAAGCAGGGCCGTCACAGAAACACATCCAGCAAATGAGATCAGTATGACCAAGATGGTACAGCTCGTAAAGCAGACTTCCAGCCTGATGCAGATCTTAAGCCAAAAGCTATATCAACCACTAAGCTTTGGTCAACTTGCAATATGATTGAAGCAACCAGTAATATTTGTTATGTAGGCCTGTTTATATTATCTTTCTACCTGTTTACAGTAGGGAGGCACTGATCCGACATTTTCAGTCCCGATACCGATAGCGATACCCGGTCTTTGGATATTGGCCGATACAGAGTACCAATCCGATACCAGCGTTTATTTAATAAACTGTATGTAAGCTGTAATAAGCTCACTGTGTGGAAGTGACTGGGATCATTCTTTTATGTGTAAGTCAACATCACGCGTGACATAAACATTGCTTTCCCTAACTTTGTAAAACAATATGTGACATAAATACATAGGTATATATTTATTTAATTGTCCTTTATTATTAAAATAATACATCTTACACCAGCAACTTGGTAAAAAATCGTAAAAATTAACAGGAATTACAATTCAAGCGTAAACATTTACAATGTAGTAACAAATTGGTCAAAACTTAAACAGGAATTAAAATTCCAGTCTATTATCTGTATAGTATTTAAACATAGAATTGAATTGAATAGATTGGCCCAATTGTCACCAATATCCGATCCAGCTATTTGAACCAGTATTGGCCTGATATCCGATCCAGTATCGGTGCATCCCTAGTTTACAGCAATACTTTAGTCAATGGAAACAAAAACAATCTCCCATTTCTTCGGCTTTTTCTAAAGTGTTACCTTACTCATAACTTACTCAATCGTTGATCTTTTTGTTGAGCTGAAGCCATTTACCTAGTATTTCCACACATATGGCCTTCCTCTGTTGGATGAATACTCTCTTGTTCCAAATGTGTACGTCTCTACAACCAATATTCCAAGTCCATCAGACACGTGCAACACGTGTCAAAACAGATCTTGACATAAATTAAATCAACTGGGCTCATTTGCCTCTGTAATCTTGGTAAATACTGTAACCGACTAAATTGAAAAAATTGAGGTGACGCAAGCATCGATCACAGATGGTTTGTGGCAGGCTAATTAAAATGCATTGGTTTTCCTTCAGTACCAGTGATGGTACATGTCCACAGCCTCCGTCCTTTCCACCCTACCCATTCATTGTCTATGTAAGCATGCAATGCACTCTGGTAGCGTGGTGGCACGATTCGAGAGACGGGGCAATCACGTTGGCCGCTCCTCATTTGCATAAAGTTGAGGTCTAGGCTACTTTATGCAAATCACTGGAAGGAAAGACCCGAGAAACTTTTACACTAAGTGTTGTCGATCCAAAATAATGACTGATTCAACAACTGCATGGCTTATTTCTTGCATAAAATGTTTTTAGAAACCCATTTCAGTGAACTATTTAAGAGAAGAAAGCCAAATCAGCCGCCATGTTTGGTTCTGGTTTAAAAGCTGGGAGCAGCAGCCCATGAGGGAAAGCGTTCGTCCAATCAGGTGCATCAAGCGTCCAATGCTGGGAAGCAAGGTGATCCCTCATGATAAAAAAAATGCCCCCGTGGACATGTACCATGAGGCCCCTCCACATTAGCAGTAGCCTTATCTGCATGTTTGTATTTTGTATTTTGACTTTCCTTGGCGCATGGTTGACATGAATGCTGTAATGCAGTTTAGAATCACCGCGTCAATGCATTCTACTCTTCTTATTTGACCGAGGTCTCAATTGAAGAGGCCAAAACAAAGGATTAGTAAATCTTAATGTGTGTACTATTACGCCCAAGCCTCCCACTTTGGCAATGGCAGACAACCCCCCCATCGGTGGACAAGTGAAATCAGAATAGGTCTTGTTAATGGGATTGTAGTGTTTTAGAAGAAGCCTATGCACTCAGCAGATAAGGGGACTGTTTATCCCGTTAATGTGTCACTTTAAATACATTAGGAGTAGGAGGGCTCCTGATTTTTTTTTTTTTTTGTTTGGCACTCTGCCTCACTAATCCTGAAGAGCACGCAAGGGACAAAGCATTTATAGATCCACACATAAATTACACTGTTTTTTTAGTGGGTTAATGATGCTTATTTCCTGGGGAAAACCCAAATAATATTTTGCCTTAATTGCACAGTACAATCTGCAAAGGGACATTTTTTTTATATTCATTTAAATAATTTAAAATCGAGATGACCTTGAGCAACAATGGAGGCACAGACACACACACATATAGTACATAGGCACATGAACAATAACACACAAGAGAGAATGTATTCATTGCTAATGAGAGATAATCCAAGGCCCACTGTGCCGCATCGGGCCGATGGCAAGCAGCTATTTGTTTATTCTATTTACACTGTCACAACAGTTTCCCAGAGGTCTGTTAGTCCCACTATAAAACAAAGGCTGGGTCTATAACCCATTGCTTACTATGCACTTGTCAATGTTATTTGAAAATATGTTTAGCAATGTTTGTGGATGGTTATGTTGGGATTTTTGTTTTGTAGTTTAAATATGACCTATTATGGTTATTTTTCAGGTGCATACTTGTATTTTGGTTTGCTGACATGCTTTAATGTTCAAAAAGCACTTTACTTTTCTCTTACCGGCTGTGCTGCAGCACTTCTTTTCACCCTCTGTCTGAAATACTCTGTTTAAGCTCCGGCCCCCCCCTCCCCTAAAGCCCAGTCTTCTCTGATTGGCCAGATGTCCCACTCTGTTGTGATTGGTCAACCGAACCTAACTTTTTGGACACCGCTCCAGCTCCGCTCTAACTAGCTTTGTTTGAGGGCGTGCTAAAACTAGCTGCTAGGCAGAGTATGTTACTTGGTGACATCACCACTTTATGGAAGAAAAGGCGGGACTTCAAGCGAGGCGTTTCAGGAAGTTCGGGAGCAGTGTTTCTGTGGTTACATGCACAAAAAAAAACATATAACATACTAAAGGAAAGGGAAAAAGAACAAAAGCATAATAGGTCCCCTTTAATTTTAGTTTAGTTTCTTTTTCTCTGTGAAAATGTCCTCACAGAAGCATTATGCACTGTATGGCTTTGACCTTCACTTAACTCCTGGGATTTTTATTAGGGCTGTGCAATGACACACATCGATACAACATGTATCGTGAAACAGGAGTTACGATCCAATGTATTGCAATATATTGCGATACTTGCTTTTAATTAATTTTTTTTGGAAAACTGTCATAGTATAAAGAACACTGGGATTTACATTTTTCACAGTCCCTGTAACATCCAATATCATAGCACTACTGAGCCCCTGTCTGCCACAAATCTTTTCATGTAAACTATTAATTAAAAATTGATAGTGTTTTTGAGAATCGATACAGTATCATGATACTGAAGTGTATCAGTATTTTCTTACACCCCTAACGTTTATTGGAGGAAAAAAGATCTGCTTTCTTTAAGACGCTCACTGCGCCTAATGCTGTTACCGCACGCCTTGGTTGTGTGTTCTGAAGTCATAAGTCACCTTCTCCTTCATGCTGGGAGGCTCACTGGCGGTGTCTCTGAAAATATGATTGGTTTTCTGTAGGAGGTGGTCAGAACGCAGTCCCAACAGCTGCCGCTGAGATTGAGCACAGTAGGAGTTAGCGTGGGTGTGGACATCAGCGATAAGGCCCGAGTGGCACTGGCAGGGCCTCTCGTTAATGGGGGATCCTTCAGGGGACCCCACTAGGAATCTCCAAGGACAAAAGTCGCTCTCACTGTCTCAAATCTGGCAACAATCCTCCTGCATGTCTGTTTTCTTTGTCACACACTGTATGCAGAGCAAGAACCTTACAGATTTGGATGCATCATCCACTGTAAATACTTATAGGACGGTCTGTCAGTGACCAATTCAGACCACATATTTAGACGACATGTTCGTAAAGTCGGTGCCATTATATCAGGCACATTTAAACATCACAGAAAAATGGTGTTAAAATATCTTTTTTGAGCAAATGAGTTTCATTCATGAACTTCTGTAATTTAGTGGCTAGTAAGATAATCAGTTTTTGCGTGAGTGACATTTGATCTTGGGAAATGTCAAGTGTAAAAGTGTATAAAGTGGCCTCTGCAGTGGGAAACATGAGGGGAAGAGAGGTGGAAAACAGGTCAACTACAGACAGGTGTTGAGTCAACAGAATTGGATCCCACAGTGCTGATTGAGCTAGGAAGTATAGAAACAGCAGTGTACAGTTTAGACGGCCGGGTGGAGGAGAAACATACTGACAGCTTTTTTTCTTTGCTTTGCTAGTTTTTGTTAATTCACAAATCGAATGGTCAATATAAATCCCAGTACTATAGATGTTAGATTAGCATTAAAACTCTTATAAAGCTTAACATATCTTTTAATGTTACGACTCCCCTTGTTTTGTGTATTTATTTGTGAATGTTAAACCAGAAATGAAACGCCACAGAAACAAGAGCAAGGTGGGAGAACGGGTCATACTTTTTTCCAAAGCGTACCACAGTTTAGGGATGTCATACCTTCGCCCAATGCTCATTTTTTTACTGAATAGAGCCTGAACCCATCATGATGTAAATATCAATGGCACCTCCCGTGTGGAAATCAGCAGGACGAGAGCTTCTTAACGTTAGCTGTTAGCAGCAGGGCAGTTGCACAGTCCTGCACAAAGCTAACAGCTTACGTTAACTAGCTTTCATCCTGCCGATTTCAACACAGGGTTTGTTTTGTTTGCAATATGGCATTATCAGGGAAAAAATAGGATCCCGACACATTTTCCATCGTGCCCGGGACTACGGGTACCTACGGTACTGTAGAAAAAAGTGTCACATTTTCCAAATTTTGGCATCAACTTCATACGGAAGTATTGGTTCTCGTGACATCCCTACCACAGTTTATTTGATTTTTTTGATTGAGCATAGGCCACCATTGTATTATTATATTGGATTGTTTTGTTGGGAAAATCAGAATTTCAAACATGTTTGACATTGGTGGTCCATCACAGTGGTATTAAGTATCATGCTTTCCACTCCTTTTGTTGATTACTAAAATCCAAAATGCCAAAATTCCCACCGACGTGAAGATAAGCTAAAGTGGTTCGTATTCAACTTTTGCATGGTCCATGTCCATTTCCTTCTTCTTTTCTCCGTCATAGTTTCTTTAGCTTCATGGGGATCAAATGTTGGGATTTGTGTTCACCGACTTAATTTGGGCAGGTAATAACAATTCAATTTGAAGAACTAAACTAAAACTGCCTGAAAATGTGGGTACCTCCCTTCTTCCAAATGAACTCAAGTATGGATCATTGATGCTGAGAAAACAACAAATTCATGCGATACTGGAGCTAGACTGAACATTTCAATAGAAAAACACACCCATGTGTGGTATCCCATTGTGTGTTAGGCCGGTGTAGATAACACTGTTACATTTCCTGGAAAAAAGAAGAAAAAAAAAAAGTCTTGATGCATTTTTAATTGTGTTCATTTTCATTGGTCTTTATGTGAATGCCAGCTATTTCATTAGTGTTTGTAATGAGACATTAGGGTGGCATTTAGTTGCATGGGTGTTAAATTGGAAATGGGAACCTTGCATGCCTTTTTGTAGCTCATCCTGTATTTGCCTAAATATTCTATAGCTCCCATCAGGTCATTTTTTAAATGGTAATGGCACAGTTAGCATTTTGGGAATGGGAGGATATGCCATAAAGACCATTTAGTAGCTAATCAGGGGTGAATTTTGTTCAACCTGTTTGTTTTGCTGCTGATGAACAGTTTCTGTCGCCATCTGACGGTAGCGTGACATCAAAAAGTAAAAACGTGCAGAATTCGCCATTGTCACAGGTGACTGTGATGTTTTGAGGCCGAATTTGAATGTCTAGGAGGTATGCTAATATTCGTGAACACTTTTTGATGAGTGTCAGACTGATATAAATCCCTTTTCTACTTTCTGTCTGCTTGTCTCTCTCTTTCATATATAGCCTCACCTCTCCTTTTTCTGCCCTTGCTTTCATTTTGGGCCCGAGACATTTGAAACCAATGAATCCATCCCTCATATGAATTATTGAATATTCATTTGCCATCCATTCTATAGCCGGCCTGATCAATGACATGTGGGGTTGCAGTCGGTGGAAGACGAATGCGTTACGCCACGTATGTAATGACAGGCGGCAAAGTGCCTTTAGGGTGCCAGCTTTCATCGCAGTAAACGTTGATGACACGGGCTTGTTGCCGAGCTGACAAACTGTCATGGAGCTGTCAGGCTCGCACAATCACTGACTCCGAACCGCTATGATCACCTTTAAACTGATGAGAGCCAACCTTTCGGGAACGCGTGTTGATGCGTGGGTGGGCAGGAGACTCTGTACTGTATGTATATGCGTGCATATGTTTGTCGGCTCTTTGACAATATATACAAATTCAGGAATTTGTACTGTTTTGAACCCACATTTCCTCTCCGTCAGACTGTTGGAGGCAGTGCAACCTTGGCAGTGATTATCATTATCAACACACAGCCTGATTGTGCTATAATTGGTAGTGATGATGTTGAATGCACAGTAATGTGAGTATCTTCCAAACACTACCATCTCCCTAGCTGGAAATAAGAGCACTGAGGATTGAATTGAAGATGCAGTCAGGTAATACGCTGGTGATGGTCCATTGACGCTGAAGTAGATTTTGTCTCTGTGGGCTCCGAGACATTCATTTCAAATGAGTTCCAGCTGTGATTCAGAAAATATATCCCAAATCCCAATAAAATCACTAAGGGTAATTTCCCCCATTGTTCATGTTCAGTGGAGCAGCTCCAAGATTTGTCTCTGGATGACATCATTACCAGTCCTTTCCCTGTTGCTCAGTGTAATGCTGAACGCTGAAATGTCAGAACAGCAAATGCATTCAGTTTTAGGGTGGATTTTACTTTTTAAAGGTAAAGTGTGGAGGATTTGGTGGCATCTAGTGGTGTGGTTGCAGATTGCAACCAGTGGCCTACCTCTGGGTCTTCTTTAATACAGCATGATGTTATTTTAGTAAATTATGGTCCCATTTAGAGTCAAATATACAATAAAGCAGGGTATACTTTAGGGCTTGGCTACCTTGTGGTTGAACAAACATTGTAAACATGAGTTTATCGTATCAACCGCTAGTGTCAAGTCTTCTTCAATACAGCATGATGTTCATTTAGTAAATTATGGTCATTTCAAATTTGACCATAAAGCAAGGTTTGCCAAAGTGCGTGGCAACCTTTTGATTGACAGGTTGCTACCACGGCGTTGTCCGGTCTGGGAGTTGGCTGTGTTTTCGTCTTACAATTTGAACCCTTTCACAGTGTGATTTCAGTTCATGAAAGTTATTTGTAACATTTTTGGTCACCTGAAAATGTCTTATGGAGCATTCGGTTGTAAAACAAAATAGTAACGGCCAAAATGCCAAACTCGAAGCTTCAAAACGGCAGTCCACAAACCAATGGGTGACATCACGGTGACAACATCGACTTCTTTATGATTGTAACCAACTGATTACCCCTCCGCTCACTACTCCCTTTCCAAGACTACAGTAACGTGAGCCGCCAAATGCAAAACAGTGGTAACGCCATTCACCTCACCCAGAGGCCATCCTTACCATAATAACCCAACTTTAGGAGCAATGCAAGTCAGACGGCGGCTGGCGGTACCACGGTTTTGCACTCTGCGGCTCACGTTACCGCAGTTTCACAAGCCTGTCGGAGAACTATGGTGGCGTTCTGGTACCTTGAAGTATGTTGTGTACTTTGTGGGTCTCTATGATCAATGCTTTCCTAATTAGGGTTGCCTTTGTTTAGTTCCAGAGTGCAATTTGCATCTGCTAACAGTCCAGTACAGGTTTGATAGAGCTGGCAGACTGCATGGATTTGGAAAATACAGCATTGGTTTATCTGTAAAAGTCACAAACAGATGTATGCTACTCCTCTGGCGTCCCCCCCGCTGCTGATTCAATTTCACTGATTAAATCCTGAATTGATGCATAGAGGTGCTTAGGAGTAAAACATTGTCTTTGGTGTTTTTGCAGTGGACAGGTTTTTACACCCGATTTGACTGGCATCAGACCATTAAATAGATATCAGTTGCTGTACGCACCATACATATGGGTCAATAGGGGCCTACTACGCCTACTATGTTTTAAGTGAAAGTTAAAACTAAGGCCCTGTTCACACCTGGTATTAACATGCATCCTCAGTGATCCGATCACAAGTGGACAGCTCTAAGTACAGGTGTGAACGCACTCTAGATGCATTGAGGACGCATTGAGGACACATCGAGATCGGATCTTTCGGACCACATTCAGAGGTGGTCTGGGCCACATATGACCACATTCTTTCAGCAGTGTGTACACGAATGTGTCCTGGCCACATTAAGGGCCGCCTACTCATCGGATGTCCAGCTGGGATCCGCGGGATCACCGCGCCCTTCAGGTGAATAAACGGGCAGACACGGGCGCTTTTCAGCCAGGAAACGGCCTCTGTGCTCTACTGTATGTAGACTAGGCATGCAAAGTGCATTATTATCATACTGTCGGAGATGTGTCAGTGTTTTTGTTCCGCTGCTTTGCGCGGAGCTGACACCCGACCGTCCGCCCGCCTGTTCTCTGTCCTCCCTGGCTCTCTGGAGCGCTGTACCCCGCTGTTGTCCAGCAAAAGCAGCGTTGCCGGCACAATAACCTTTTATTTTGATGTTGATACAATGTACCAGAATTAACAAAAATGTAGGATATTACTACTGACATTCATGTAATATTACGTCACAACGGCTGCTATTAGCCATGTGTTTACTACGTGTTTATTTGCATATGGCTCGGGGAAGTGAGACCGGATCACAAGTGGCCACTGAAGACGCATGTGGAGACGCATGTTAATACCAGGTGTGAACAGGGCCTATCACGTTGTAAAACTGAATGAAATGTTACATTTTGAACACAATCAAAAAGGCTTCTTTAGGTTTCGGTAACAAAAATACAACTTCTTTAGGTTGAGGCAAAAAAAGCAAAAAACCCCCAAAAAAACAGGTTTAGGCGAACAAAAACGCTTAGCTTAGTTTAGGGAAAAACATTGCGTTCTGAATTAAAATAATTGCTAACACAAAGACAACTACACGTTGTTGGTTTCACACTGTCTACACTACAACACCTGACGTCATAATTACTCATAATTACTATGGTCGAAAGAGGTCGCTGTCGTGTTTTTTATACCGTCTTTCGGTGACCTACCATGTGAATAGAAGATAAAACCTACTAGTGGGTGTAGTAGGCTCCTATTGACCCACATCTATGGTGCTTATAGCGACCGATAATGCCTATTTAATAGCCTGACAACCGTGAGCAGCAGCATGAATTTAGGAAGCCAGTATTCAGGGTTAGGTTTGTCTCTGCTATGTGGCAGCTCCCAAGCCTCTGTGTTCTTACTCAGTAGGTTGTGGGCAACCTCATCTCATCAAATATCCAACTCTGGGAGACTGTGCTAAGTGAAAATCACTCTTTGCTCAAGGCAACATTTAAAGAAAACCTCAGTGCAAACTCAAAATTGAACTCAGCACTTCTAGCCAAAACCTTGCAAATGGTGAAGAAAAGATGAAAGATCTTAGAGGAGAGACAGCTAAAAGAAAAGGGATTAAGAAAAAACACAGTAAGAGCAGGAAGTGAGCGCTTCTATTTAGAGTTCTGCTGACATTGAGTGTTCAATAGATTTTCACTTGTATCTTAAGTACCTGCAGAGAGGACTTAGCAAAGAGTAGGAAGGGTTTATCAAGGATTTGGGCCAAGCTTTCCATATCTTTGTGACGACTGTTATGCAAACTTTATGTAAAGTGAAAAGGGACTAAAACCAAGGTTGGCACATTTGTTGTTACAGCTTTTCTTCCTCAGTTTTATCTTGAACTCTTCCACTAACTAATAAATGATGAAAAGAAAATGATAGGGCTGCTGCTTAAACATCGATGATCCGTAAAATCAGTTGAGAAGCTCCCCGAGCCTATTCTAATTTTTTTCCAGCTGAATCACGGCCCTTTTTTTTTTTAGCGTCACTGTGCACAAAGCAACGCAGGATAACAGCACGGCAAGCTATGAACTTCTACAAACTGAGTCTTGTCTCAAAATGACCTTACTACAAAGGAAATGGAAGAGAGTGATGAAAGTGTAATGCGGAGCGACGCAGATCAGCATGACTTGTTTCAGTTCGCCGCTCCGCCACCCCGCGAAACTACTTGTGAAGTCACTTTGAACCACCAATTCACTCACTCAATAAAGAAAAGCTTTCACACTCGGCCAAAGAAGAAAGAATTAGGAGAGACGTTTAAAGTGTGCACAGTATTCAGCATGAATTTGTGAAGATGAGGGTACAGTATATTGTCCAATTTTGAACTGATGCATTCACAGCTTTGCTTTCAAGGGGCCATAGCAATGGATTACATCATGTATACTTTACATTACTGCTTGTATATCTGACTTATAACTATTTTCAAAAGCATACGATACAGTCAAAATTAAATTTGTTCTCAATTCACTACATTATGGTATAAATATAAACAAGGCTGTCAAAGTTAATTTAATAATAACAGAAATTAGTTTTAAACCCACTAATTTCTTGTCTTCTTCTTCTAGTCTTCTGGAGGTTGTACCGGGCTCAGTATTAAAGCTAGAGTGAATATACTGGTATCATATCATATGAAACTAGAAAACGTAAGGAATCCATTGGTACTAACCATGACATTCTAGCTTGTTGCAAAGGAGGTTAAATAACGCTCCAAACTTGCGCAAAATTTTGGCGAGGAAAAACTGTCATTGCCATTTTCAAAGGGGTTCTATGGTTACCTACGAGTCTCCCCTTTACAAACAAGCCCACTTTATGATAATCACATGCAGTTTTGGGGCAAGTCATAGTCAAGTCAGCACACTGACACACAGACAGCTGTTGTTGCCTGTTGGGCTGCAATTTGCCATGTTATGATTTGAGCATATTTTGTAATGCTAAATGCAGTACCTGTGAGGGTTTCAGGACAATATTTGTCATTGTTTTGTGTTGTTAATTGATTTCCAATTATAAATATATACATATATTTGCATAAAGCAGCGTATTTGCCCACTCCCATGTTGATAAGAGTATTAAATACTTGACAAATCTCCCTTTAAGGTACATTTTGAACAGATAAAAAAATGTCCAATTAATTTTCAACTAATCACGATTAAACATGGACAATCATGCGATTAATCACAATTATTTAAATCATTTGACAGCCGTAAAAATAAACTAATTGGACGGGCTAAAAAATAGTTTTAAACAATACAGGCAATACACCACAGTGGGAATTTTGTTGTCCTTTTGCGTTAAAGTCAGTCATTGTTGCATGCAGTTGTGACCAGCAAGGGACTGATTTGAAACTTGTCTCTTTGGTGCATTTTGACTCTCAAAAATCTGGATATTTTGAGTTTTTTCTTTGAAACAGCAACCTTTTTTAATGCAAGAAAAAGGGGGAAATGTGTATGATCCTTTTCTTTACATCCTTGAGGCTCATCATTGCAATGTTTTTCAGCAATGGCAAAAGAGTCGAGCAGTACTATTACTATAATTAACTTCAAGTTGAGTGTAGGTTCGCTGATGATATTTTCACATAGATTTTTGTTGACTGAAATTCATTTAGAACCTCCGTACTGTCACACTGCATGTTAGTAGGGATGTACATATATATTGTTTTGTGATAATGTATCGATTCTCAAAAACACTGTATTGATTTTTATTTAATAGTTAACATGGGAAGATGAACTCAATCAATACTTTATTTCATTTGCAAAGATATGTGCCCTCTCAGTGTGCCTGCCCTCTCAAAGTAGTGCTATGATGTTGGATGTTACAGGGACTGTGATAAATGCAAATGCAGTTTCCACTGTTCTGGTAAATTTATTTTACTCAGATTTTATGCATATGGTGGTGTGATCTTTATACTATGACAGTTTTCCTTAAAATTGTATTAAAAGCTATCGTCGTACTTACAGTATCGCAATATATTGGATTGTAACCCCTGTATCGTGATACGTATCGTATCGTCAGATTGTTGCCAATACAAAGCCCTACATTTTAGTGTATCCTTTGAAAAATGGTCGTCAGTATTGTAAAAAATACATTATTTGTAGTTAAGGCCTTAACAATGCAAACCCACCAGTATGTTCCCTTTTATAGATTCACATAAATGGAATATTCTGCAAAGCCAGTCTGCCACTTTTTTTGTTATTTGAGCAGCAGTATTGAATAATGTGCCAGCCACAATGTATTTTTGTCTCTCAATGCTGATAACCCATAAGAAAAAACACAGGTGCTTCATAAGTTATTTTACCCTGTAAGGATCCACGTGATGTGCCACCATTTCTCTATCATCCATACAGTTATTTCCCTGGTTCTGTGAAACGTTCACTATGGTCGTTCCTTCGGGTTGCCCTTGGACTCCGTTTGGGAGACACTGTATTGCTGACACCCTTGCTGGGAGCACGCTGGTGTCATTCACACACCTACAGTAGGCACATACGCACATTAATAATGTTCCTCTTAATGAATTACTAGCAGACCTTGAGGCCATACACCTATACCCCAGTACTGTCTGGCCAGGTGCCCAATGACAAGCCTCATAGCACAAAAGACAAGGACACACACCCACAATCTTTTTTGTCTTTAAATAGCATGCTTACTGAGCCTCCTCATCTACATAACAATCATACCAAGGCGGCCCTAGAAACTCTATTACTGTCCATCCATCCTGCATGTGATTTGCTTCTATTACTGCAAGACTCGCTTCTCAGTTGTTTCACATGAAAATCACTTTTAATTTTGATCAAACCATGTGTCAGCGTTGTGCACAATCCGAGTTATTTAAAGCTATCTGGAATACACACATACTGTAACGGTAAAGCGGCAAAGTTTCGAGGTGAATTTGACAGGAGCTTGATAAGCTCTGTTTAAAACAGTAGCAGATGGCGGGAGGCACCTCGCTGTTGGCCCAGCAGACAAAGCTTTATCTCCTGTCAAGGTGAAAGGTCGAGGAGTGTGTCTTCAGCCCCGCAGATTAAACATAAAGAGTTGAATAGCCAGCAGTTATGGCATTTACGAATTTCACACCCTACAAAATTTTACCATAAGCTGCAGTCAGCAAAAGTATAGAACTCCTCACCGTTACAGTAAGGGAAGGAGGATGTTTAAAGTGTACTTTCAGAATGGAATATAAGGTAAGATAATGTGTATATTGTCTTAATGCTTGAATGATCAATGAGTGTATAGTCAAAAAATTATTTATTGATTAATAATTAATGTATCAGGAAAAAAACAAAACAATATTTACCGGTTCCTGCTTCGCACATATTAGGGTTTATTTCCTCTGACAAACGAGGTGAAGACAACACCATAGACTGGACATGGTGCTGGTCATTTTTCACTATTTCCTGACATTTTATAGGCTAAATAATCCATTGAGTCATTAATTAATTAATTACAATAATCAGATTGATTAAGGAAAAGGATGAAGGGAAGTAAAAGGAAAATGACTGATAATTGTAGCCCTACAGTGACTATATTTAAAGGGGACCTATTCTGCTTATTTTCTAGAAAAAAAATGCTTAATTGTTCTCATACCGGCTGTGCTGCAGCACCTTTTTTCACCCGTTTCCGTTCCCATTTCCGCTCCAGCTCTGCTCTAACTGGCTTTGTTTTGAGGGTGTGCCAAACTAGCCACTATGCAAATGTGTTACTTGGTGACATCACCACGTTACGGAAGGACAGGCAACAATTCAAGCAAGGCATTTCAGGCAGTTCCAAAGATCCCAGGGGGTGCACCAGGGTTTTTCTGCTCTGAGGTTGTCAAAATTAGATTTGCACATGAATAACTAGCTACTTGGTAAGCTTTTTAAACCTGGTATTTCTGCACAGTTACAGATAAAGATCAGGCTACATTACTATTATTAATATTTGTAGAATCATAGTCCATTGGTGGCTGCGTAGCCACGCTTGCCTGTGGCTACACTGTTCAGACTCAGACTCCAACACAAACTACACGGAAGCACCAAAACCGCAAAGTTGTATCTAGTGAAGCCCGTCTGTTAAACAGTGTTGGCGGCGGTCGGAGGACACGGGGGAAACCGTAGCTTTGGTCTCCAGGGCCGGAGTCTCTGCTGTACTCTGCTCCGCTGCCTGCTTGCCTTCACTCACACACCCGCCTGTTACTCGCTTCACCTCACCTTCTCGCGCGCTCACTCCACACTACAGAAGAGTTAGTTTAGCTCTGAGAATATCTTGTGAATGTACAGTGGACGTTTGTGCAGAAATAAATGTTGCAGCTGCTCCAGACCAACAGAGGTTTTCCGTGTCTTGTGAAGTGACGGGGCTCCGCAGCGAGAAACATTATCGTCTCCGATCGGGTGCCGGTGTCTCACTCCGGCCGCAGTCGGAGACAATAACGTTTCTCTTCCTGCTTCAGCCCCGGAGGCTGAAGCAGCGGGGCTGAGGGAGAAAAAGCCAACACTAGGATCAGCATTGATTCATGGAGAGACCTTTGTCTGGTCAGCTAACATTACTGCCAAGCAGGTGAAATATAGAGTGATATTGTGGTTTTAGCTGACGTGTGTCGCCTCACTGTTTTGAGTGATGCTCGTTTATGTCTATTTAGAGCGAGCAAGCGCGAACCCGGCGCTGACTTTCGTTGACTTAACAGCCACAGGTGCCGATGTTAACAAGCATTTCTGAAAGTTACAAACAGTCCCTTTAAGTCATTTTTAAAAAGAAAATAGATCATATGATGTATCTGCATTCGCTCAGTGAATCCGTCAAGACGTCATTTCTTAATTTCCGTTGACAAAACTGACGAGTTATATTCATTAAAGAAAGTTGATTTGATAAAATCAGTGTAAGGGTGATGACGTCAGAAAATATGGGTGGGTGGGGGAGCTCAGATTTTCTTAGATACAATTGTCTGTGGAGCAGTTCCACACTTTATACCCTATGACATCACAAGTTTTAGTTCAGTTAGTTTAGTAGTTTTAGACTCTTAGACCACATGAATAGCATGAATAATGAAAATGGGCGCAGTTCCCCTTTTAAGTATGTTACCTACTAGTTAATAGAGCATTATAACAGGAGGTCTATACCTAGTGTTAGGAGTTCTGTCACTTTCTGAGAGGATGTCTGTTCCGCGTGCTCCCTCCCTGCACCTTAGGGCCCGTGCCACCATTGAGCAGAGCGCACACAACCCTCCCCTGCCGTCCACGTCCTCTGACCCATGAGTCAGCGGGTTAATAACCAGCCGCACCGAAAGCCATTTGTCATTTGCTACCTGCCGCTGATAGGAGATGTCAGCAGATGTCTATGCCCTTGTCACCCAGCCGCATGACAAACACTGTATCGAGCGTCACAATCTGAGGCTCCCCGAGGCTCCCTCGGTACTCCTCCACTGAACAACCACTCCCACTTGATAGCATTAGATTCTTGTGCCATGATCCATATCGAGATAAACTGGTGATCCCCCTCCGCTCTTTTTCATCTCCTTTTTTTTTTTTTTTTTTCATCGCTCCATGAATTGCAATTGGGTCTGTTATTTTTTATTTTATTTTATTTTGCACATTTTTTCTCTATCCTTTTTGCTTTTAAACGTTTTCCAGCTTTCCTTTGATGTTTGATACTTAAAGCCAGCACTGGCCTGGAGCGAATGGTTTCATATTGGTACAAAACGTAAGACTATTCATGCAGATAAGCAGAGTATGTTGAATGGTGGGACAGCATTACTACACCTGCTTTGGACACATGAATTTAATCAAGCTTTATATATTAATTGTATTCCCATTTGTAGAGTTTTTGCGTCCGACAAAAAAAGAGAACTGTAAACAATTGGACAGGAATAAGCCTTCCCCGTTTATGACTTTTATAATTGAAATGCTGTATTGATTGTGATGGCTGAAACATTTGTGATGCTTGCCAATTATGCATTTCGCATTTAGAGACATTTCTCACTAATACCATGGGTGAAAAAAAGTTTCCATCATGAAGATTTCATCAAAGCAGCTCAGCAATGCAACGGCTTGACAGTAATTCTTCCCGAGCCGGCTGCACAAACGCACAGAATTATGACAGGCTAAGAAGTGTGTCCAGCCATTCAAGAGTTCAAGGTTTCTAGTTGCAGCACAGTGTTGATGAAGACCGAGCACTGCCCCTTGAATACTAATGCACAGCCCGAATGGTCGCATTACAACTGTTGTTTATTCCTCACAGACTATTTAGTTTTCACACAATAAGGTTAGGAAAAATCAACTTTAACAGACAGTTTTAAATGTTAACTTCTCATTACACTTTGTTTCTTTTCCCTCTCTCCTTCTTCTTCTGTTCTCTGCAGAGATGTCGGGTACGGGAGAAGATATTTCTCAGGTGCACTGGAAGCAGCAGTGGTTGGAAAATGGTACGCTGTACTTCCATGTGTCCATGACCGAGTCTGAGCTTCTAGCCCAGACGACACAACCTTCAGCCCGGGAGCCTGCTCACGCCCTACACGAACACATGCATCTGCTGCACATCTCAGTTATGGTAAGTCATGAACACCTACGCGTAAGAAATGTGGTCGTAGATACAGTATATACATAGAATCCGTGGTTGCTGGGGTTTGGGCCTTCTTCTCTCTGAAGATCTTTATTATGGAATTACGTAACTTACAGTTTGACACTCAAAAAGGAGTGTTGTGTTGTGTCGCAACGAGAGTGTGGACATTTTAGTCTGTATAAGAAAAGATCTTCCCATTTGGTGGTTGTCATATGAATTTATGTAAGCAAGCTAACCACTTACTTACCAAATTGTTTTTCTTTGTTTTCTTAGCAAGCTAACCACTAAGAAAACATTGCTAGTGCGCTTCTCACAAAAGCTCCTTGAGCTTCTTTCTATCTTAGTTATAAAGTGCTTTTTACTCCCCCATGGCATTTTGTTTTCAAGATTATACATTATTCAATTCAATAAAGAGTCATTGAAGAGGAGGAAAAAAAACAAAAAACACAAGAATTCACTGTTTAAAATGTTGGTGTGACCTTGTCTTTACCAGTGGGCAACATCTGGTTCTGAAAAGTGAAGCCAATGAGGAAGTGCCGTAAAGGTCCCATAATGTAAAAAGTTATATTTTCATGTCTTTTATAACGTAAAGCAGGTTTAAGTGCTATATAAATACTGTGAAAGTATCAAAACA
The DNA here is from genome assembly GCF_043250625.1 of Sebastes fasciatus. Taxonomy (NCBI): domain Eukaryota; kingdom Metazoa; phylum Chordata; class Actinopteri; order Perciformes; family Sebastidae; genus Sebastes; species Sebastes fasciatus. The sequence continues at coordinate 24,383,537 of NC_133813.1, read as the reverse complement.
CCCAATCCACAGAGAAATACACACAGCCCGTAATCAGAAATTGTGCGTTTGAAACAAGCCATTAGGATTTCTGTCCATTTGTGATGTCACAAATCTACAATATTTAGACCATTTCACAGTTTTAAACGTACACATTCTAAATGTGTCCCAGTTTATTTCCTGTTGCAGTGTTTGTGAATGACATCAGCTGACAGGAAGTAAACATGGACCCAAGCTGTTGCAATTCAGTTGCAATTCCGTTGAAATGCACTAAAATGGAGCGTTTCTGATAGAGGGTGTATACAGGTATATTCAGACAGACAGTATGAGGAAAATAATATGTTGTTTGAACATTAAAGCATACAAACATGTTCCAGTAGAAACCCAAAATACAAGTATCAACCTGAAGATGAGTGTGATATGTCCCCTTTAAACTTGCATTCTTTCTTATAGCCAGCAAGAGGCGACTCCTCTGGTTGCAAAAAGAAGTCTGATTGTTTAGAAGTCTATGAGGAAATGACCCTACTTCTCACTTGATTTATTACCTCAGTAAACATTGTAAACATGAGTTTATGGTCTCAATCGCCAGTTTCAAGTTTTCTTCAATACAGCATGATGTTCATTGAGTAAATTGTGGTCCAATTTAGAGTAAGATAGTTGATAAAGCAGGGGATGCTTTAGAGCGTGGCTACCTTGAGATTGAGAGTTCGCTACCACGGCGTTGTCCAGTCTGGGAGTTGTCTGTGCTTTCGTATTAGAACTTTAACCCTTTCACGGTGTGTTTTCTGTTCATGAAAGTTAATTAGAACACTTTGGTCTTCTTCAGCATGTGCCATTTCTGGTTGCAAGAAACCAAGATGGCGACGGCCTAAAACCAAGATGGTGACGCCCAAAATGCCGAACTCGAAGCTTCAAAACCGTAGTCCACAAACCAATGTGCGACTACGTCCACTTCTTATATACGGTCCATGTTCTTTACTCTGATGTTTAAAGTGGCGTCCCACCACCAGATATGTTTAAAATGATCTATTTATAGAGTGGCAGCGTTGTATATATGTTGATGCTCCTGTTAATCTTGTGTTGAGACACCTTGGGGGTGATAATGCACTTTAGATAAGCACGGACTGCGTGCACTCCGTTCTGCATAATGAGTGTGGTGATTTTTCACAGCGTTTGTCCTCCCCAGCTGGTATTGAGGAAGCGTTGGAGTTAGCGGTGCTGATGCACCGAGTGGAAAAAGAGTAATGACTTTGTTGACAAGACGTCTGGTGTGTAGGTGAATATCTCGAAATGTCAAATCAGTGTGGTAAAGGCAGAGCTACAGCTGCACAGCTTAGGCAGTGATGCGCCTCTCGGGGTATTAGTTGTCGCTGATGGGATGCTGTCAGGGTACGGGGGAGTGTCAGTGTTTTTAAAGTATACACTTTTAGCACTTTTAGCATGGAAGGGTGGAAAGCTGGTTAGACAGTGACCACAATAAGAGTTTTCTTTATATCCACTGCTGTTTTCATCGCCATGCTGCAGCTTTATGACTGTGGCATATAATTATATACCATTGCTCTAGATCTACTGAGGCTGAAGTCCCCTATTACACATGTACACACACTACAATGCAGCTGATAACTCACCTCCTCCTCCATACTTTCCGCAGCACCGAAATAGTCTCTCCCCTCTAGACATTATTGGTAAAACCCCAACCTCTGCACTTCCGCCACCTCGTGTGCTTTAATTGACCATCCTCTCTCTCTCTGTTTGCATTCTAAAAATGTATTTGGTAACAGCATCTAATCTTTATGGATGTCGATACGTTTTAAGTGCTTTATCTCATCTTGTTAACTGGCTAAACCCCTCCTGGCTGTGTTTTTTCACAGCTCTGTCCTCTTCCTCAGTCTCTTGTTCTCATCACGTCGCCCCCCTTCACTTCTTTCCAAAACTCCCAACTTCAAGCCTCATGCTTCGCACCTATTCTGTTGACTTTTTTTTTCTCCTTCTCCTCGCGCTCCTTCGCACCACCTTCTCTATTTCTGTCTCTCCCCCTCTTCTCCATGCACGCCGTCTCCTCGCTCTATCCACCTCCGCGCTCCCTCGAATCCTCACCTCTCCTGCCTCACGGCCCCCAACCTCATCGCTCACCCTCAAAACTGCTTTTGGGGACACTTTATTTGAAGGGGTGTGCATAACACTGTCATGAGCATGCCATAGAAAACTGACTGTCGACACTGCAACCAGAGTGTAAAAACACTTTAGTTCAATACTCAAACCTGCAGTAGGCAGATTATTTTTTGGCATCATTGGGCAAAGATTCCATAATAACCTCTCAGTATATTGTAATTCAAGTGTTATACGATACGATACAACTTTATTGTCAGTTTGCACTGAAATTCATTTTGCATCCATAGGCAGTTCAATTTGAGAAAAAAAAAAAACTAGAGAGAAAACTAGACTTCTGCACCTCCTCATGGCTCTGTTTACAGGCTTTAAAGAAAATCTAGCCTTTGACGGGAGACTTTGACCAATCACAGATCATTTCAGAGAGAGAGCGTTCCTATTGGCTGTTCATTCAACGGAGGCAGCTGTCAATCACTCGCGAACTCCGAAACCACCGGTCAAACTAGGGAATGCTGATCAAATATGAATCGAGATTCTGTTACTGTATTGCCTATTTCTTAGTTTGCTCCGGCTGGTGGGCGGTGCTCGGTTTTTCAACATGGCTGCCGGGTCACAAACGTTTTTCATTTTACAGCTAAACAGTACACTACAAGATGTTTCTGAAAACACTTGAGGCGAGAAATAGGCACTACAGTAACATAATATTGATTAGTATTTGATCAGAGCTGCCTAGTTTGACCGTTTGGTCGGAGTTTTGCGAGTGATTGACAGCTGCTCAGAGACGGCAAGGCTCCAGCTCGGCTCCGATTGGTTGTTTTCCCCCGGTCTGTGAAATCTTGCACATACCGTTAGGAGCACCGGAGGTTACCGGAGGACACAGTTTAACCTCAGATTACCTGTCTCATGCACTACTGTCAGGATATAGTGACCGTTTTATAAAAACAACTTTTGTTGCTCCATTTCTACCCACTGCAGCTTCAACATTAGAATTGGTGTGTATCACACAACTACATACAACTTAATTCTAGACACTCATAAATGCATTTTAACTACTGATTTGACAATTATTTCCAATGGCTATGGGATTTATTATATGGGCCTTTTTCAAAGCAGGCATATTGACTTGATCGTTATAGTATAGTGAAACCACAGGTGTCACTAACAACATTAATAATGGCCTGGTTCTATTGAAGTGTCACAGTGAGCTACGATGCCCAATACCAGGATACTGAAACTAAAGCTAAATGCAATTCAGCTGTCGTTGATTTTATTATTGACATCTGCTTTTTTGTTGTTGTTTTGTGTATAATTTTTTACATTTTTACATTAACCATTGTGATTTGCAAATAGTTTGTGTATACTTTTTCTAGTATTTAAAAAATGCTCAACTTTGAAACAGTTGTTTGTCTGCGCCTCCAAACTGTTCTCTGAACTTGTCCTTCAGTATAAAGGCCCTTTTAGCTACAGCTGGTCTAAAATGCAGCACCGAGTTTATTAAGTCAAATTAAATAAGACTATTCTCAACATTGCTGTTAAACAAATGGATTTTGATAACTGCTAAAGCACTTAAACGGTGTGACCTTTAACAAGTCCTTTACTCAGGTGTAACCACTTTTCATTGCTTTTCATTGGTTTTATTATAATATATATTACATATTTAAATACTAGATATACAGTATACTGTATATACATTATATGTAATATTAATATTTTCCTTTAGGGCTGTCAAAGTTTACTCTATTTGCGTTAACGCCTCTAATTTCTAAGGAGCAAAGGAATCCATTGGTACCAACCAATTTTTGTGAGGGAAAACTGGTATGTCCATTTTCAAAGGGGTCCCTTGACCTCTGACCTCAAAGTATGTGAATAAAAATGGGTTCTATGGGTACCCACGAGTCTCCCCTTTACAGACATGCCCACTTTATGATAATCACATGCAGTTTGGGGCAAGTCATAGTCAAGTCAGTACACTGACACACTGACAGCTGTTGTTGCCATGTTATGATTTGAGCATATTTTTTATGCTAAATGCAGTACCTGTGAGGGTTTCTGGACAATATTTGTCTTTCCAATAATAAATATACATATACATTTGTATAAAACAAGCATATTCACCCACTCACATGTTGATAAGAGTATTAAATACTTGCCAAATCTCCCTTTTAAGGTACATTTTGAATAAATCAAAATGTGTGATTAATCATGATTAACTATGGATACTCATGCGATTAATAGTGATTAAACGTTTTAATTGATTGACAACCCTAGTTTTAATATATTTTCATGTATTTTTAATATATTTTACATTATTGTTTTGGTGTACCCATTTGGTTCCAGGAACTGCTTCTTTTGTTGGCAGTCTTAGGTGGACTGGCAACGCTAAATTGAACATATGTTAGTGTGAACATGGTCATCTGTCTATGTGTGTTAGCCCTGTAAAATGGGGACCAGTCCAGGGTGTAGCCTGCCTCTCACCCAATGCCCAGTGGATGCTGGGATGGGCCCAAACCTCCTGAGACTCAGAGCAGATTAAACCATTATAAAAGATTGATGTTCCATTTCTTGTTTTTGCTATTGGAGCCATTAATTCTGATATTATTATAGATATTATGATAATTATAACTCCCCTCTTCCTCCCTGTCTTGGTTGCGTCTCACTGTCCTCTGCTCAACCTTCTCTCATACATCTTTATAATTAGACACAGCTGAACTTGTTTCCTATGTGCTCCTAGCCCCTCTCATCTTCAACCCATATGCTTGATTAAAGAACACCCCAGCTTCTTTGTGCCATGCTAGTAGAGCACAAGAAACAACTTGGGGACCTGCTCATCACAACTTTGCTCCATAGCGCCAAAAGCAACTTTAAACATCGCAACAAATACCAAACTCTAGTGCTCTAGTGCTATTGTATTTGTTATCTAGATGAAAATGTCTTTAAACCTGCATTAACTGATGTTTTTCGTCACTCGGCGGCAGCAGAAAACAAAAGTAAACATAACACATTGATATGGCAAACGGTTGCCTATTTCAACGTATCCTCATATAACGGTTCATATATCGTACGAAAAAAAGTTATTCTTTCATTTTTCAGCAAAACGTGTCAATTTCTGCTTGTTACATGTATACAGTATTTTCAAAATAAACTTCTGTCTTCACAGGAATTAATTTGGTTAGTTTTTGGCAACAACAAAACTACCTTGTTAGGTTTAGGAAAATATCGACTTAGGTTTAGGTAACAAAAATACTTAGTTAAGTTTAGGAAAAAATTGACTCGTCATGTTTAGGCAACAAAACTACTTAGTTAGGTTTAGGAAAAGATCAACTTGGTCAGGTTTAGGCAACACAACTACTTAGTTATGTTTAGGAAAAGATTGACCTGGTCAGGTTTAGCCAACAAAGCTACTTAGTTACGTTTAGGAAAAGATCAATTTGGTAAGGTTTAGGCAACAAAACTACCTTGTTATGTGTAGGAAAAGATCGACTTGGTTAGGTTTAGGCAACAAAACTACTTAGTTAGGTTTAGGAAAAGATGGTGTTCTAGGTGGCTGCATCTGTACCAGCAGCCATGTCAAAATACAAGTAGTCATCTGATCCATTATTAATATAGAAATATTAATTATAGATGCTTTAAACATGGTTTTATACAATCACTCAAGTAAACTCTCTTTACAAAAAAACAGTATAATTGTGTTTGTAGGGAGTTGTCTTTATCTTTTCTTGTGGGTTGGCATCTCTTTAAAAAATAGTTATTTAGTGTATGAAACGTAAAAAAGGAGGGAAAGAAGAGGGGAAGCTTATCCAGGAAGTCGTAACGGGACAGAAGGTCTGGTGGTTTGGCCTCATGGCCCCCGAGGCGTCTCCTGGCTCTTTGAGTGAACATCACAATGTCTGATGCTGTCAGTTCTGGGCCAGACTGAAGTGTGAGCACTCTATTCTTCTGGCATTGAGCTGTCAGTTTCTCACTCACTCAAGCAATCGTTTTCCCAACTCTCCCCCGCTTTCCGCTGTCCTTCCCCCTCCGCTGTCTCGCCATCATATGACAGCAGCAGACAGAGACAGGTATCAGTTCTAACACAGGCTAAAATGACAACTGACTGACACTGCGCTCAGATAGATTTGTTTTACAATGAGCGACTCACAATCGTGACCAGTTGATTTGACAGTATTGTCTTTTTCATTGTAAGAATTTTTTGTTCTTAGCATCCAACAAGTTGTCAGCATTTTTAGTAATACCCTACAGTGTGTTAAGCTATTCCTGGGTTGGTGTTTTATTCCGCCATGCTTGTTATTTTCTGTGTTTTCATTAAAAAAAGAAAGGGCTTCCTGTTAAGGCTCGGATCTACACAAGTAATTCATAATGGTTATGTTGCCATTTGTAAGGAAAACATCGGCCTTGACAATGCACACTATGGAGCTTAACAAAGACATGTTTACTACCCAAAGGGAAGCATTTCATTTACAGAAAACACCCCGTGGCCCTTCACTATCCTTGTACTATTCATTGGCATAAAGCAACGCCTTCAAACCTCAAGGTTTTTTATTGTTTGTTTGTTTTCCTTTTCTCTTCAAACTCTTACTCAAACACTCTCATTGATTCTATTATTTCAAATTAGGTGTGAGCATTGAGCAGTTCTCACTCACAAAAAGCAATTGCTTCCAGTGACTTTAAAACGTATATCACTGTTATTAAGATGATATCTTTTTGTTGTAAATATATAGCTGTTAAATACAGTATATTCATGACTGCAACTTGACATTTTGACCCTGTTCAACAACCATGTTGATTTAATTGAAAATGACTGTATACGCTGCAAACCATTGCTCATAGGAGATCACATATGTATAGATACTAGGGCTGTCAAAGTTAACACGATAACACGTTCACGCAAATTTGTTTTTTTTACCAATTTCTTTAAGACATTAACACAACTTTTTGTTCTTTAGCTTATCAGGCTTAAAGATAGTGGAGTCAAGATAGTGGTATCATATGAAACTAGAAAAAACCTAAGGAATCCATCGGTACCAACCATGTCTCATGTCGAGGTTAAATAACGTTCCAAACTTAAGATACATTTTGGGGGGGAAAAACTGACGTGGCCATTTTCAAAGGTGTCCCCTGACCTCTGACCTCAAGATATGTGAATGAAAATGGGTTCTAAGGGTACCCACGAGTTTATGCTAAATGCAGTATATACCTGTGATGGTTTCTGGACAATATTTGTCATTGTTTTGTGTTGTTAATTGATTATCAATAATAAATACATACATACATTGTTGTTGATGTTGACGAGTATTAAATACTTGACAAATCTCTCTTTAAGGTACATTTTTTAACAGATACAAAAATTGCGATTTATTGCGCTTAAATATTTGAATCAATAGACAGCCCTAATAGATACCTAACATCTCTAAGTATTTTATTTTGATGATTCTTTTTCAAGACACTTTCCTGTAACATCTATTCTTATGTCAGTTAGTGAATGAGTTTTAATTAACAACTTCGGTATTATTCATTTACCTCCTTTAAAAAAAAGTATGGGTTGTTGCATTACTTCACAAAGGCAGAGACAGTGCCTGTGACACATTAGGTGTGTAAGAAAATATCGAAAATCACAATATTGTGTTTTGATACTGATTTTTAATTAATAGTTTACATGCAAAGATTAACTCAGTCAATACTTATTTCATTTGCAAAGTGATGCGCACTCTTAGTGTATAAAGTATTGCTATGATGCTGGATGTTACAGGGACTGTGGTAAATGCAAATGCAGGTCCCACTGTTCTGATTACATGGAAAAAATAAACTTCTCTTACTCAGATTTTATGCATATGTTGCTGTGTTCTTTATACCGACAGTTTTAAAAAAAAAAAAATAGTTTTAAAATCGGAATGTATCGCCTTGCTTACAGTATCAGCAATATATTGAATCGTAACCACTATATCTTGATACGTATCGTATCACCTAGGGATGCACCGATACCAATATCGGGTCCGATACTGTGCTCATGTACTCGCAAAACGGCTCCGATACAACGGCACTGATACCACTTTACGTTGGTGCATCCGACCCCGCTGGGCCGGAATCCCACCTCAGCCGGCGCTTACCATCCCTCACTTTCATTGTGCCACAGGGTTTTGCTTGCACCCTCTGATTCGCGAGTGCGTTAGACTCCTTGGTCCGTGTTTCAAGACGGGTTGGGTGGGTTGCAGACATCGCCGCAGACCCCTGGCGCCTTTTACGTGGGCCAAGCCCCGCCCTGGGGGCACGACGTGGTTTGGGCGCACTGAGGACAGCCCGCCCCAGTCGACAGTCGCACCGGGAGCAGGGGGCCCTCCCCGGCGGGGAGAGAGGGCTCAGCGAGGCCTTTGTCCACGGTGCGGCGAGGTCCGGGCGGGGAGCGCTGTAAAGCTGCAACCGTGAGCCACATTCGGCCCGAGCCTTTCCAAGCCGACCTTGAGCCGGTCGTGGTGCACCACCTCGTATGCAGAACTCCCCAGCCTGCCGTGTGTCGCTCACACCCTCCAGCTGGCTGTTAACGTAGGTCTTTTGGCACAGAGAAGTACTCGTATTGGTACTCGGTATCGACGAGTACCCAAATGTAAGTAATTGTACTTGTACTCAGTCTGAAAAAAAGTGGTATCAGTGCATCGCTAGTATCACCAGATTCTTTCCAATACACAGCCATATCACACGGAGTTTAATGGTTTGATTGTGAGTTATGTTTTTACAGTACAATGACGCCTTTTTGCTGTTACTCGGCATTACAACATGAACTGCTCCCCTGCCATGCCTCGAGGCTTTTATCTGAAATCATTTGATTTGCATTGTGTCATCAAAACAATCACACACACACTTTAGCAGCTATAGCAGGGATTTTATTTGCGGCGGTTGGCTTTTTGCCAAACAGCTTTTAGTCTTTGCTCGGCTCTTTTTGATTTGTACCTCTTTTTTCTTTTTTTTTGAGGGATTTTCTAGCAGGAGCCAAACTGTGATTGTAAATCATCGCAAGGGGTAGCATTCTATATATCAGTTTAAGTGAAGTACTTCATTGCAGATCACCGCTGTCTGTCACCGTCTCACTGCAGCCTCAGACTCCCGTGTTGATAAGACAAATCCACTAGTCGTCCTACTAGTTTTTCATCATCGTACATTTGCAAAAAAAATGGGGACATTTGAGGCGGGACACATAAAATCTACACACGCAGGGTAATACATCTGTTCACACTATCGGGGGGGCAAAGATGATTGATAGAATTTAAAGCGTTTCAGAAAAGAACTTTCGCAGCCCTGTAGACAGAAAATGAGGAAAAAAAAAATAATGTGATTCATGGAATTATTAACATCTAACACCAGACACTTTGCCTCCAGAAAAAGAGTCACGCCGGTGGTTTGATCAGACCACTGAGATGTACTGAAGCAGCCCTTTTAAACAAAGCCCCCCCACCCCACAGCTGAGACGGATCACAGAGAAAAAGCAATTTTCTCCGCTCAATTCAACCCCTACACCAGAAACAATCCATGGTGCGCAATGCATGATGCAATATAGACATTTTTTTTTTGGGGGGGGGGGAGAAAAAAGAATTATAGGTGAAATATAATTGCATTTCTTTCTCATCAGTACTGGGAATGATATAATGCAATGGGAATTTGAATATGGAGTTCTGTGGAGATGGCACTCAGTCATATTGTGTGTGGCGCTGCGGATGATTTTTCAAAGAAATGGCATGTTTGAGTTCACTGGGAGGACAGGTAGTATTTTACCAAAATGAGATGCAATAAAGGCTGGCAGTTCAGAGCCTTTCATATGTCACGTTATGGAACATAATCATCTATTCCCTCAGATCTGGGTGGCTTTAGGACAACAACAAAATGGAAATTAGACGATGTTTCATTGACTATTTGAACGTTATGTTAGATACAACGGGTTAGCCAGCCACTAAAACCAAAATAAATGAATAGAAAACATTTCATTTTAAAAAATAATGTCTTCTAATAAATTGAGCATAAGCCTGGTGTCATTTAACATTTAACTGCGCTCACACAAATGTGCAGGGAGGACTAAACTATTCTTATCTCCGTCCTGATAGATATGCATGAAGATCACGGTGCGCCCTACACGGTTGAAATGACTTCCTTATAATTAAGCAGTCACTGGTGATATACGACCATCGGTGTGCGGGTGGGTCATCGAGCCTTTTTGAGTCAACCGCGGCTCCGGTTGGAATCAGAGGCTACATAAATTAATTAATTTTCACCATTGGCCCCGACGCTGACACTCGTAATGCTACCGTGGGTGAGGACATTTAAAGTTATTACATTAAAAGTCCAAGTGAGTTTATGTTTTAATTGCTCCGAGCTGTAATTGTTCCGGCCACCTTTTTGGTTTCTATAATTTTACACATGTGTGTTACTCCATGAATACAAAATCATTGCTGATTAAAATTGCTGGTAGCCAGCAGCTTAAGAGCTTGACATGGAGCTTCTAGATGTAGGAAATGTTTTTTTGCTGAAGGAGCTAACTGTTCTTCTGTGCCATTCACAAAGCTTTCGTTACATCATCACAACTCAGCATGCATCACTTATATTATACTCAGACATCACATAAAAAGGCTTAAGTGCACATCAAGTCTCAGGTTTAATACTCATTTGCAGGTCTTTAGCGCAACATGAATAATTGTTATAGCTCTAATGAATATTGAGAAGAAAAAGGTACATGTGTGTGTTGCCCTACTTTTTCCTGTTGGTTCTAATTCCATCAGACGTTTAGGACATCGGGCATTTTATTATTCAATGTTGCATGTATCCCATTTATGAAAAATGCAGATCAGTATGCAGTATTATTAATATCTTTACATTAATTGTGCTTATAGTGAGTTTGTCCCTTTTTATATCCTCTCATTCCACCTTCTAGGGAGTTTTGGTCCAGATTCTGGCAAATATATACACATTTTTATTTGAAAATAATAAAAAGTGCAACTTCTGGAACTGCTGCTTCAGTTCTCAAGATACAAAGGCAGTGCAATATTTAAAAAAAAAAAAAATGCAACCAATTTCTCTTCAGGGTCGAATGAACAGTGGTTTAACCACCTGCTTCTGCTCTCATTTTCAATATAAACGGTAGTGTAGGAACCACAAACGACTTCAGAAAGAAGTAATGTTTGTAGTAATATTAATTAGGGTGGTGGTTTATATTTAGTGGTATTGGTATTTATTAGTGTGATATTGTCATTAATATTGTAGCATTTATTATGTGATCGTGATGTTTTGGGTCACATGGACATGGGCGGCATTCATAGTTAATATGATCAGCTGTTCAACCTGAGTGTTGGAGGGAAGACGGGGTGAGTGGGTCGCCGTATGTTTTGTTGACCGCTATTTTCTTTTGATCGCTGTTTGATTATCCTGATTCTTGTGCACGTTATAATAAGATGATCATTTTCATTAAATAAGATTTTGTTCAACGTATTTTCGGATCTCAGTGACTTACTTTGGTAGCGCGTCGGACAAGCAAAACAGGCCCCACTTCAGCCTCTCAAAGGCTTTTAGTTTGTTTCCTGAAGTCGTACAGGCACAGCAATAATATTTAACAAAAAAATAAAGTGCATGGCGTCTCAGTAGTTGCGATCAACTGGTACCTATCGATGTAGTTGTATTGTAGGAATCGATAAATCAATGTAGTAGATGAATCGTTACACCCCTAGTGAGTGAGCTATTTACAGTGCTGGAACCTTAGTCAGTATTGTTGCTTACATTATAGGTGATTTCATAGGTCAAATCGCTCCATATTTTGGCACCTTGGGCACAGCGCTACAAGCTGTAAAACCAACACTGTTATCACCTTATGAAGCGAACATGTTAGCAACCAGTTGTCCATATACACGTCCAGAAGACACAGTCCTGAAGACACAGTCCTGAAGAATATATGTCTGACATGTACTCTCCTTTTAGCTCTGTTTTTGGTCTCCACCACTACAGAAGAAAATATCTGGCTCTTTAGCTACTAAATGCTCCACTATGTTCACCAACTTTTTGCTGAATATGTCTGTCTGCCAATTAGTGCTGGGCAGGCAGGTAGCGAACAATGGGGTTTTAGAGCTTTTCCACTAAACTGCTTTGTGTAGGTGGAAAACCCCAAAAATTAGACTAAACCAAAGCCCTAAAGTCGTGGGCCGTAGACATGAACCGGAGCAAAGACACGGTCACAAGACACGGTCACAAGACACTAAAAACTCCATAGTGCCGGGGGGGGAGCTGCAGAGTTGGGTAATAATTCTCTTTAGGTTCACCACTAAAAGCGACCCCCCCTTCAAATTATAGTCTTTGAATCCATAGTTCATATAAAAATATTGATTAGCGCAGCTTTAGATAACTCAAACTAGAATGGTTTATGTGAAGTTTAGTTTATGTGACGGACAAAACAATTATTGATTGTATAAATCCATATGACTCTACTCGACTCTGACATCATTACAGGGAAGTACTGTACATTAGTAACTTTTAAGTGGGCCCCGTGAAAAGACGAGGGGTTAGCTGAAAACAAATGTCAGGGATCTAAGCTTACGTCTCAATTGGATGCTAAAAGATTAATGTGGTGCGTTTCAATAATTAGAATTGGAAGTATTCATTATTGTTGTTTGTTCAGTCGCCATTAGGATTGTAATCAGCACTGGAAAGTGTTTGAAGTGAAGTGGCAAGTGAAGAGCACTCTTTAAAAGAGATGCTGTGCTGTTAGTAGGGCTGCAACTAACCATTATTTTCATCGTCGATTAGTCTGCCGATTATTTTCTCAATTAATTGTTTGGTCTATAAAATGTCAGACAAATTGAAAAAAAATGTCCATCCCAGTTTCTCAAAGTTGAAGGTGATGTCTTTAAACTAGGGCTGTCAAATTTAAGGAGGTTATGTTTTCACCGCCATTTGTTGGTCTGTCCGTTTGGAGGATTAATCCAAAAGTCCAACATGTATTTGAATGAAATTTTTTGGAGGGGTGGGGTGTGGCACAATGAACAACCCATTCGATTTTTATGGTGATCCGGATAATGATCCGGGTTCGGATGGAGAGAGGGGGGGACAACTGTAGACTTAGCGTTTTTTTCACATTAAACTCGGTAAAATTACAGTCGAGTTCGACTAAAGCACACTTGGTGATTGTCGAAAAAGAGTAACGACGACAGTTTAGGTGATTTTTACTTTGTTTCTGTCCAGTTTAAATGACGTTTTTTACGCTGCTCCACTACGTACAGCTGATCTCAACATGAACAAAAATACACACGGATGATGGCGCACAGAGAGGGGGGGCAATCGTACCCGGGCAGCTTGGTGGAGGTCTGCGCTCACTGGGTACCATTCTAGTTTTTTAAATGCATTAACGCAATCGATACTTCGGAGGTTGTAGCGGGTTCAGTTCTAAAGCTACATTGAAGATTTTGTTATCATATGAAACTAGAAAACCTGAGGAATTTACCAAGATACCAACCATGTCATACTAGCTTGTTATGAAGAAGGTTAAATAACTTGCACTTCATTTGGATCCAATTTCTGCATTACTTTGCAGGATACCAAATAATATTCATCTAAAAACTGATTACACTGGATTTTGTATTGATTCCTTAGTAAGCATGACATTCTGCTCATGTCTGCACTAGCCAATCAAACATTAACTTTTAATTGTCCACCTCAAAGAACAATTAACTGATTCTGTCAAAAATAAAATAGAAATAAAAAGTGAAAAATTATACTAATATGATAAGATGAAATAGAGATATTTCTACCCCCCAGCCACTTATACCCAGATGGAGGAAAAATCAAAGGCATATGTGTAAGAAGGAAAAATAAATACATTAAAATGAATAAGTAAATGTAATTCTGTTTAACAAAAAAGAGGCACACATTGTCTAACTGTATTATTTGAGGCCATTTCAGTGCAAAATAGAATTACTCTGGGTTTGAACTCTTCCTGGTGCAAGAAACCTGTGGTTTTACCAACTGACCCAGACTTAAAGTGATGATGTGCCTCAAGTCTAAAACACTTTACCACCACTGCAGAGCAGCAGCATGTCATATGACACCTACCATTTGATGTGGCGTTGACAGTGTTGTCACATGAGAATAGAATAGAATAGACATCTTTATTGTCCTCTTGCGTGGAAATTTGTCCCTGGCTTCACAGACATACATACACTCAAAGGTCCCATATTGTAAAAAGTGAGATTTTCAGGTCTTTTACATTATAAAGAAAGTTTAAGTGCTTTATAAATACTGTTTAACTACGCTCAATATACGGAGAAATACACACAGCCCATATTCAGAAATTGTGCGTTTGAAACAAGCTGTTAGGATTTCTGTCCATTTGTGATGTCACAAATATACAATATTTAGACCAATACACGGTTTTAAATGTAAACATTCTAAATGTGTCCCAGTTTATTTCCTATTGCAGTGTATGTGAATGACATCAGCTGACAGGAAGTAAACATGGACCCAAACTGTTGCCTGGCAACGCAATTCCATGGCAAATCAGTTGAAATGCACTTAAACAGAGTTTCAAACAGAGTGTAAATACAGGTATATTCAGGCAGACAATATGAGAAAAATAAAGTTATTTTTTTAACATTACAGCATGTAAACATGTTCTATTAGAAACACAAAATACAAGTATGAACCTGATATGGGACCTTTTAAAAGCTTCCTTTGCCGTGGGTTAAGTTACATGAGATTAGGGGAAAAAAATATATATATATAATGATAAATACCAGTAATGGTTGGCCAAACGGTTGGGATGAGAGTGTTAAAATAGTAACAGTTAATACATACTGTATCTTAAATATACATCATAAAGTCTATTAAATAGAACATTCTTTCACAACTGCATGTATTGCCATCCGTAAAAAAAGATAATAGTAATTGGGCCATCTGTTTCCACGTCTCATACTACTGTGGTGTCTCCAGGACTTTGTGTCTCACAATGTCACTCGCACGGTAAAAAGTTTAGGAAGTTTTTAGAGCAGACTGACAGATTGACGACTGCAGCGAGAATATGCTACGGGGTACTGCCAGAATATATTTGTTAAATAAATTAAAAAAGTTAATTTGCAAGGAACCATTTTAAATTAAATGCAATGGCTTGAAAATGATTAATGAATTCAATATGTATTCTTTTTAAATGGATTTTACCTCAGTTTTGTTCATTCAATTCCAGCTTTCATGAACATAAGGGACTTTTTTTTTCTTTGAACAGAGACTGAAAGGCAGTCACCTGCTGCCAACAGTGGACAAATACGCTTCACTTAGCTAATGGCAAGCAATGTGGCACCGTGCCTCGCTCATCACCTCGACAGGAATGACCAAGTCTCCCCCCCAGTTGGTGAAAGACTTGCAAATAATGTATTAGTTTAAAAGTATTGGGCGTTTAACCAATATGGCAACCGTGGCCTGGCAGACATGTAGCTGTCTTTGGCTATTCTGCAGCTGCAGTCTGCCAAGGCAAATGCACAGTTGCTGTTCTCAAGTTCACACTACATTGAAGAGACAGTTAATCTGTGACAACCTAACAATATCCAGAGCCTTCAGCTTTCCCCCTCAAGCTCTCTCCGACTACCCCGGCGAATGCTGCCGTGGGGAGCGGCCCTGAGCTCCCTCCGCTGATGAATCTCTTGCCTTCTATCCAGAGGGCTCATTTATTAGATTTGAGGGGGTTCCCCAGTGTTCTCCATACCCCTTCTGACAATTGAGGTCTTCTGAAAGTCAGCCTACTGTAGATGAACTCATTCTGCATCTAGAGTACTCTTTCAACCTGCTGGAAAAATCTCTCCTCAGTTTGGAGTTTAAGGTTGCATGACAGAAAAACGATCAAGCAGCAGTGGGTAGAATAGGAAGCAAATGTGATTAAAAAAAAATTATTTTTATAAAATGGTCACTATATCTTGATGGGTAATCTGAAAAAAGGCATATGCCTCTGTGTCCTCCGGTGCTCCTAACGTCATCTGCAAGATTTCACAGACCGGAGGAAAACAACCAATCAGAGCCGAGCTAGAGCCTTGCCGTCTCTGAGCAGCTGTCAATCACTCGCAAACTCCGACCAAACGGTCAAACTAGGCAGCGCTGATCAAATATGAATCAATATTCTGTTACCGTAATGCCTATTCTTCTCTTGTAGTGTACTGTTTAGCTGTAAAACAAGATGGTTTCTGACCCGGGCCACCATGTTGAGAACAATTGATGAAACCAGGCACCGCCCACGAGCCGAAACACAGCCAATCGGAAGTTTTCTCTCAGAACACTTGAATTACAATATGCCGAAAGGTTATTATGGAGCTTTTGCCCAATGATGCCAAAAACGTTTTGCCTACTGAAGCTTTAAAAGGGAACTACAACAATTGATGATTTCTTATTTTTTTTGTACGACAAACAGAATGAATATATTTCTCTGGTCTTCAGTCACCACCACTTATTATTTGAACAACATGCATTCAAACCCCATAATGTACGCATGCTATGTGTTGCATCATCCCAACAATCCATTGGAGATAGGAGGAGAGACTTTGTAGATGTAGTTTAGATGGTGACCGCCACGATGATTAACATGACCCGTCAGATGGGTTGTTACACAGAACCGTCTGAGAAGCCATCATTGGAAACTGTTTGGAAAAGAGCAGGCACTTTCAAAAGAATACTTGGCAGGTGATTGGATGAACGATCTGTCAATCAAACTCTTGGCGAAGCCAGTCAGGAGAAGTGTGAAAACATCTTTCCATCTAGAAAACCATTCAGTGCCGTTCTTTGTTCTTCTTTTAAGGGAAAAGTTATTTGAAGCCTGCCAAGATGGATTTTCGTGTGATGTGTGTTCCCCCGAGACTCTCGCGTGATCTTGTAACGTTGTAAGAATCTAGCTGCCGTTCTAGTTTATTTTTCCTTTCATTTCTGCCTATGCCACTGCTCTGGCCTCCTTGCATGGTGTTCATTATGGACAATCCACGACTAGCACAGATGTTCGATAAAAGAGGATATTCCTCCCAGCAATATCCGTCCAGGCGTCCGGGTCACTAATAAGGCAATTTATGTGTTCTAGTACCACTATACATTTGTAAGAGGGATCCTTGTCTGGCGGTTCACTGTTCTCCAGCACGGCAAATTACTTCTGCTTGCTATTGGATGATGTTCTCCCCTTTCTGCAACATGCAGTCACATTGGGGTGACCCTCTCATCCACTGGGACTCTCTAAATGTGCCTAGTTGCAGGAGTGGGCTTTGGTGTCCCTATTCCGGGCGTTCGGTTCTTGCTGGAAGTCATTGGGGTCTTTTTGAAAGACGATTTGTCCTCTCACCTGAAACTGTTTTACCTTGCATGTCCCTACAAAAGGCTAGCGTTGGGGAAACATTGAAAACTTGCCTCACAGCTAGAACAAAGACTCAAATGTCAAGAGAACACATATGATTTATTTCCTATTTACGAGGTTTCTTCTTTGTGTCCTGAATAGCTCGGCCTTCACTACCCTTGTTCACAATATGCGGAAGTCAACCCAATCTCATGGGAAGACCTTTAAATAGTACGGCATTACAAGGACATTCTGCGTGTCGTGAGAACGCATTTAGCCATTTCGCGTGTCATTTGTACGCCACGCAACAAAACTATGGTAACGGCTGCAGTTAGGTTTAGGTAAAACATCATTGGTTGAGCTTAAAATAAATGCGTAAGTTATGTAAAATATGTGCGGAAACAACATGACAAAAGTACCGAAAACATTTTACAAATGTCACTAAAAGAACACGTCACAAACGTCACCAAAGTAACTTCAAAATAACTCATCAACTCTTTGGCACACGAAATCGGTCTCCTGGTTTGAAAGTCCTGTGTTTGTTCCCCCCTCATTCTCACACTTTATTCGACGTTACTAGCTCTGAGCGTGTCATATTTACGAGGATGTGTTTGTATTGCAGTCAATACATACTACATGGTGTACAACGAATTGCCAAAAACTAAAAACGGCATTCCTATTGCACTCAAAATGACCTGTGAATTACTATGTTATACATACGGAAGTATATGGGGGCAGAAACTGTTAATTCTTGAGGGCTGTCAAGGTTAACGTGATAATGTGTTAACGCAAATTTGTTTTAACGCCACTAATTTCTTAAATGCATTAACCCGACTTATGATTTTTAGGTTGTAGCGGTTGTATATCAGTTCATATGAAACTAGAAAAAACAGAGGAATCCATTGGTACCAACCATGTCATACTAGCGTGTAGTGAAGGAGGCTAAATAACGCTCCAAACTCCAAAGGGAAAAACTGTTGTTGCCATTTTCAAAGGGGTCTCTTGACCTCTGACCTAAAGATTTGTGAGTGAAAACGGGTTTTACGGGTACCCATGAGTCTCCCCTTTACAGACATGCCCACTTTATAATAATCACATGCAGTTTGGGGGCAAGTCATAGTCAAGTCAGCACACTGACACACTGACAGCTGTTGTTGCCTGTTGGGTTGCAGTTTGCCATGTTATGATTTGATCATATGTGTTATGCTAAATGCAGTACCTGTGATGGTTTTTGGACAATATTTGTCATTGTTTTGTGCTATTAATACATTTCCAGTAATAAATATATACATATATTTGTATAAAGCAGCATATTTGCCCACTCCCATGTTGATAAGAGTATTAAATACTTGACAAATCTCCCTTTAAGGTACATTTTGAACAGATCAAAAATGTGTGATTAATTTGCGATTAATCGCAATTAAATATTTGAATCGATTGACAACCCTACTGAGTATACATCCGCATACTACTGCATTGTACCGTACTGTATTTTCGCCTTTCTTACCGAAATTCCTGCCTGCTAGATGCAAAGTGGACGTCTTCTGCTTTCGCATCACACGGACACATGTTTCGTCCACACCTTCCCCACTTGTCCATTAAATCAATAAATGACCCGCTTCACCGCCTTGCTAATTGTTCTTAACCAGAGCCATTAGTGCCATGACATGCTGCTGGGGATGATACTGTTGATGTAATTAGGAAACAAGCTAACATGATGTTTCATAATGTATAACTTGATGACTGCTGCACAGTTCAGTCATCGGGTTCTTGAGTAACCAACCAGTGTTAATCCTTTGGATTCATCATCTGCCAGGAACAAATGCTGTTTCCTTTGGGAATTCTAATTTTAGAAATTTGCATGAGTTTCCATCATATATGAATCACATTGACGTGTACATGTTTTTACAGTGGCCCAAGCAGGTAATTTCCCCTCACTCTGAGCATGAATATGAGGTCATTAGTACACTTGGGGCAAGTATAAAAAGTATAATTTCCTTTAATTAGTTCATAAGGAGGACAGGAGCCTTGCTACAGACCACTATACACTATAATCTCCTACAGCGTGTGACACCATACGTGTATGCAGTATAGGTCAAGGTGTTCTTTATGTGTTCTGCCCTGGCTCTGTCTCTTCCCTTGTATCCATAGGGGAGAGAACGGTACAAGCAGCTCTTAGCGAACGCCTCCTGGCGCGTTTCCCCACGTGTTCTCATTCATGGCT
The DNA here is from genome assembly GCF_043250625.1 of Sebastes fasciatus. Taxonomy (NCBI): domain Eukaryota; kingdom Metazoa; phylum Chordata; class Actinopteri; order Perciformes; family Sebastidae; genus Sebastes; species Sebastes fasciatus. Next base: position 24,363,912 of record NC_133813.1, on the reverse strand, counting down.
GTTGTGTTCCCGGATTTTAGCGTGGCACTTAAACACATGGTCAGGTGCGGCGGTGCTGCTCCGAGGACCGTGCCACAGTCACGGTGGCTCAGGTCCAGGCTTTGGTTGTGACATGAGTGTATAGCAGAGAAAAGGATCACTTCCTGATTCTTTGTTTTTGGCTTTTTGACAGATTATGTCACACAACATGAATTAATTCGGACACGACTCCATGGAATCCTCTGCATACTTTCTTAGTTAAAGTTGTTTACACTCTTGAAGTGGCTATTTGTGCATGCTTTCATGACAACCCACTGCACATTGATGCATAGCCATCTGTGTTTTAGATGATGGAATTGTTTTTTTTACTCAGGATGCTGCATATTCTCTGCGATAGTCAGACCAGCTGCCAACCTGCACCGCCTAATGGAAAGGAAATCATGTCAGCATGGCAGGCAGGTGTAGGCATGTATGTTGATGTTGCTTCCTATTGGCGAAGAGCTGCTATACTACTATATTTGGCTGTCTGTGTAGCACCACCTGCAGGCAATGACGTTTGTTACTCGCTCAAAATAAATAAATATGAAGTAAAGTGAAACAAAATGGTTGTCCACTCATATTATCACATTAATCCCAATTAGTATATGACTGTATGAAAATAATATGCATGGTAAGCATATTGTTTGTTTTCATGAACGGCAGAATGGTGCGTCGCTTTAAATGTTGCAGCCGCAAGGAATTGTGGGACTGCATTATCTCCTTTCCTTTGGTAAAGGATTGTCCAGTTTATCCTATGTCAGGGGTCAGCTACCTTTACTATCAAAAGAGCCATTTAGGCAAAAAAAAAGAAAATCTGTCTGGAGCCACAAAACATTTGATCATTGTGATGAAGGTAACACAGCTTATAGTCAAAGTTTATAGTATATAAGTCTAATACAGTGAGGGCCAATGAGCAAATGTACTACGGAGTATTAGGGCCACATTGAGGGAAAACAAATCTGAGATTTCCAGAATAAAGTCATATTATGAGAAAAAAGGCGTAATATTACGGGGAATAAAGTCATAACTTTACGACAAAAAAGTTGTAAAAGTACGAGATTAGTCATGACTTTACGAGAAAAAAAGTTGTAATGTTAGGAGAATAAAGTCATAACTTAACGAGAAAAAAAGAAAATAACACGTAAAAGTACTTATAAGTAATAAGGCTAAGTAAGTAATTTATGACTTTATTCTAATAATACAACTTATTTTTTTTTCCCTCAATGTGGCCCTAATACTCTGTCCTACCTTTGTACCATAGACCTACAACGATGATAAATAAAAATGAAAATGTAAACCAAGAAGAGTTATTAATTTCCATTTTTAAAAATCCACAAGGAGCCACAGGAGATGGGCTAAAGAGCCGCATGTGGCTCTGGAGCCGCAGGTTGCAGACCCCTGCCCTATGCTAAAGGAGATAATAAAGGAAGCATTGAAGCACCTATCCTTAGCATTTAGAGAATTCAAACAGCCCTTATCATGGCTGCTACTTAGATACTTCCAGGTCATAGGAACCTTCATAAGCAAAAAAAAGACCATTTGGCCGCAGTCTGGGTCTCATTTACATGAACGGAGGAAGGGAAATAACTCTGAATTCGGCTGTTAGTGCATTTTACAACTTTTAGGACCTAATGATTTAAATATGAATTATTTAAATGAAATAAATGATTTAAAAGGGCTCTTCAAGTGTTTGTACTGGTGAGTTTATTTACCAAAAAATAAATAAAATAAAAATATCTGCTGAGTTACAGACGTCTCTTTCCCAACAGTGCACATGTAGCTGTTGGACATTCAGTCATGCTCAACTCACATCCAGTGATAAAAATGTAGCTGATAAGAACGCACCAGAGTGTTTTTGTAACTTCATCGTATTGATTGATTGGGATATTTATTACAACTTCAGTAGCCTAATATCTCCTGCCTCGACACACAGCTTCGCTCGCCTCATTCAGCCGGAGCTGCTCCAGTCTGCGTTCGACTTTGCCTGTCTGTAGCACGGTGGCCTTCAGTGTCCGTTGGCTATTACCTCTGACGTGTAACCAATCAGATAGTGCTGTGGGTGGGACATTGAGTGAGACTACAGAGTGGTGACTACAGACAGTCACTAGGGATGTGACGGTGAGGAAATTTCCCCACCGGTTAATAAACTTGGCTACAAACAAACTTTTTACAAGAAAAGATGACGGTCAATATGTGCAGCGCGCTTACTTTGATCTTTACCGTCGGGTATCTGGCCTCTCCGATCCAGCTTTGGCTGCGAAGCCGGAGAGGGGTCTATCTGGCACCGCTGCGCCACATGCTCCAGCTGAGACCGCTCCGTCCTCTTCACGGCGATTATCTCATTAATGTTATGGTTCCCTCATAGCATCGGTTTTAAATAGGCTCGTTTGCTTTTCGCTTCGACATCAAATCCTCCTCCATCGTCTTGTCTGTCAACTCTCTGGCGAATATGACTCCTGCTACTGAGACTCTGTATGGAGAAAATGCATTCACTTTCAGTTTGTAGCATCCTTTGTCCGATTATCTATTGATAACATGCCACAGATACGCCAAAATGAAATAATTTGCAGAACAAGCAAAGCAAAACATAATGTAATCGGTGTGTGCCGGGCAACTGTGTAACACCGACTACTGTGACAAGCCTAACACCACAGAGTCATTCATTTTTCAATTACTCTATTTTATAGGCTATCGGTTAAAAAAAAACCAATTCTAATAATTATAAAAGTCTGGATTATGCGGCTATTACCTGATTTGTGTGTGTCTATCTGTGATACTGTTTAAAGGTTTTTTTTATTCGATATTCAGAGCATTAATAAAGCAGCAATACAGCAAACTACTATTTGCTATGTAAAGATATGGAGGATTCTACCTGAGCAGAGAACGAAGTCGCTCTCCCTCTGTGTGTGTTGTAACCCGAGCTTCTCCTTGCTTTGCTGACATCGCCGGGCTGGCCGCGCGTGCCTTGTAGTGCATGTTAGCGCATGTGACCGTGCCGCGCTGCACTGCTCTCATTCTGCAGTTACCGCCGATAACGCTGTATCTCTTCGGAGAACATTCCCAGACCTAATTGTATACAGACATACCGATGTGCACCACATGCACAATCCGGCTGTCTCCCTCTTTCGCACACACAGCACGTGCATGCTTGAAAACACAAACCGCCGTAATAGAGCACTTGTTTGGCTGGCCAAGTGTCATGACCAAAGCAAATGAGTTCTCTTCAGACTTCCAATCGCTGCGCAAGTGAAAAAGGGAGGACGCTATTAATAGAGACAAAACTCAGGTAGAAGTGGCTGCATCCCCCCATCTTTGTTTTTTTTTGTTTTTTTTTCTTCTGCCCATTTATTCACCTTCTCTCTGTCTCTTCTGTTGCCTGGGTAACAGTTACCGATGGAGACCAGGAGTTCGGAGGAACAAAGGGAAAGTGTGGATTATTGAATAACTGTGTTCCTGCACTTTTGACTGCTTGTGTATGTGCGTGCATGTGTAGATGCTTGATTGATCTGAGCTGGTGTGCACATGCACATAATTGGTTGCGTAAGTGTGGAGACGGGGTAAAGATTGTTTATAAAATAGTTGCCCAAGAATTTGACATATGCACTGAAAACATGGCTTACTGTACATGAAATGGCTTACATGATTTTTTTATTCGTAACAATCTGAGTGTGGGTGGATGGATAATGCACTGTTCAGGGAAAATGAAACAATTTCTTTTGATTTGAACATCATTAAATGGAGCAATCTGTAATATGGTCTCTAGGGAAATATCTATTTGCAGCCACTATTAACTTTAAAAACATCTGCAAACACCATTGTATCAATATTTCTAGTGCAATATAATAAACCTTTATTCTTTATTGTGACAGTCAATTAGAACCATTCGGGGTTGTTAGAGAGGACCTATTATGCTTTTTTGCTTTTTCCCTTTCCTTTAGTATATATCGTTTTTTGTGCTTGTAAAAAGTCTGCAAAGTTACAAAGCTCAAAGTCCACTCCAAAGGGAGTTGGGCTCAATCCCGATGTCCACACTCACAGACTCGAGGACTTTGAGGCGCGTTCCCGCAAAGTTTCGTGAGGGTTTAAGGCTGTCCAACTGTCAAATCATCAAGTCCTCAAGTCCTCGAGGTGCTGTCCAGCAGACATTTTGAGCCCTTTACGCACACTTTCCGTAAATCCGCATTTCTGCAGACTTTGCCTGAGGGAATTACCCACAATTCATAGCGTTTTGATATAAAACACAGGGGCTGTAATCAAAACCGCATACTATACTAGTAGTACGTACTGATTTGGCCCAACATGTATGCCAAAAATACCCTGCTGTCGTACTGATTTGATAAAAAAAATTCTCCAGTATGCATCAGAACCAGTCTACCTTGACCTCTGTATCCCACAATGCAAAGCGCTGTAACGGTACAGACTACGGTTACAACAACAGCAGCCAAAAACGGCTTGTTTTTTTACATTTTTCGTAGCCATTTCATCACTAAATTCACTTCTGAAAATGTTTGAGGCGAGAAATCAACTGTGTAGATTTTGAATATTAACAGTTTTACAATATTAGATGGCGAGTCGAATGTTTGCTCCGACTTTTTCTGAGTTTAGAAGCTCCACAAACTAGTGTGAGAGCTAGCTAGCGCCTGCCGGGGTCACTACCTCGCCAGCCGGGCAGTCACTCTGACAGACCGCTATGAGCTGGCTGGAGCTCTCTAGAAACTGGTTTTGTAGACGAGGGGCTTTCATTTCCTTTTTTAAATATCACAACACAAATGTCCATAATAAATTAACGGGAACCTGTGGTTATCTGTCTTTTGAGTTGATGAGCTCCACAATCGCCCGCAGGCGTAGCTTGCAGGAGAGCCGGTCAGGGACGCTCACAGAGCGGCTACAGAGCAGCAGAGAGGCGAGGGAAGAGGAGAGGGAAAGAGCCGCCTCTGACGGGGCAGAGAGATACCTGCTAACATGACTCTTTTTAACATTACTCTAATATTTGTAGGAATATCATTCAACAGTTTTGTTGCTGTACCTGAGAAAAACAGTATGAGTAAATGTTGTGGATCAATGTTTTATATTTCCCGTCTCCCCTCGTTGATGATCCTGTTTGTCTTATTTTACTATGAGCTGTTAGAATAAATAGTTTAAACCTGCAGTATTGTATAAAGAAAACAAACATAACATAAACAACAAAATCAAAGTTGTACTTTTCAATAATATTGCATAAGTGGTACAAGTTAGTTTCTTTGTCCAGTGCTTTAAGAGCTGGTTTAAAGGCTAAAGCCTCATCTAGCATACCGCTAAATACATCGCTTTTACCGTTGCATACTGCATACTACTCAGGAACGCAATATGCAGTATGTACTGTACACTGTATACTGCATACTGCGTTCATCAGTAGTATGTAATAGGCGGTTTCGAATACAGCCAGGGTTACCACGGTTACCAGGGGATGCGTAAAAAAAAAGAAAAAGTTAAGCAAGGAGGAAGGCAAATGCGTGTTCAACCAGGTATATTTAAATGTACACAGAAACATTAACATCTTAAGGATTTATAGTACATTAAAAACACATGAAATCAGAGTAATGCAAGCATTACACTATATTACACACCTGGTTTATTCATCAACCATTTATTTTCATTTGCTAAATGACGTTTGACAAAAACAAGTATATAGATTTTTTAACAGTTACCTCTGGTCTGGTAAGGCAAGAGCCTGGAAGACGTTAAAATAGGCAGAAAAAAACCCACAATTGGCATTGTCAAGGTAACGTGATATGTTGCAAAGTTCTTTCGCATTCATATTTATACCATTTTAAGCCTTCGCAGCCTCTCACACTCAACCATTTACCAGGTGACGTCAGTCAAGTCCCTGAGGGTTCAGGGTTTAAGGCTTTAGTGGGGGGGGGGGGGGGGGCATTGAGATTGGGGCTTCGTCTCCCCCACTGAAGAATTTTCTGCTTGAAATCCCGCCTTTTCTTCCGTAACGTGGTGATGTCACCCAAGTAACACATTTGCATAATACTTGCCTAGCAGCAAGTTTGGCACGCGGAGCTAGAGCTGAGTCCGAAGAGTTTGGTTCAGTTTACCTATCGCGACAGTGAGCCAATCAGAGTAGACCTTTTTGGGAGGAGGGCAGGAGCTCAAACAGAGTGTTTCAGACAGAGGGTGAAGAGAGGTGCTGCAGCACAGCCGGTATGAGAAAAGTAAAGCGTATTTTTTAACATTAAAGCATGTAAACATGTTCTAGTAGAAACCCAAAATAGTAAAAAATACGCACCTGAAAATTAGCATAATAGGTCCCCTTTAATGTGAAAATGTATTTCTGGTTGTAAAATAGTTTTGTTTTTTTACTTTGAAGCACATAAATTCTATTCATTTGATATAGTTGTAGAGTGGGATCAAGCACCAGATTTATTTAGCTCTTATCACGGTAGTCAGCATCATATATTCTGCAGTATTTATTCCCATATTTCACGTTCTGTTTGTTCGGGCTTTTCTCAGAGCCATTCCCCGGCTCTCTCATGTGCAATACCGAGTTGAAAATATGCAAGTGTTATTCAGCTAGACATTAAATTTCGAGTGAGTATGTTCAGTTTGAGACGCTTCTTTATCGGTTGATGCATCACTTCCCAGATATTTACTGCTGGGAATTAGACCATCCTCACTGCACATCTCATTAACCTCTATGAACTCTAAAGATAGCACCTCCGAGCTCTGCCATACTAACCGCCCAAAGCTGGCAGAACAGTGGCTTTTTTTCCCCTCATGTCTCACTATTGATTCATCCCCAATACTCACTGTTCTTTTAATGGCCCCCTTGAAGCACAGTGACTTAAGTCTTGGGGAAGTTTCCCATTAATGTATATTTGAACGGCTTGTTTTCCCTCCCCTTAGCGCTAATGATAGCAGATGTGTTTTGCTAGCAGCCATTAATGACTCAAGCACCAATTGGGAACATCTGTGCCGTTCGAATTGGGCTCGGAAGAGTTATTCAGACCTGTTATCTATTAGCATTTATTTCCAAAGCAATCTAAATCCATTACATGTTGTCACTGCAGTGCAGGACCGTGTATTTCTATTCTCTTTCTCCTCCTACCAAGCACGATTGGAAGACAGGTGAAAGTAAGTGTCAACAGGAACACCAGTCTGATGTATATAACATGAAATATGTGGTGTTGAGCTGCCAGTGAGACATCGCCGTGATATGAGGAGCATGGGAATGACCACGGATGGGGGGATTTGAGGGGGGTAGTTTTTGATTGCATCTGGCACGAATGGACAAAGACCACGCTCCCCCCTTCAGCTGCTGGCGCTCGCTGACAGGTCTACTCTCACAAGCTGTTGTGGTAACACTTTGGCCGACAGCTGCAGATACAAATAAAGGCCTCACTTCAAGCTAAACGACAGGGAATATAACAAGGACTGAGGCCCCAGCTGCCTTCTGATGGAGCTACACGGGCACACCGACACATAAAAACACCTATAATCACACACATAGCTCCGTTGCACCCGCCAGCTTTTCAAGGCGAGGGTATTTCTTTCTGTAGCAGAGAGCAAAGTCATTCATTTCAGTTTTTAGTCTTTTGTTTATTCTGTATTCTGTTAAATACCACACAATTGCTCCTGACGGCGCAGCAAAAAAGAACAATCTGAGTAATCCTCTGTAAGCCTTGAAACACATTTCTTTCTTTTTTTTTTTTTTTAAATGTGGCCCTCCAAAGCAAAATGAGGAGAATAAAATTACTGTGTATGTGCGGTCGGCCGTTATTTTCCCACATGCTGTTCTTTACATGCTGCTCTTTACAAGTATGCATTGTCCACACAAGTATTTTTTTTTGTCTGCCACTCAGAAATGTTATCTGCCACTTTTGAAATAGATGCGCCAAATGAAGGAATAACATTTAAGTTCTGATTTCATTCACAATTTGATATATTTTACAGAAAAACCCCAATTACACACGTAGGCAAAATTGTTGGTACCCTTCCGTTAAAGAAAGAAAAACCCACAATGGTCACTGAAATAACTTGAAACTGACAAAAGTAATAATAAATAAAAATTCACTGAAAATTAACTAATGAAAATCAGATATTGCTTTTGAATTGTGGTTCAACAGAATCATTTTAAAAAACAAACTAATGAAACTGGCCTAGACAAAAATGATGGTACCCTTAACTTAATATTTAGTTGTACAACCTTTCGAGGCAATCACTGCAATCAAGTGATTTCTTTAAGTCTCAATGAGACTTCTGCACCTGTCGACAGGTATTTTGGCCCACTCCTCGTGAGCAAACTGCTCCAGCTGTCTCAGGTTTGAAGGGTGCCTTCTCTAGACTGCATGTTTCAGCTCCTTCCACAGATGTTCAATAGGATTTAGATCAGGGCTCATAGAAGGCCACTTCAGAATAGTCCAATATTTTGTTTTTAGCCATTCTTGGGTGTTTTTAGCTGTGTTTTGGGTCATTATCCTGTTTGAGGACCCATGACCTGCAACTGAGACCAAGCTTTCTGACACTGGGCAGCACATTTCGCTCCAGAATGCCTTGATTGTGTTCAGATTTCATTGCACCTGCACAGATTCAAGACACCCTGTGCCAGATGCAACAAAGCAGACCCATAACATAACCTAGCCTCCTCCATGTTTCACATTAGGTACAGTGTTCTTTTCTTTGTATGCTTCATTTTTGCGCCTGTGAACATAGAGCTGCTAATTACAGGACACACCTTAGTTTAATATGTCCCTATGGTCAAATTATTTTCAATCTTTTCTAAGGGTACCATCATTTTTGTCCAGGATAGTTTCATTAGTTTGTTTTTTAAAATGATTCTGTTGAACCACAATTCAAAAACAATATACAATATGATTTTCATTAGTTAATTTTCAGTGAATTTTTATTTATTATTACTTTTGTCAGTTTCAAGTTATTTCAGTGACCATTGTGGGTTTTTCTTTCTTTAACGGAAGGGTACCAACAATTTTGCCTACGTGTGTATATGCATGAAAAATTCCAGTGTTTGAATAACACCGTGGCTTCTGGGAGAACCCTATCTTTCAGGGATTGGGAGGGTTCTATACTCAGTACTGTACTGTCCTTTTGTTATTGTCATCTATAGTGGTTACTTCACACAATTCACATCATTATGATTATTTAAATATTTGCCTTGATTAAAAATAATATTTTCATCAGTAGTTTTAATTATGTATTAAATGCTGCTTAGAGCTAGTGTTTGGAAGTTAAAAGGGTCATAATTCCCTCCCTTATATCTATTTTATATGACTGTGAAAACGTCTCCTTCAACTGGATTTGTTCAAGTTTCTCACCAAAAACGTAATTTTACGAGGTTACATTTGAACACATCATGATAACGTTGTAATTTACCTTCACCTCATAATAATAACTCAATGGAACCTCCGTTAACGTTAGTAGCTCTGTTATTTAGTCAAGCAGGACTGTGCTGCCCACCGACTGCTAACGTTACTAGCCCTCCTCCTGTCGATTTCAACACAGATTTGTTGTTCAAAGTGTAACATTATCAGGAAAAATTAGAGTGCACCCCTCAGGTTTAGTAGCGCCATACTTTTGAGCATTTTTTTTTTTCCTCTCCGCCATGGGTCCGTTCCCAAACTGAAACATGATACAGCGTGCGTATGTGTTATTGTACATGCGGAAAGCATCGAAGACAAATCAATAGACACGGAGGCATGAGATGCCAAGGAATCGGACAGCTACGGTTCTCTATTTCCATCCCTAGCGTTTCCCCTGTCTGCCAAAGTGCCGGATGGCCTGACGATTTTATCCGCCATTGCCAACAATTTACCCGCATTTGGTGGGTGGCGGGTGCTAATTTTAGACCCTGCCTGCATCTTTACAAAAGCAAACAATCCATTCCCTGCCCCTTTTCAGTCCTCAGCCCTTCCTTTGCCTCAATCAAAGTCACCCCAAGGGCCTCATTGTCCAGGCCCTCTTATTGCCTTGTTATCAACAGCTGTAGCGAGCCTGTATTGGCCCCTTGTGTCACCACCGCAAATATTGGCATTACCTTTCTAATCACATGTCTTTTCCTCTGAAATGTCACCGAGGCGGGCCAAGTGTGCTTACAGTTGGCTTTACACTGCCTCAGTGTGAAGATATCATTTATCTCTTCTAAAAGCAAATGGAAGAGCTTTATTATAGTGTGGGTGGTTGGGAGGGGAGGGGGTGTCAGGCTGTGGGGGCATTGCAGTCTCTTCTTTTCCAGCAGTACTAATTTGCCACAGTAATGAGCAAGCAGCGGTGCATGGTCATCAGGCAATTATATTTGGTTACCATGCAAACAGCGAGCATCATGGGATGTCATTATACTGAGAAATATACCCAGGCTCCATTACAATGGCGGGGGGGAAAAACAAATGCAAGCCATTATCTAAATGCAGACCCATTTTTTTTTTTTTCAACATGTGTGTGGTTTTGAAATGCAAAATGTTTTTCCTCCAGGGATTCCCTCATGGGTAGCAAGCTGATGCATTCAGTCATCTATATTTTATATTTTCCACTATTTAGTTGCCTATTTTTATAATTTATTCTTTCCCCCCCTACTATTCATGAAGTGTAATTACACCAAATAAAACTCAGAGAGGGATTCTGTATGGTCTGTTCTGTAATGATTTTGTTTGTAATGTGCCAAAAATACTCCGTCAAAGGCCATCATTTATAATTTTCTTTTGGGAAGCCTAATTTACCTTGAACTGTATGCATCCGGAAAACAAACAGACTGGGGGAACTGAAACCAGAGATAACAGTTTGTATTCATAGGGATCGGCCAAAACAAATTTAGGTATGATTATACTTTGAAATGCCCATTGGGTGGTATAATGAAAAATATTTAACTGAATGCCCCCCATTGATTTGAGCAAATACTGATGTTCTCCATCAGCCGTGCTCCCCGTAGTTGGATGAGACATAATGCAAAGGTCCCCTTTTTCCTCCATTATGGAACAGAACCATGCAATTGCTGTCATGCGCTGTAATGTTTCCTGACTAAAACAAATAGGCTGCAGTTACAATTATAGTCAGTGTAACACTGGCAACCAGCTAGCGAGACAAAACACATTTGTAACATATTATAACATACAGTTAAAGTAGCAATAGGTAGAAATGGAGCCTCGGTGTCCTCCGGTGTCCTCCGGTGTCCTCCGGTGTCCTCCGGTGTCCACCGGTGCTCCTAATTTCATCTCCAAGATTTCACAGACCGGAGGAAAACAACCAATCAGAGCCGAGCTGGAGCCTTGCCGTCTCTGAGCAGCTGTCAATCGCTCGCAAACCACAATCAAATGGACAAACTAGGCAGCACTGATCAAATATGAATCAATATTATGTTACTGTAATGCCTATTTCTCGCCTCAAATGTTTTCAGAAACATCTTGTAGTGTACAGTTTAGCTGTAAAATGAGGAAGTTTGCAGCCATGTTGAGATCAGTTGAGGAAACACCAAGCACCGCCCACCAGCCGGAGCAATCTTTCTAATTTTTAAAGCTAAAAAGTGCACTACAAGATGTTTCTGAAAACATCTGAGTTGAGAAATAGGCATTACAGTTACAGAATATTGATTCACATTTGATCAGCGCTGCCTAGTTTGACCGTTTGATCGGAGTTTGCGAGTGATTAACAGTTGCCTACGTTGAATGAACAACCAAAAGGAACGCTCTCTCTCGATGAAATTACCTGTGATTGGCCAAAGTCTCCCATCACGGGGTTATATTTTGTAAAGCCTAAAAACAGAGCCATGAGGAGGTGCAGAAGTATCTCTCAGAACACTTGAATTGAAATATGCTGAAAGGTTTTTATGGAATTTTTGCCCAATGATGCCAAAAACATTCTGCCTACTGCAGGTTTAACAATAGAAAGCAACATGCAAATAAGCATTGACACTTCTGATGTGTAGAAGTCAACTAAAGTTTTTACAATGATTGTTTGCAAGCGCACTGTTACATATTACATTGTACAAAATCAGTCTTGAAATTTATAGTTTCTTCTTTGATGTTTGACATGCATGGTTAAATATGACTTTTCTGCAAGAGTTGCATATGTATGAAGAACTCCCCTTGCAGAACTGAAATGTCATTTATCTCTGTAATCTATGATACAGATGCAAACTTCATCCTTCTGTACAGGCCCAGACTGACTTATTGTTATCCTGGCTGAGCGAGGAAAGCGGTGGAAAGCGGTGGGTGTAGGGTATATGGGCTAAAGCTAGAAAAAGCCTGGTAGAGAGGTATTGGGTGGGCAGGAGCACCGCACCAGCAAATCAGCCCTAATTCAGTGTTATAATTCACAAGGCCAGGGCTCAGGACAGCATTATCTGCCCTCAAATCTTTTTCCCTGTGTGGGATATAGAGCATCGTCGCATGTAAAAGGGGACGATAGAGAGGTGGAGTAATGACGGGATGGGACTCGAGGCAATGTAAAAAGGGGATGGGGGGGGGGAGTGGATGATGGAAACATGTATTAGTTCCCATGGCGAGAGGGACAAAATGGAAAGGTCGACCCGGTGCTTTCCAGTTAAGCTGTGGGAGATTTTCATTCAGTTTTCAATCACAGTGTAATCAGATTTTATGATTAGGTCCGGGCTTTTCGTCAGTGTAATTTCTCTAGTGATTTACATAGCCGGGGCTGTGGACTTTTTCTTCAAATGATTTCCAGTCACTTCAGAATAGATTATTTCACTTACATCAAAGAAACTTTACCTTACCTAATTGAGATTTAGCACATATTTTTCCTTTTGACGAGTGTTCCTTTATATTACATTTGGCAACAACTGAACAAACCCTGTAATTAACAAGAGCACACAGTGTCGATGCAAAGCAGCAGTATCGGAGAGGGGGGGTGACGAATGATCCTGTGTTTGTAGATATTGTTGTACAGCAAAACCGCCACTTAGACTCACTCAGACTCAGAGAGTCGCGGGGGCAACAGCTCCGGCAGGGGACCCCAAACTTCCCTTTCCCGGGCCACATTAAGTATTTAGAAAACAACAGTTCAAAAAAATATATTGACATGTGATTAATAAATAAATGAATTGCATGAAAAAAATGCCCCCAGTGTGTAAAGGCTTTCAGTGAGACTCAGTTATGGAATGAATGAATGAGACGGGCAGCGCTACCTTTTTTCTACGCAAATTAAAACGGAATAAGGGCTGCCACTAACGATTATTTTCATTGTCGATTAATCTGTGAACAGTCTGATCCAACAGATCTAGGGCCTCGTTTTTTAAAATTGTTTTAAGGCATTTCCAAACACAAGACAGCCAGTATCGGATATATACTGCAATATCATTTCAGACGGCATTGTTTGTTTACATGGGGGTTTCTGTAAGTCGGTCCCTATAGCACCTCCTTCCTGATGATATCACGCGGGTTGTGAAAGACAGCACGCTATGATCGGTCAGGGACCAACGTGGAGTCTGTCATGTCTCTTAATCGCGATCACCTTTTTGGCTTCTTACAGTTAAATAAACACGATCGCCTGAGATATTGACGTTTTAAAATGCGTCTTCTGCTCGTAGAAAACTCTGCTGCATATCAAATCGCTTCCTGAACTAACAGCCAGCCACCAGCCGGTGATGGAGATGCTTTGGCTTCACTTTTGGGGATAGATATTATCTATAAAATCAATATGTTTTTGATTAAATTGAGAGCATAAAATTGTTTTTCTCGATGTTGCTAATTTGTGCACCAGATGCATGCATTTAACTTTAAAATGCAGCTAGCAGACAGGTAGGGTGAATATTCCAGTATTTTTTTCATATTGCAGAAAAAAAAATATTGCAGTTTTTTTTTCCAACATTGTGTAGTCTGAACCCAACATACAGCTAATATCAGATTGTATCATGTGTCTAGTGTGAAACTAGTAGTTATTTTCTCCGTGTGCAGCAGGTGACGGACAGGCACGGTTTCTCCAAGGTGAATTAGCCGAGAGGAAACATAAACCAGGGGAGCCAAGTCCTGTCATTCACGCTGCGACTTCTAGTTGGACAGAGAGAATGGAGAGCAGATGCTAGGGCACATGCCACTTTAACATCCTGCTGGGAGAGAGAGAGAAAGATGGGAGAAACCGATGCAACACTGACAGAGGGGGGGAGAGTGTCACAAAGAGTGGGAGGATGACAAATAAAAAGATGGTGACAGGGAAAAAAAAAGTTGCAGAGTTAGGTAAAGGATGTTGTTCTGCCTTGTTTTTTGCCTGACACACAGTGGCATGAACACAGAAACAGGGTGTGTTTGTTTGTATACGGGGGCGACCCGTGTTTACAACCGTGTGTGTACACCTGTGTGCATTTGGCTGTGCGAGCTTGCACGAGTATCCAGCTCTTCTAGGCATGTCATCTGTGGCTTTTTTGTGCACATCATCTGCTATTTTTTGTTCTGAATTCAGAATGTAACTATTTCACAGTTTTGCTCAAAAACAATCCCCCTAAAGATTGCTACAGTCCAATCTTCCCTTGGAGCAGGAAGTGGATGGATACTAGGGTTCAGTGAGCCGCGGCCTCCACTGTGCACAGATGGTGGCTAAACCACAGAGCATGTGTCGGACGTGTTTCGCTCTGAGTCGTGTTGTTTCGATGCATAAAGACGCTTATTAGGATCACAAGGGAGCCGATCGTGCCAAAAGTACACATTAAAAAGTCCAATTTTTCTACATCTAGAGGCTCCACGGGAGCTATTGAACCAAGAATGAAGACTGGATCAATATAATTGATCATCAAACTTCCTTGCTGTTAAAGAGTTTGATGTGCTTTGAGGGTTTGATTGAGTAACACTTTTCATCTATTAAGTGTAAATAATTTGTGTGTTTTGCATCTTTATAACCACTTTCCACTGAGGCCTCATACTGTTCTCTTTTACTGAAACATGTAACGAGAAGAAAAATGAAAAGTGGCATCATGTCACCATTTTGATGCTGTGGTTGATTTTTTAGATGTTATTTATTTTAGATAATTTGTAGTGACAACCATGTATGTTATGCTTCATCAAAATATTCAAAATATGTACATTTTGATCCCTTCTTATTTGGGAAATTAACTGAATACACACTATCTTTGAGGTGAATAACCAGGTGCATGGTTCTGCAGTTATCACATCATGTTTTAACACAGAACATTTTACAATTAATATTGCTTCCTTTGACTCGCTCACTTCTGTTATGAATCTGAAATGTGGCAAAGCATCTGCCTAGACATATGCTATTTTCTGTGAATGTTGCCAAAGAGAGGTGACACATCTGAGAGATCCGCGGTGACAGTGCTATTTTCAGTCCTCGACAGAAGAAATGCCATCAGAATCAGAGTCACATGGTTAGAGATTAGACACAACGGCATAAATATGCAGAAAGAATGCCGGAGCAAAACGACTAAACACACTCGGGATGTTGCAAAAGTAAATGTTGACCATACATCATCCGAGACAATCTGTTTCGCTTGAAAATAAGTCATTTAAAAAGTGAATATCATATTGTTCTCATAATTTAAAGGGATGGTTCAGATTATTTGAAGTGGGGTTGTATGAGGTACGGATCCATAGTCAGTATATGACCTAGAGTAAACCGCAGAGGGCCCGCCCTACAAACACAAAGGTCTGTCACTGAGTGAGTGACTGAGTGATGAAGATACAGGATTGGTCGGCCGACTGTTGGAGTTTCCTCATTGGCCGTTGCTCTTTCAAAATGAAAAGGCGGAGAACAGTTCTGCGTTTAGGTTTTCTGGGGAGCGTGTCAGCGGTTCAATGTATCATTACATAGTGCTGTTGTTCTGCATGTGCTTTTGTTTATGTTCGTTTAAGTTACGTTATGGTGTTGCTTCGTATTGTGTTACCATACATAAACACCAAGCGCAAAGCAAATTTTCGCCTTTCTTTCCTCCATATCCGCCATCAGCCATGGAAGAAATAACCCCTATTACTGCTTTATACAGGTTGTGGAAGTCCCAGATATGTCAGAAAACCAAACGCCCTCGTGTCGAGGTTCATAACGTCACCCGGCGAGGAGCTGTATTCACATACAGCGCCATTGAACTGACTATCTAGCAAGCCACACGTCGCTACTGTGGTATGAACCCAAAATAAACAGACTGTGCTGTAATTTAATTGCAAATAAACGGATCAAAATAATGCAGAAATAACGACATATTGATGTCTTTTTGTAAAAAGACTGAATTCATGCTTTGTCGGGTCTGTCCGCAACACAACAAGCAAACTACTTTTAAAATGCTTGTTTTTCTGAACCGAGTTCGGATCGATCAGTGCCAGGCTATGCAGCTGCTCCATCAACACTCAACATAACGTCATCTAGGCATAAATACGGCAGCGACGTTGTTGTAACCGGATCAAAAGTGTGCCGAAATAACTACATAATGATGCTGATTAGTAAAAAGTTTGAATTCATGTTTTGTCGGGTCTGTCCGCAAGACGACAAGCAAACAACTTTTAAAATGCTTGTTTTCTGAATGGAGTCCGGATCGATCAGTGCCAGGATATGCTAACATTGTAGCTGCTCCATTAACACTCCATCTAGGAATAAATACGGCAGCAACAACGTCAGTGCTGACAGCGGGAGAATCTCAACGCTGATAAACTTTCGCTAAGTATGTAAATATTGTTACGCACCACTTATATGATGAATGCTTTTTGATACACATGCTTTAATAAAAAACTGAAATGCTTTTAACCTCGCATACTGTATGTCATAATACCTTTTCACCTTGTATAAAATGTGTAATATACTGACTAGTAAAGGTTACTGAATGTAATTTGCTTCATTATAAGTAGTCTTTCAATCAAACAATCAAGATAAAAGTGGAAAAAACTTTAGCCACAAATTCACATGCTGACCATATACGTTCCAGCCATACACTTGGTTTGACCGAGTCTTGTTTTTAGGCGGCTAAAATATGTTTTTCTACCGGACCCGTCCACAGCAGTACACTGCTTTGCTCCCATGCCGGTACTCCTTTCTGTTTCTCCAAGCTTGGGGACGTGCCAACCGTCATCTACTGTAGGTAATACACTGACTATGGATAAGTACCTAATACAACCCAATACCAAAATATGATTTCAATACTTAACAGGAAATTGCATTGGGGAATATGAGTAAGTGCAAACCTCAGGTTGTGTTATGACTCTTAAACAGACTGACAGCTGAAACGTCTCATTGGTATATGGCTTATTCTTAAGCCTAAAAAAAAAAATAACAAACTTGCATGTGTCTACTTCTTTCATTAACACACACGAGGGGCTATCTGCAATTAATCAGAGATTGAATATCTTTAATTCACATTCACTTCAATCAAGCTCAGTGATCACGTCTAATGAGGTTTTGCTGCAGTGGGTTTCTTAACCTCTTGACTCTCTACTTACTACTTAAGATGGTACGTTAAAGTGCCAACAGTGTAAACTGTCAGTCTGTGTGTGTTCATTATGACTCAGATAATTAAAAGCTGCACTGTAACTCGATTGTTTTCTCTACTGAGCCTATATATAGGGATGTTTAGGTGACCTTGAGTTGACCTTATGATAACTTTAATATAGAGTTAGTTAACTTTTTGTCAGACAGTGGAATGAAATTTTTTTTTTCCAAGATCTGATCCTGTGTCGCTACGTTAATTGTTCATTTATCTCGTTATATGTTAAATATATACTTTTTTTATATTTTTACAGCAAAATCCCCTAATTTATCTTCCTGTAAAACCATTTTTGATGACTCATTTGGACTTCCAAATACATTTATCCGATCAAATGCTATTTGGGGAGACGACCTAACCACGTTGATTTTTGAAATTTTTGACTATTTTACTTTCATAACATGTCTTCTTTTACACTACTGGAAATAAAACATCTAAAATACACATTTAGGTGTTAACTTTACTACGCTTTGTCTGTAGAGTTCTACTAAATTTACCCAAAGTTAGCAATAGATAATGTCTCATTTGCATATTTAAACATAACATTCAAAAAAACTTGTGATACAAAAAGTAATTGCCTTAATGTAAGTAATCAACAAGGTAACTTTCATGGTGATATCTATTTTTTTTTTTACCCTATTCACCTGTAGTGTCTTGCAAAATGTATGCAATTTCACAATACATATCTTTAAAGGCCGTTTTCTCAAAATGTGTTTTTTCTCAGACTCCAGACAGACTGAGCCATAAATCTCCTCTTCAGTAGCTCTTACATACACCAAACATTCCAGTTTTATTCCTATCTATATTCTTAAGTTTTTTTTAAAGGTTTTTTTAAACATTCATAGCCTGATTTATAGAACATTTTATCCCTAAAACCGTGGCGAAAATAGATTGTTTTTTCATGGCTATTGGCAGTATTTTCTATGATAAACATAACATTTCAGAAAACTTGAAATACAAAACACAATTGCCTTAAAGGTCCCATATTGAAAAAAGTGAGCTTTTCATGTCTTTTATATTATAAAGCAGGTTTAAGTGCTATATAAATACAAAACGCTCAATATACGGAGAAATACACAGCCTGTATTCAGAAATTGTGCGTTTGAAACAAGCGTTAGGATATCTGTCCATTTGTGATGTCACAAATATACAATGTTTAGACCATTACACAGTTTAAACATAAACATTCTAAATGTTTCCCAGTTTATTTCCTGTTGCAGTGGATGTAAATAACATCAGCTGACGGGAAGTAAACATGGACCCAAGCTGTTGTGTAGCAACGCAATTCCGTTGCAATTCCATTGAAATACGCTAAAACGGAGCGTTTCAGACAGAGGGTAAATACAGGTATATTCAGACAGACAGTACGAGGAAAATAAAGTTTTGTTTTTTTAACATTACAGCATGGAAACATGTTCTAGTAGAAACACAAAATACAAGTAAGAACCTGAAAATGAGAACGATATGGAACCTTTAATGTAAGTAATCATTTGAGGAATTTCCATGGTGTTATCTATCAGTTAAAATGTTTGCCCTATTCACCTGGGGTGTGCGTTTGAGTCGCAACTGGCAACAACTTTGTTAACCTTTCCAAAAAGAAAAATAGTGTTTCGAAAGCAGCCGGGGAAAAACAAATGTTAATTTCTCTAAGCCATGTTAATTACATTGCATTGTTGTCTAAGCCAGCCATCTGAACAAATCATGTTCATTGCTTTCGCATAGTGGGGGATATTTTATCTTAATGTGTTTTGAATGGAGAGAAAACAAAATTACTAGAATGTATAACTGTATGCTTATATTCGCTAATGTATGGAATTTTTTTTTTTTTTCGCCCAGCCCAAAAAAACAACAACACCAGAGCTTTATGAAATGCAGTGAACAATAGAAAAATGTAAAGTACAGTAAACATGCCCCAGTGGCAGCATAGTTTAGTATTTATAAAAAAAAATTTCAGACTTTCATGTCCTTCTCCAACACTTTCTGATTCATTTTGAGGTTTTTGCACTCAACCCATTTCATTGTGACTGTCCCTGGATGTTGTTATTACATACACCACCAAAAAAAAAGCACAAACCTGCTTCTGTCCTCGTCCTTCTGTAGGTTTTTAAGATGACTGTCATGGCTAAACCAAGGCGATATCTTAATCTGAGGAATTTGCTGCTAGTATGTCCATTTAAAAAAAAAAAAAAATGTTAATGTGAAGTGTTGAATAATTCAGTGCAGGTGTTTGTCGCCAAATCTGCAAAAGACTGAAGATAAAAAAAGTAAGTGAGAAGGGGATGAAACGGTTGCAAGCCAACCCGACAGGGAATGATGAAAGTAAAAGAGGCTACACGATCCACAGTGGAGAGGAAAAAAGGGAGACTGGGTGGATGGGAAATGAAGGGTAAAAAGCAGGCACAGCAGGGAAAAAGACGGAGGGGGGCTTTACAGGAGAGGGGCTAATGGGAGAAGGGCTGCAGAGAGGAGAGCAAAAAGGAAAGAATAACACACAAAGAGATTCAGATGGGGGGGAATGGGAGCATTATTGGGGGAATGCAAAGTAAGGCAAATAATCACAGACTGAAGCTATATACCACAGAAAAAAGAGTGGAATTATGGGGTTTTCCAGCCAATCTCCTCCCCGTGAAGTCACTTAGGACTAAAGCAGCAGGGATTTGTAGGGTCTGAAGATGAACAGAAAACTCATTTTCCCTCATGGCTACATCTGCCACTGTGAATTTATACAGCTGTTGTACTGAGGAGAGGAAGAAAGATGTGATCAAACATGAAGGGGGGGAATGGAGACGGAGAGACGCGCGGTAATCGAGACGGGGGGGGGGGGGAACAGAAAGCGAGAACGGAGGGAAGTGGCGAGGAAAACATTGTGAGATGATACGGGGAAGGGAATTTGAGAGAATCTTAAGGGCACTGATGTGACAGAGTGAAATTAACAGATATATCCAAAAAAACAAAAGCTGACATGTGGTATATACACTCACCGGCCACTTTATTAGGTACACCTTGCTAGTACCGGGTGGTAACGAGTGGTTATTTGAATGTGCCGCTCACTGGATATTTTCTCTTGTTGGGACCATTCTCTGTAAACCCTAGAGATGGTTGTGCGTGAAAATCCCAGTAGATCAGCAGTTTTTGAAAAACTCAGACCAGCCCGTCTGGCACCAACAACCATGCCACATTCAAAGTCACTTAAATCCCCTTTCTTCCCCATTCTGATGCTCGGTTTGAATTCAGCAAGTCGTCTTCACCACCTCTAGATGCCTAAATGCATTGAGTTGCTGCCATGTGATTGGCTGATTAGCTATTTGTGTTAACAAGCAATTGAACAGGTGTGCCTAATAAAGTGGCCGGTGAGTGTATAGTTTTTTTTTAGTACGAGTGCTTGCACTTTGTGAAGCTTTTAGATCGTCTCTATTGTAACTGTTGTGTAAAAAGTCTGCGGTATTTTAATGTAAATGTAAGAAGGGGAAATTAAGGTTTCAAATGTAAAATATTCCCGACCAGTGGTGTAATTGTAAAAGGTTTAATTACTTAAAATTTCCATGACAAACGGGCAATTCCTTCTTTACGTACCCAGTGACAACCAACCGCTGTGGTACAGAAGATGAATAAAGACCTCACCGAGCTACAGCAAATCTTTGTGTCTTACGTTTTAGGCGGCTAAAAGGTCTATTTGAAACTGAGATTTTAACAGTTTTTGTCATTGCGGTTCCTTTCAGTGGTTTGCTGCTGAGCCACACAATGTCACTCCATTATCACTCCGCTGCTAAAATGAAACATAAGCCTTCATGTGTTTTTTGCTATTTTTCAGGGGGAATTAATGTAGAAGTGCAGGCCGAGGGGAGGTTTTTTTGCGGGACTGCATTTTCTCCAAAGCTGCCATCCTATCGGAGATTAATGAACAAGTTTGTCCGTGGCACTAGTCCTCTCTGGGCCACCTCCCCTCTCTCAGCACAGTGTGATTTATGGACACCCAACAGTGCATGAGTTATATTTTCAAAGGGGTTTGTTTTTCCCCCACCAAGATGGAATTTTAAATGTTTGTGATGAATGACCCCTTGTGGATTTTTATTTATTATTCTGTCGTGATTTTTGCGTGTGTGCACGCTGTGGCTGAAGTGTACGCACGTGGCCATCCGTGTGTGTGTGTGTGCATGTGTGTGTAATTTTGTGAAAAATCCCCCACATCTTTAAATATGTTCTCGCAAAAAGCGCTGACCCTGCGTTTCCTGTCTGACATCGCGGATATATATCGCCTTTTGGGGTTGCCGTGTCTCGCTGAATCAAATGCTACGTCTCACCTACTGGATGTCATTGTGAAAAAAATCAAAGAATAAGTCATGCCCTCCTCCCTTTCCCCCTCTCCCCTCCTCTTCCATTCTGTCTGTGCATATGGATTTACTTTATCATCCGGCCGCAGCATGTGTGGCAGGGTGTTTGATGTTTCTGTGATGGTGAGATATTGAATGAACCGTGGGGGGAAATGCGATGCTCCTTGGCGAATTTACAGGACCACAGAAAGAAGAAGAAGAAGAAAGGGCCATAGGAAGAAAGAGAGGGCCAAACCGGCTAACATCCCTGGTGTATTGGTGTGCGTGTGTGTGACACTCTGGAGATAGGAGTCCAGATGCAGCACTGCTACAAACAAAACAATATCTGCCTCACTTCTGTGTCTATGTGCTGGAGATACTACATAGATAGGGAATGGACACAATAACAGGAACACTTGCACAGTATAAAGTAGGGCTGTGTGTTGGCATGAATCTGGCAATACTAGTGATGCACTGATACCGATACCAGTATCGGGTCCAATACTGTGCTCATGTACTCGTACTCGCAAAACGGCTCCGATACAACGGTACCGATACCACTTTACTGTGGTGCGCCCGACCCCGCTGGGCCGGAATCCCCTCTCCGCCGGCGCGCGCCAGCCCTCACTGTCATTGCACCACAAGGTTTTGCTTGCACCCTCTGACTCTCACGTGCGGTAGACTCCTTGGTCCGTGTTTCAAGACGGGTCGGTTGACCCCGATACTGATACTCGGTGCATCCCTATTATGTATGGATGATGCTGGTGTGTTGTGCTGTTAGATGATGGTGGGTGAACATGCCACAATGTTTGATTTGTTGTTAGTTAATGTGTCTGAATAATCAGACACGGAAATAAATTATTCATTAATTCATTCATTAAGTGCTTATTGAACTCTGGTGATTTTTGAGGTCGTAGTTTATGATTTTGTTGTTGATGTTGGGCTGCATTATATCATAGTGTGATACTGGTGTATTATATCCTGTACATGTCCAGTTATGTATGTGAATGTCTGCAGGTGTCCGACTGCAGAAAAGTGCACAGTGTGCTAACAAAGTGCTGATTTTGAGCTCTAAAGAATCTGCGATGTGCTGTACAAGAGTCGCATTGTGTGTTTGTACGTGTGTGTGTGTGTGTGTATGTGAATTAGTGCTTGTCTGCATCCTTCCTACCTTCTAATTACTTGCTAATGTCATCATCGCTACGGGGGGTTGCCCTGTGTTTCATTCTTCTTCTTCTCTTTTCCCAAATAAGTCCAGAATTATTTATACTCCTCACCAGCTTCCTCTGTCTTATCATGGGGCTACTGTACTGAAAAATGGAAGCGACGAAAATCCTCATTCATGATGCTAAAAAATGGATTATATTATACAGCAGACCAATCAGTATTTAGTTGACAAGGGGGGTGTGTTGGGGGAGAGACGTGAGGCAAAGATACTGTGGGAGGTGAAAGGGACAGGTGCATCCTGAAAACGGCTGTAAATGATTGTAATTTGGCTCCCTCACCAACACTGTGTCAAAAATCCTAGTTATAACTCACGTATAACACACAGACGTATGATGAGGATGTGAACGTATTTTTAAATCTTAAAGAGGACCTATTATGGTTATTTACAGGTTCATACTTGTATTTTGGGTTTCTACTAGAACATGTTTACATGCTTTAGTGTCCAGAAAACGCTTTATTTTTTTCTCATACTGGCTGTGCCGCAGCACCTCTTTTCACCCTCTGTCTGAAACGCTCTGTTTGAGCTCCTGATCTCCCCCCCACTGTGAGGGACAGTAACTCTCTTTGGCGTGGACTTTGGGCTTTGTAACTTTGCAGACCTTTTACATGCATAAAAAGACTATACAACATATTAAAGGAAAGGGGAAAAAAGCACAACAGGTCCTCTTTAAACAATTTGCTGTGTATTTGACCAGTGCACTTGTCTGTAGCTTAAAAGGCACATATGATTTAATCTCTTTCGGACCTTGTTAGCTGCCTCATGTTGTTTTGAGAACTCATTTATTGAAGTGTTGATTGCCAGACCTCCTTCAATAGCCGGTAAATTGTGCTAATTGCCATTCAACCTAATATAAGTGACACAGGAGCAGTAATTGTTATTGTTAGAGGTCTATAAAGTGTTGTTGTGTACGACGTAAAATATCGACATTACCAATTAGGTGTTGTCGTGCTCGTGTGCTTCCCTTACTTACATTCTCCTTCTCTCTTTCCCCTTGCTTCCCTCCAGGGAGGCCTCATCGCCCTCCTCCTCCTAATCCTCCTCTTCACCCTCGTCCTGTACACCCGCCACCGGTGGTGCAAGCGTCGCCGCATCCCCCAGAAGAGCGCCAGCACCGAGGCCACCCACGAGATCCACTACATCCCCTCGGTCCTGCTCGGACCCCAGGGCCGCGACAGCTACCGGGGCTCTCGAGGCACACACCAGCACGGGAGCTCCGTCATCGGCATGCCCATCCGGGAGACCCCCATTCTCGACGACTACGACTGCAGCGACGAGGACCCGGGCGGACACTCGCTCAACTCCACGCCCAACCAGCTCCACACCACCAAGCTGTGCGACGGGAAGATCCAGGAGGACTACGGGGTCAACATCGGCATCGGGGGACACACAGACATGATGTGCAAGGACAACGAGATAAAGCATAATTTTGAAAAACGAGGTAGGTTGAATACATTTCCCCTTTCAAAAGAAAACAGTTTAGCTTGATGGAAATAATAGCTGTTTGCATTATGGAGATTAATTATGTGATAGCTGTGAGATTAACAGCGTGACGCTGGTTTTTGTCTCAATCATTCAGCTCCGAGCGGCATCCACTGAAATGATTTCAGTTGTCATTGACAATCTGTTGTGCTCAGTGGTAGTTTTGAGAGCATGATTTGTACATCCGTGGAGGCGCTCAGTGCCAGCTCCCCAGATGGCCCGGCCTGGACAGTTCACTTTGGCTCTGCCCAGCCCCAACCATGTTCTTGATAGCACAGCATGTCCTGCTCACATTTAGTCAAAAATAAGCAGTTTTGTGTGACTCACACCATCACATCATGCCAGTAATGATAAGAAATCCTGTATTCCATGAGTCATGTGATTTAAAGCTTCAGTAGGCAGGACGTTTCCTGCATCATTGGGCAAAAATTCCATAATAACTAGGAATGCACCGATACCAGTATCGGGTCCGATACTGTGCTCATGTACTTGTACTCGCAAAACCGTTCCGATACAACGGCACAGATACCACTTTACGGCAGCGTGACGTTATCCTCTCGTCACCATCTTTCGGGTCCTATCGCACACACTGACGCTCCACCTCCCCGACGATGCGGGCGAGACGGGCCGGTGGTGCGCCGGGATCCAATCTCAGCTGGCGCGCGACAGTCCTCACTTTAATTTCGCAACAGGGTTTTGCTTGCACCATCTGACTCGCGTGTGCGTTAGACTCCTTGGTCCGTGTTTCAAGATGGGTCGGGTGGGTTGCAGACATCGCCGCAGACCCCTGGCGCCTTTACGTGGGCCGAGCCTCGCCCTGGGGGCACGACGCGGCTTGGGCGCACTAGTGACGGTCCGCCCCGGTGACACTTTGGCCACGGCCCCGGCAAGCACCTTCACCCCGAGCCTTTCCAAGCCGACCTAGAGCCGGTTGCGGCGCACCGCCTCGTATGCGGGACTCCCCAGCCTGCCGTGTGTCGCTCGCACCCTCCAACTGGCTGTTAACGAGGGTCTTTTTGCACAGAGAAGTACTCGTATCGGTACTTGGTATCGGCGAGAACCCAAATGGAAGTACTTGTACTTGTACTCGATCTGAAAAAAGTGGTATCGGTGCATCCCTAATATTAACCTTTCCACACATTGTAATTCAATGTTCAATGTGGACTTCTACACCTCCTCATGGCTCTGTTTTTAGGCTTTAAAAAAAATCTTAAATAGCCGTTGGCTCTGTGTGAGTCAAGCAGTAATGTAATGCAGCGCCCTGTAATTTAATGTAATGTCTAAAGGTCAAGTGACAGAGGCCATCGGTCTGGTCGATTAGATGCTGAGGTGTGTCAGCGGGTGGCCCGTTGACCCCTTGGCTAAACACCGTCAGGGGTCTGCACTTCAGGCGAGGGCAGAAATTCTATCCAGCCATTAGTGACAAAAACTGGAAGTGATGCTTCAAAAAAAATTCTGCGTTAGAAATTTCCAAAACAAGTTACCCAAACATTCTAATCTCAGGCTGTGTAGCATTTGTTCATATCATATCCCGTTGAACTTGGGGGTGCTCCTCTGCAAAAGCACGGCTTTAATAATTGAAGGGTGCCGGCTGAGTCGGAGGGTGCCCGGGTTATTCGTGTCATACTGAATTATGCATGGGTGAAGTTTGTGGAAATGCCCTCTTGCTCCCATAGTATTTATCACTCCACATAACCGCATTCACACAAACGTTTTGCTTCTGACTGGGTGCTTAAGTTTACTGAAAATAGGCTGGAAAAAAGGATAATATTTCTGTTTGAGTTTGTTCACTGTGTCTTAGGCACATTGCTGATCCATGTCTGGAAGAATATTTACCTACAGCTCAACAGAGAAAGCTGGTTATGTTTGAAGTTTAACTTTATTAACATCATTTGACTGGAGGATAGCGATGGATAAAATGATTTTCATTTTCAAACAAGCCTTAATAGCCTCATAGTCCCTGACCCCCCGACCACATCGGATAATGATTCTCAAACTCAAACCTGCATTCCAACCATGATGAAACCTCAAGGCTTGAATATATTATGTTCAGCCCTTATTTAAAAAAAAAAAAAAATGAAACAGAACATTATGCAACAAGGTGAAGGGAGAGAGGTTAATTTCTGCTCTAGTCCCATGTGGAAAGGCAGAATGTTGGCATTAGCCGCTGGGAAAAGAGAACTGAAGCAGGGGGGTCACGGCTCTTACTGTACGATTGGGCCGATCACCACATGATGCCATTATTACAAGAGAATAAAAAGGTGACGATTATTCTAAGAAGAGAGCAAAGCAAACTAGCTTGTAAGCAGCAAGACTAAAAGCTGTTTCACACCGGGTGCGAATTAACCACATCGCCGTGTTCCATTTTCACAATGAGACCCAATGAGTTTGCTTCTAAATAGTGCCATGTCAGCTCCACACAACAAAAACCTATCCAGACAGAGAAGGTCTAAGGGGCTAACGTTAACTACACAAACTAATCGGACCCCAAATGTGATGCTAACGTTAGCTGTTGTGGCTAGCCTCGTTCTGTGACCATCATATAACATTAGCAAGTGCATATCAGCTACATTATCGTATCCCAGCTGCTGACTGAACTCTATCCATATATTGTCCTTTATTTGGTTGTTGAGTGTAGTAATGGTTGTCCTACATAATTGGGTGTTGAGAAGGGGGACGGTTGTTATTCCGAAACTCCAATAGTCCGAAAAATATCCCATAGGACAGGACATTTGCCCTGAAAACAAACGGTCATTAATCCATGGACCCCAAGATGCAACAAACAGAAGCACATGGCTAATTTTCATGTAGAATCACGCCGATCAAAGGGTTTCGTTGGTCAAACATATATTTCCGCAGGCTGAAAGCTGCTGAAATTGAAGTCTGTCCGAATATTTGTTTCCGTAGGGGTGTGCAGGCTTTCTTTGGGTTTATTTAATGAATTAATAATGAATTAATGTTGAGACATACATAAAGATTAATCTAGAGAGACATCAACATAAATTTCCAAAGTCAAATTATATGTGATATGGGCAATGTGAAGTCCAAATTACACCAGGAAAACGTGGCTAATTTCTGCGACATATGGTCAGATTATGGTCTTTTTTTTTTTTTTTAAATACAGTTCTTGACACATTTTTCTAACAATCTCATAAAGAATCTGGCATTTTCCAAAAAGATAGTCACACAAACCATTTATTTTGATGACTCTTACCTCCCTCATCTGTACTCTGCATAAAGCTGTGACATTTGAATACAGGGCCGATTAACTCCTGTCCTGTTCCACCTGTTTCCGTGATGCTCGACTTCCGAAAAGTCTCCAAATACCAGTCATCCTTTATCTGTCTGTCCTCGCTGACAGATAACCCCATTCAACGGAACTCAATGGTATTATCCCGAGGGATTATGGCTGTGCCTCACAGGGTTGTGTGCATGGCATTGGCTTTTTGTTACACAGACAACCAAACAAATGAGGCCTGTCAATTTCATTATTCAGCAAGATTCCCACGGCTTTGGGAATGCATTTGGGCAGCGTGGACAGTGTAAATCAGGTGCGGAAAAAAACTTTAACGGCATGCTGGAAAGCCTTGTTCTGTGACGAGAGCTCAGGGACCAGTTATCAGTGTCGAACCGCCATACCTTTCCCTCTCAGTTTACAGTGCACAGCAGCAAGCTGCATCTTCCATACCTACATGTGTAGCCTTTGTTGTTAGATGGGAAAATCATACATATCTGCTTGGAGTCATGCATACTGGTGATGCCACAGTGACAGATTTTGCGTGCGACAACACCGGTGTCACCGATTACACCGGACATTTTCCAAGAAAGGTTGACGCTCGATATCTTGTAGAGCGCTTACTTTGATCCTTAAGGTTGGATGGCTGTGTGTCTGGCCCCTCCGGTCGAGCTTTCGCAGCCTCAGTATTTCCTGGTTCGATCTGCTCTGCGGGTCAAAAATAGACTAGGCATGTATTTTTAGCAGAACAGAGTAGATAGAGCCGCTTCTGGGACCCTTCTGAAATGCGCTGCGGCGCGCCTGGTGGAATCAAAAGCATCGTCTAGAGTAGGGCTTTGTATTGGCAAGAATCTGGCGATTGCAATATATTGCGATACTATAAGCAAGGCGATATCATGCGTTTTTTATTTTATTTTTTTATTTAAGTTTAGGAAGACTGTCATAGTATAGGAACACACCAGAAATACACCATTTTAGAACTGGCAAAAATAACAAGGGACCCCTGTGGAAATTGCCGTGCCAGTTTTTCCACGCCAAAATTTAACCTAATTTTGGAGCGTTATTTAGCCTAACTGGTATGACATGATTGGTACCAACGGATTCCTTAGGTTTTCTAGTTTCATATGATGCCTGCGCTCTATAGCTTTAAAACTGAGCTCGATACAACTTCCAAAATATCGAATACCGGCCGGGCCCGATGGTGGGCCGCTGGGTTTTTAAGGGGTTAATTTAAAAAATCAATACAGTGTTTTGGAAAATCGATACAGTATCGCACAACATAATATCCCGATACTCATGTGTATCATAGTTTCTTTTGTAGCTTTGAGGTGTTGCCTCCAGATGCTGCTACCTTCTTCAGACAAAGATTACAGATGGCATCATTAACGTTATCATGTTCCCTATTAGCACCTTCCCTGTTAGCATTGGGTTTAAATTCAAAATATTGAGGTGAATCTTGCTTTGTGCTGTGACACCGAATCCTCTGCCGTCGTCTCGTCGGTCAACTCTCTCCGTACTCCCGTCACTTGAGAAGTGAAATCTGCCCCCTGCTATCCTGTGCTGCTCTAAGGAGCAGACACTTTCAGTTCATAATTGTAGCGTCAATCATCCAACTTAGTATTGATAAAGTAGTTTATAAATTAGAGTTGATTTATTAGATGATTGTGGGTGCTGACACCTGAAAATGAAAAATGGAATTTATTTCTTAAAAAAAAAAGAAGCAAGACGAGGGTGGGGGTAGTGGGCAAGTAATGTAATCGGTGTATGCCCTAACACCGGTAACACGTCTACCGTGACAAGCCTAATACGTATAGCTATGCCGTCTCCACAGCTTGTTTGTTTTACAGGCCTGTGCAACTGGTACTGTGTCCTACTTTTTCAAACAATTATTCAACTATTGAATTAAATTAGTAATCTCGTCCTGAATAATTAAAAATGTTCCTATTTCATTTGTAAGTTTAGAGAAAGTAATTTGTTAACTGCCGTTATTGCGTATGAATCAAGGCTTCTCGTTGTTTTGAGCAAACTTTTCCTGGTAAGCAGATGCTGGCGACTGCTTAATCTTCATTATTATCAAGCACAATACTCTCTCATAAGGTTGACTCTGAACACTTAGCGTAACTACCACTACTTCTAACAACACGCAGTACATTTTAACATAGAAATATGAAGTCTGTGCATATAGAGACAATTAAAAAAGAGGGACATCTCAGCTGCAGTGAGTTTTGTTGTCTGCTTAAAACTATAGAATATGATCCCTCTCACAGCAACTATCGGCACATTATTGTTTTTGCATTACCCTTCCCTCGGGTGGAAAAGTCATTTTAGGTAAGAATAAGAGTAAACACTGAATATTCAGAGTTCAGATAGCCACCACTTTTAATAACCGAGTAACTGAGGACCCAGTAATTGTTTATTTCCTTCTGTCCTGCAGCTATAAAACATGTTTCAAAGATTGGTTGTTTTTCTGTCCTTTGATAAATGTATTCTCACTTTCAATGAATTGAGAATACTGTATGCTCACCAGAGATCATGATCCTGTTTTCAAGTACAAAAGGCAGCTTCAAGCTTATACATTCACAATAAATGGGGCCATATTTATATTATAGTGTCTTGTTAGCCACATGGATGTATAAAGAGAACTGGATACAACGTTGGAGGTGGGCTCCCCTTCCTTCCTATGAGAGTGGCTCAGTGGGCGCAGGATGCCAAAATGGCTCGACGGATCATCCGGCGATCTTCCGCATCCAATGGGCCCGTAGAGCAGGCACAGTAGCGTTTCCTTGAACTCTGCCCCCCCAGCCCTCGCTCCAGCCTCGGTCTGGGGCTCATTCAAATGAACGGAGGGAGGGAAAATACCTCTGGATTCGGCTATTAGTGCATTTTACAACTTTTAGGACCTAATGATTTAAATAAGGGCTATTCAAGTGTTCGTACTGGGAAGTTGATTTACCTAAAAAAAAAATATATTTTTGGGCCCAATGGCATCACGCGACAGACACCAAAGTTGTAGTACCACCGTTTGGCCACTACACAAATTCCCTGGGTGTTTGGTCAGCCACAGCCACCACAGCAAATAACAAAATACTCCATTTTGAGCAATAATCAAGCAGCATTTGGTAACATTGGCCCACTTATTAGCCAACTTTCCTCTTAAAATGAAAGAAAACCAGTTTGGTAGATATTTGCCCAAGGTCAAATCTCAAATATTAACAATTCTCCAAATTCTGTTTGCCCCTGAAAACTCACAATGTTGAGATTGAACATTCAGATTTGTAAAAAGTTTGGTTTATACGCTCCGGATGGATAAAATTGGACGTAGTTTACATTGAATTTACGGTTCAAAGAAACCAAAATCTGCCAAAAATGTGAGAAAAGCGACAATGTCTCTTTTCCCAGAAACCACAGAACCATTTCACAGCGGCAGAGACCAGAGCTAATGGCAGATGGTGGTATACAGATAATGCTGCTATTGCATTGTTCTGGGTAGTCAACAACATCCTGTCTGTGGGATGAAATGGCCCTGTGTGTGTCTGTCTGGAGGACAAAAGACATGGAGGCTATATTGTGGTTCATTACAGTTAACTGTAAAAACATGCATCATTTCTTCTTGGCTGCCATTCTTTCATTGGATGCTGATTGCACCATGTGGCTGGTCTATATTTTATGTATTGAAAGTTAATTTAATTGTATTATCATTTTCTTCTAGACCTTTTTTTCCCCTTTAGAGTCCCCAACCAGTCTGCGGATTTAGAATCTGTGTATTAAGATGTCCTCAAGTACTGTATGAGAGACTTTACAATAGCTTGATTCAGTGAATAATATTTTCTCACAGTGAAGCCAAATACAATAGTGCAAACTACTTCAGATATGATTGGGCTAGCACTTCACACCGCTGCTCTGCCAACACAGTGCCGAGGGTGTCTTGGCTGAGGCCATTGAACTGCTTCTCACAATAATAACAAGAAATCCATCCAATTCCCATGTAGAATGGCTCTCATCATCTCCGTCTAATACACATTGCTAAGGCGAGGTGAGCACAACAATGCCTGAGTTCATCTATGACTACTGACGATGATGCTTTTCTTCTCCTGTTGATATTAGTGTTTCTCACTTATTTAAAATAAGTGGTGGAGGCAGCAGGATTCAAGGTCGCAGGTATCCTCTGATTGAATGCACTAACTGGAAGAAGAAAATTAACTTAAAGCTCTATGCGAGAACTTAGTACGATATCGGCATTGTACTCAAGATACAAAGATGAATAAATAAAGAAAAAAGCATGTGCCATCTGGTGCTTATAGGGCACCTTTTTAATGGAGCTTCTGAAAAGTCTTAAGCTAAGCTATTACATTACATCAGCTACCCCATTACATTCTACTGGAATCAATTGCAATGCTGATAATGAAGTATTATAATTTGACTATGTAGAGGTTAGTTGGTCAAAGCTTTAAAGGTGACATATCACGAAAACTTTTCAGTGCTCGTGCACATACATTTTGGTATCTGGAGTGCCTACCATCCCACAAACTGTGAAATAAGCAAAAAACAATAAACGTGATTCAACCAGCCTTTCAGATTTGGCTCCCCTTCCTATGTCACTTACAGGCTCATTAGAATATCGGTGCCTTCAAATGAAACTCATTAGCTCATGTTTACAACAGGGGAAGTTGTGTACACGATATGCTTGGCGTTCTAGTGGTTAAGTTGTAAGAACACCGCTTCTAAGCAACGGCAATATTAGCGTTACTGTCAGCATCTAAAAGCCACAGAGGCTAACAATTTAGCAAGCTAGCAAGCGGGTAACATAATGGCAGCACATGTTGAGGCATAATGACAAAGGAAAACGATGAGGCTGTTGGGAATAGCAACATTTTCCTCAGACACGTTATATAATTACGAAGAAATACAATATACAACTAAATTTACCATATATTCACTTATTATGTAACGAAAAAATGAACTACCATGGCCTCCGCCATTTTTGACAACGTCAACAAACACGTCACGACTCGTGAACTCAAAGCTTTCAGAAACTTTCCACTTCCGAAGTCGAGAATACCACAAGAGTTCATATGGACTCTTCCGGTGAACACGGTCAGCAGGAACTCATTT
This sequence comes from Sebastes fasciatus, assembly GCF_043250625.1. Lineage (NCBI taxonomy): Eukaryota > Metazoa > Chordata > Actinopteri > Perciformes > Sebastidae > Sebastes > Sebastes fasciatus. The sequence goes on along the minus strand of NC_133813.1, from coordinate 24,331,105 downwards.
GAAGGCACCATAAATATTGCCCAAGGCTTGAAAATTATCAAAGATAATCTATAGCAAAGATCATGCATTTCAAGCTCCGTCAATGGTTTGAAATGGCATACAGTTCTTGTCTACTAAGTTGGCGTGGCCATGGCGTGTTGCCCCCCCCAACCCCCCACCTAACCTTGTTTGGAAGTGTTTTAAACGTTGTGGGGATGGATGAAAGCAGATTGGATTATATTTGCATAATGTACCGTATTTTTATTTCCTTATTCTAACGTTAGATATTTACACAGCTAACAGCCATATTTAGCATCTCGAAAAATGAGTTAGTTAGGGCGTTAGCGAACGTTAGTCGCCAGATCTCATGAGTGTGTGTCACTGAGACAGAGAACGGTCTCGAACCAAAGAATCGGTCATAATCTGTGTTCACGTTTACTTCTCCCATTGGAGTTAATAGACTCAGGACATGCCGCTAGTCTCCTAAAGGGGCGGGGGCAGTTGCAAAACCAACGTGACACAGAGACACAAAACTGACTCTCACTGCGCCATCTACTTTTTGAACTGCCTCTGATTCTACCTTAGCAAAGGTGCACCATATTTTTTCTCGTGAGCCAATCAGAGCAGTGTGGGCTTTTTGCGGGAGTGGCTCTTAAAGAGACGGGCGCTAAAATGGAGCGTTTACACAAAGGGTGAATACAATACAATTTTTTTGTAGTGTTCTTGTAGAAACCTAAAACACAAGTAAGAACCTGAAAATGAGCATATGTCTCCTTTAGGTCAAATCTGCTCCCCCCCCGCCCCCCCGGAATAGCATTTACTGATGAATTAACTGATCCAACAAACGGCCATATACATTATTGCAGCATTGTGATTGTTCTTTTAAAAGCACCAGGGTTGCTATAAAAAAAGTTTTATATCTAGAAGCACATACTACTGTGGCTAATGAAAAAAGCTTGCCTAGTAAATAAAAAATTCCTGCTATAGATAAGCATTTCAGCATCCCAAAAGGCTTTCCTGTTGTGCCTCTTGTTCCTTTCAGTGAAACGATGCTGTTTGAAAAAACGGCTGAATGCAATAACTGGGTATTTATTTTTATATTGTAAACACAGATAAAGCCTTTGGCGCCACATGTAAGCCACTGAGAATCTGCTAAAAGATACTTAGATTTTACAACTTTGAGGGAGTGAATGTGCTGCTAAATAATGCTTAAAAATAGACAAAAGAGACATGCAGTTTGACAAAGATCCCTAGCTAGAACAGTGGATTTTTGAATTTCCTCCCCCCCCTGTGGAGCAACTGCACTCAAGCTCAAAACAAAAAGCACACATTTCCCTCCCGACTAACAACTACAGTCAATCTGCATGTCGTTCGTTTCTTTTTTCCCCTAGTTTTTCTACAACTAAGGAACAGGGGAGGGAACAATTTGGCAAATATGATACTTAAATTCGGTATACAAAACAACTAGGGCTGTCAAAGTGAACGCAATAATAACACGTTAATGCATTTTCTTTTCAACACCACTAATTTATGGAAAGCATTTACCACGACTTGCAATTTTTAGGTTGTGGTGGGCTCAACTTACACTAAATTTTGGCAGAGAAAAACTGGCATGGCTGTTTTCTAAAGGGGTCCCTTGACCTCTGACCTCAAGATATGTGAATGAAAATGGGTTCTATGGGTACCCACGAGTCTCCCCTTTCAAAAAACTGAACTGAACAAACTAAATTTCTGTCTTTTGTTGCTTATTGCTAAATCTCTGAAAAGTGATGTTTTTTATTGAATTATGGACTCTTTATTTCCGGTGAATGTTATTGGAATATAATTATCTTACACTTAACTCCCCATATCCACTTGGTTTGAACCAATCCAACAGCATCCAATCAAGTTTCAGGAGAAAACCATGAAGAACTAATGTTACGTTACGGAGCACCAGTTGGATCCAGTTACTCTGCTGTTAAAATGACGTTACATTTGATGAAGAGCGCATATAGCTTGTTTAGGACTCGAGACCTGAGTTGGGACTTGAGTGCACAGACTTGAGACTAATTTGTGACTTGCAAAACAATGACTCGGTCCCACCTCTGGTAGCCTATACCCGGTGAAATGTCAGGAAGGTATACGAAATAGATACAACCCAAAACGCTGAAGGCTACCGTGTTTTGTCTAACGTAATGTAACCATAGCTCGTAGTAGTAGAATATCGTCCAAACCGTTCTGTGTCATCCGTAATCAAAATATAACATTAGCATTTTAAATAAATATTTAATGGTCTGTCACCATGTCAGTGAATTTAAACTACTGCTTGCAATCTGAGGATATATATAGAACGTGTGTGTGATTGTGTGTACAGCCTCTGCTGTTTTCTTACAGTCATTGAGCTATACCTGAGGAATGAAGTCTCATCATTTTCCTTTTTTTTTTTTTTCACCGTGGTATCGAATTGGGTATTGAGAATCGTGGAAATTCACTGCTATTGGTATCGACTACTAGATTTCTGGTATTGTGACATTCTTAAATCAAAGTCAAGATACACTGACAGCTTCAGTTTGCAATGTTATGATTTCAGCATATTTCTTTTTTATGCTAAATACAGTACCTGTGAGGGTTTCTGGGCAATATTTGTCATTGATTTGTGTTGGTAATTGATTTCCAATAATAAATATCAGGGCTGTCAATTTATTAAGATATTTAATCACAAATTAATCACATTAATTTATCTCTTCAAAATGAACCTTAGAGGGAGATTTGTCAAGCATTTAATACTCTTATCAATGTGGGAGAGGGCAAATATGCTGCTTTATGCAATTGCATGTATATAATTATTGTCGGAAATAATTTAACAACACAAAACAATGACAAATATTCTCTAATATAAATTTTGAAAAGAAAAAAATTTGATTAATTTGCGATTAATCACAATTAAATATTTTAATCTATTCATAACCCTAAAAACAACTAAACCAGAGCAATGATGTTGGTGGCAACCAATACCTCTTCTTTGACCTTTGAGAGGTCATAGCAGAGATGAATCATCCAGTTACCTCTATGTGGTTTTGTAGTCATAACTATAGGGAAAGCCTGGTCGAAAACAATTTTACTACTTTATATTTACAGTGGTAATGATGTAGTAGATAAATAAATAAATAAAAAAGATTGTTTCATCATCCACAAGACCACTGTCATTGCCGCGCTTATCGGGTGTTTACTGAGCTCTAATTGAACTCAAGACTGGAGAGTAGTAATCCAGTGTCAAGCTTCAGATCGCTAATGTGACATCATTGATGAGAAATGGCTGCCAGCTTGGCACACTCAAAGCTAGCTCAGGGTGAGGTTTTGATTAATACTGAATCAGGCTTGTCATCCTTCCCCATGATAAATAGATGGGAGTTAATTACAAAGACTTCCCATTCTTCCTTCTGCCCCATCTGTGGAAAAGCATTTAAGTCCCGTGTTGTCAATGAGGGCAATTTACTGAGATGAATAAGGCGATTTTTAAAAGATACACATGCGCGGCATATGTACGAGCGTGCGCAAACTATGTCGCGTGGTCGAGATAGAGCATGTAGGCTCCATGTTGGAACGTTTTTTTCCGAGATAAACTAAGGCAATAAATCCAATAAATGTGGCGTTTTTTGTTTTTTCTAAGCGGGTTCATCACGGAATTCTAGTCTGCGCCCACTTCGGTGTGAAAACAGCCAAGCGACGGTTCCATCAATCACGGCTTCTGCAATCTCTAATGCATTGTGTTTGTCAGGAAGTTTCAAAGGAGCACAGCCCCTCTATGCACAGTGCAGCAGCTGATGAGATGATTTGTAGCAGAAGAGACGAGAATAAAATAAAGAGGAGAAAAAGACCAGGTATAGTGACTCATTGAGAAATGAAGCCTCAGTAATCCGATCCAACGTGAGGCCTTTGTCAGAGACGGAGGGAGAGGGGGGGGGGACCAAGACATGCCAGTAAGAAATGGGTTTGTAAGCACCAAGGCCACGCCAGATCAATACGCGTGGGTCGATCGCATGCCAACTCACGAGCCATCTTTATGAGGCTGTTTTGAAATGCGGTTCGGGCTGCTCACCGACATGTAATGGTCAATATATCCCTCAATGTTTCTCTGCTGCCAGCATTTCACAGAGTTCATTAAAGTTATTATGCTACTTATTCAAACTGTTCACATAGACAGCATCTTTGAAGGCTTGAATGCAGCTATACTTTAACCTCTTGAGACCCACAATAGATCCGTTTTTTGTTTTTAGTGGGGTACAGGGGGGATTTAGGGGTGAGATAGCAGGTCAACAGTAGATGTCACATAGAAGTGGTGTACATCATCTGAAAGCTGGGAACCTGAAGATTAATTTGAGATGCTGTTCAGCACTGTGTGTCAAGTTGTTCTAGTCATAAATCAGAAATACACATGAATTAATTAATCAATAATTTTAAATAAATTGTAAAAGTGTATAAGAGTTTGGAACATTATGATCAAAGTATATGACGGTCATCCTCATGCTCTGTTATGTCTCATAAATTGCAATTTTTGGGTTGATACCATTGGTTACACAGATTTGGTGTCAAATTTAACCATTTATTTTTTTTACCACTAGAGAATTGATATTAACATTTGGAGATTTTTGCAAGAATTGCATTTTTCGGCGATTGGATGCCGAGCACTTCTTTTCTGAAAACTGCTCAGAAACACCCTCGTTGTCAATCAACCTGGGATAATCCAAGAGGTCACCACAGGTCATTTATTTATACAGTGAGGTCAAATTTTTTTTTTTTAATGTCTCAATACAATGAAATGGCTACTATGGGGACTAATATCATCACACATGAACACAGTTGGGCTCATTGGATCCACAAGAGTCTCAGCTTTCCAGAGATACAATATGTATGTAATTCAAGACTGTTTAGGGACCCCAGTATACAGAAATATTCAAACACATCATTTTAGAATAGGCAAAAATAACACATTTAAACTGCATGTGATTATCATAAAGTGGGCATGTCTGTAAAGGGGAGACTTGTGGGTACCCATAGAACCCATTTTATGTCACATATCTTGAGGTCAGAGGTCAAGGGACCCCTTTTGAAAATGGCCTTGCTAAAATTGAGCCCAACTTTGGAGCATTATTTAGCCTCCTTTCTGACATGGTAGCATGACATGGTTGGTACAAATGGATTCCTTTAGGTTTTTCTAGTTTCATATGATATCTGTGTCTTCTGAACCTACAACTAGAGCCTCTGAAAGACCGTAAAGTCAGTCAATACTGCGTGTCTCAGGGGGTTAGAGATATTATGCTACTTATTCAAACTGTTCACATAGACGGCGTCTTTGAAGGTTTGGATGCAGCTGCTTTTAGGGAAGGAAATAGAAAACAGCTAAAGGAGAACAGGCAGTAAAGCAATAAAAAATAGACTAATAGGCACCACAGCTTCATGCTTGGACACTTCAATGATTTATAGAGTCTTTCTGTAATTAAAACTAAATCAGGAGGAATGAAATGCAAGCAATATGCCATCATAAAAATAAGACAATTGAAATGTTACAGTTTTTAATATATTCCGTAAATTGTGTCGGGTCCGACTCACCCTTCCATTTTTTGGGGATTGTCCTGGGAGAGAAACCAGAACTGCAGCTGCTCTACTCAGCCTGCCTTTTGGTCAATACGCAATTGTCGGGGAAAAAATAGTGTTGCTCGCAGCGTATTAAATTAACTGAATTGTTTCGGGGTGTGATAAATTGGCACCCTAACGTAATTATATTTGCATAATGTCTTTTCTGCTTCATTTCCGCTCCTACGTGTTGCCGGAAATGTTCCCAGTAACACTGTGGCGAGATCTGGAAATAATTCTTAATATTTATTGTTGCCTTTTGGAATCTGTCACATAGTTTCACCGCGGGGACATTCATCAGTGACTCGCTGCGCAGTCAAAACTTTAAAAAAAGAGTCACAAAGTGTAATGAATAATCATGAAAAGAAAATCACAATCATATCCAAATAATTAATTTTTTTTTTTTTAAATGTGCAAGAAAAGATGTCAGTTTCAAACAGAAAAACTGATATGACCCCGCATTATAATAGGATACTGCACAACTGCAATAATGAGTTATAGGGAAAGGCTGACTCTGGCAGTATCCACAGTACAGATGAGAGGATCAAGGTGCATTTGGAAGTGATGATAATTACGGTGTCACCGGGATACCCTGTGCCATCTAACAGTAAGTCGCATACTGGTTATACGCACACATCAGTACCTGCAATTTCTGTAATTTTATTCCAGATATGGCATAAAATGGGATTGTTACTTTATGTGTTTAGCTAGACAGCACCATTCCCTAATTTGATGTTAGAAGCCTAGATGGGAAAGCATTCAAGCATTAGCTGTAGAGCTGGCCGATACGGCTTATAAATAATAGCTTGATATTTTTAAACTATATCGCGATACGATATGTATCTCAACATTTTCATATCTTCTCTAAAATAACAGAACTGTTTGATTTAACCCCTTTGATGCGTATGACCATGCCAGCGTGATCGTTGTGGCAGCGGCGAGCACGAAGCCTCCGGCAATGCTAGAACTGCTAACGTAGCACAATACACACACTATTTGTCGGACACTCGCTAAAGTTATGCCGGGCAGACACACAGCTGACTACCTGCTAAACTAAACTAAATGTGCGGTGGAGACTTTTACTGGGAAAGTGGCTGCATGTCCGCGACACTACACGCAACACCGTGGCTGCTAAGTTAACGCTCCCGGACGGTGAACTGGGGACTCCCGTCAACGATATCTGTTGTGCTCCTGCAGCTGGTACACCGCTGCATGCGAGGCACACATTTTGTCGGTCAACGAGGGTCAGTTATCGGTTAAAAGCATCCCTAGTGATGATAAATGCTTCACCGCTTCACCAATCTTTCACAAGCAGTGTCAGAAGTTTAGATAAATCGAACCCAAAGAGCCCCGGCAGACAGAAAGCAGAAAGAATGGCTGTGGAGGACGACGGCCTTCAGTCAGTACTCAACACCACTTGTCCGCCGAGTCCAGTCTGGTCACCTTGGCTACGATGTTCAAGAGCTTCATGCAGCTGCACATAGAGAGAGACAGGAGGCAGGTGGAGGAAGGTCGCAATCCAGGAGCAGAAGTAGAGTGTTTTGACCGTATACGCTACGAACTATGTGGAAGTCTACCCTTTGAGAGAGGTAACGGCTGAGCAATTTGCTCTGTGTTTTCAGTCAGGTATAGAACAAAAATACTGACCGGAACTTCATTTTTGTGGGTTATACACTCTCATCAAAGCAGGATGATGAAAAGAGAGGGAGAGCACCACTTCTTACCACTCACAGACTAATAGACTGGTGGAGGTATTTGCTTCGGAAACAGGAGAGAAAATGAATAAATACCTGCTATGATTTTGCCAGTTGCGTACTGAGGGGTTCCCCAGAGCTCAGATGGATTTTTGTCATTCGAGCTGAGCCCATTACAGTAGGTCAGAGGCCCTCTGGATGAGCTCTGTGAAGGAGGGTGACTCCTCACACATTATACTCCCATGTGTGAATAGAAGTGTATGAGCACGATGACTGTCATGACTTGCCAAAGAGTATGACATCAATCTCGGTGCTGATCATGGATAAGGAGCTCAAGACAACCTGCTAAAAATGGCACCCATGTTAAGTTTCACAAGTTCTCACTAGTTGACAGGTTGTAGAGTTGATTTGATTTCCAAAGGTCTTTATGTAGCTTTTTTTTCATCCTTGCTTTTTATGCCTCCGCGCTTTTTATGCCTCCGCGATTAATCACAAATGAATCACACATTTTTTGTATCCGTTCAAAATTTACCTTAAAGGGAGATTTGTCAAGTATTTAATACTCTTATCAACATGGGAGTGGGCAAACATGCTGCTTTATGCAAATGTATGTATATATTTATTATTGGAAATCAATGAACAACACAAACAATGACATATATTGTCCAGAAACCCTCACAGGTACTGCATTTAGCATAAAAAATATGCTCAAATCATAACGGGGCAAACTCAAGGCGAACAGGCAACAACAGCTGTAAATGTGGTGTCAGTGTGGGCATGTATGTAAAGGGGAGACTCGTGAGTACCCATAGAACCCGTTTTCATTCACATATCATGAGGTCAGAGGTCAAGGGATCCCTTTGAAAATGGCCATGCCAGTTTTTCCTTGCCAAAATTTAGCGCAAGTTTGTAGCTTTATTTAGCCTCCTTTACAACAAGCTAGTATGACATGGTTGGTACCAATGGATTCATTAGGTTTTGTTGTTTATTATGATACCAGTTTCTCTCTCTAGTTTTAAAACTGAGCTCGCTACAACCTAAAAATCCCAAATTGCGTTAATGCATTAAAGAAATTAGTGGTGTTAAAACAAATTTCTGTTAATGCGTTATTCTTGTTAACTTTGACAGCCCTAATAAAATTACATTTTGGACAGACATGGATGTGAACTGCATCTTAACCGGTTGGCGTATTGACATACAACAGCAATGCGGTGATTCTAGTTTTTCAGATTAGACGTGAAACACGGTCGACTGTCAACCCTGCCATGAGGATGTATCGTTGACCGTGTTCCTGCCTTGTTTCCTACGATAGGATCTGAAACATGGTCGACAATGCATCCTGGGAATGGTTGATTGGCAGTCAAAAGCTGTCACTGTAGAAGATAACATGTTTTCTCTCTGCCTTTGCTCTGTTACTCGGCATACTTTTAAAGGTATGTGCTGTATGTGTGTAAGGAGAGTGACTTTGTATGTATTTGATTTGGCATGTAATCCCGGCTCCCAGAATTGTTTTCAGCTTGTACTAGACCACTTACAAAGCCACTTAACTCAAATGCATATTTAAGATATCTGAATGAAGAAATTGCGCATTGTGCATAATGTGTCCCAGTATTTTTTGGAAAGTCATGTCAAAATAACTAAGAAACTAGGACTGTCAAAGTTAACACAATAATAACGCAAATTAGTTTTAACGCTACTAATTTCTTTAACGCAATCGATCTTTCTGAGGTTGTAGCGGGCTCAGTTTTAAAGCTAGAGTGAAGATACTGATATCATATGGAACTAGAAAAACCTAAGGAATCCATTGGTACCAATCAATCAGTCATACTAGCTTGGCAAGGAGGTTAAATAAAAGTTATGCTAAATGTTGGCGAGTAAAAACTGGCAAGGCTATTTCCAAAGGGGTCCCTTGACCTCTGACCTCAAGATATGTGAATGAAAATGGGTTCTATGGGTACCCACGAGTCTCCCCTTTACAGACATGCCCACTTTATGATAATCACATGGAGTTTTGGGGCAAGTCATAGTCAAGTCAGCACACTGACACACTGACAGCTGTTGTTGCCTGTTGGGCTGAAGTTTGCCATATTATGATTTGAACATATTTCTTATGCTAAATGCAGTACCTGTGAGGGTTTCTGGACAATATTTGTCATTGTTTTGAGTTGTTAATTGATTTCCAATAAAAACATATATACATACATTTGCATAAAGCAGCATATTCGCCCACTCCCGTGTTGATAAGTGTTAAATACTTGACAAATCTCCCTTTAAGACACATTTTGAATAGATGAAAAATCACTAATTTGCGTTTAATCAATATAAACTATGGACTAATCAGATTAATCGGGATTAAATATTTTAATCGACTGACAGCCCTAAAAGAAACCTTTTGTTTGAAAGTTGTTATCACCACTCACTCACCACCTTCAGCTAATGATCTGCCCTCCCAATCTTCTTGATCACAGTATTCTTGCAGTTTCCTGCCAGGAATAAACTGCTTGTCATTGTTTTTTTAATTAAAAATTTACAGAATAATTCACCCGTACATTTTTTAAGTCACCGTCTTCCACAACTGACTGCCCTGACAGATAAATGTGTTTGAACTAAACTGGAAAAACAAAGTTCGGAAACTTGTGTTTGGTGGATTATTTCTCTATTGTTACAATGCTAATGGGCATTGTATTTTACATCATTGGAAAGCCTGTTTATTTACCTTCGCAATGATGTCCAACTTGTAAGGATCATGCATTTGTGGGATGAGCAGCACAGCTGATTATGTGGGGAGCGCCCAAGAAAAATTTGCCAAAATGCTCCGTCAATGGTAAACAGTGTATTCTCCTGTTGGTGTTGACTCTTGTTTTGAGTTGTTTGGTGGATTGGATGATTGAACTCTCTATCAGTAACAAGGAACAAACAAGACATATTAGCAATTTTAAACTTTATTAATTTAATACACCGTCAGGAGCCTCAGTAGCGGTGGAAGATCCATACGCAGCCACAACAGCCTGGCACCTCCTCCTCATGCTGGTCACCAACCTGGTCACACGTTGCTGTGGGATGGCGTTCCATTCCTCAACCAGGATTCGTTGCAGGTCAGCCAACGTGGTTGTGTTGGTCACTCTAACACGTACAGCACGCCAAAGCTGATCCCACAAGTGTTGAATTGGGTTGAGGTCTGGACTCTTGGCAGGCCGTTCCATTCTCTCTACTCCCACATTGTGGACGTAGTCTGTGATAACCCTGGCTCTGTGGGGGTGAGCGTTGTTTCTTGGAAGATGAAGTTAGGTGCCAGATTGTGGAGATATGGGATCGCCACTGGCTGCAGAATCTCATCCCGATATCTCACTGCATTGAGATGGCCTTCAATTATGACAAGCCTTGTTTTGCCAGTGAGGGAGATGCCCCCCCACACCATGACACTGCCCCCACCAAAAGCTGTTACTCCATCGGTGCAACAATCAGCATAGCGTTCTCCACGTCGTCTCCATACTTTGACCCCGCCATCCGACTTTGGCAGACAGAACCTGGACTCATCACTGAACATGACATTCCCCCACATGTTCAGGTTCCATTGTCTGTGTTGTCGACACCAGGTCAAACGAGCCTGACGGTGAAGGGCAGTCATTGCAGGCTTCCTGGTAGCCTTATGAGAATACACTGTTTACCATTGACGGAGCATTTTGGCAAATTTTCCTTGGGCGCTACCCACATAATCAGCTGTGCTGCTGATCCCACAAATGCATGATCCTTACAAGTTGGACATCATTGCGAAGGTAAATAAACAGGCTTTCCAATGATGTAAAATACAATGACCATTAGCATTGTAACAACAGAGAAATAATCCACCAAACACAAGTTTCCGAACTTTGTTTTTCCAGTATATATTACATGAGGATCTCGTTCTTAAACCTTGTGACCTAGGCGTATCCGCGATTGTCAGTCAGGAGCTTCAGCCCGTCTGGAGCAGCTGGAGGTCAGAGCTCGGCACCGCGATGTTCAGCTGGCGCAGCACGGGGAGACACATCCATATTTTATTCTGGCCCATGGCAAGCGCCGAGCTATAGATAGCACTTTATTCCTGCTCCTCTGCAAACAGCAGATGCCTTTAAAATATACAAGTAGAGGCAAAAGCTAGCAGAGAGGGGAAAAAAAAAAAAGTGTCTGACTAAACACGGGACGTTACATGCTTTCCAGTGGCTGGGAATGACAGTATATGTTTAAACACTGCAGAGCGGGGGAGTTTTCTGTCTGTTCCTTGTGTTTTTCTAAGTCCTCCAGATGTCTTTAAGTGTTTTTCAACTCTCAATATATATTTTCATTTTGCGCTGTCTTGGCAATCGCCACGGGAGAATAAATGCAATACCACCCATGCCTTTCTTCCTATGATGTAAGGAGAGAGAAATTGTCAAACTTGGTTTTGGATTGATTTGTCTTTTTTTACAGCTATGACTGTGGCAATGCCTTGAGCATAGTCCCTTTGGTGTATATATATATATATATTCGTGGATCATTTTAAGTGTACAAAATAGTTGCTTTTTTTTGTGAACAGTATGCAATATTAACAAAATTAAGGTTGTTCATACATAAAGATATTATCTAAAACTCTACATGATAAAAAGTGCATTTCATTCTTGTTCTTTTCTTTCTAGTTCTAGAGTTTCTAGATTAGTTGACTAATCGACTAAGACCATCTTAGTCGATTAGTCAACTAATCGGTTATTTTTCCTCTTAATCGACAAAGATTTATTTTGCCGATTAGTCGTTTTTTATGCTTTGTTCATGCTAAATGACTTAATTCCAAGAAAGATCTGTCGATTAAATCAACTAATCAGTTAGAGAAAATCATATGAATGTTAGTCGACTAAGAATTTCTTTGGTCGAGGACGGCCGTCTGTGATCACTTTCTTCTCCCCGTTATCTTTTCCCCTGTCCATCTTCTCATATTTTCAGCTCATGCTCCTTTTATCCACTGCTCTCTCCTGGCTCTCTTATCTGCATCTCATTCCCAACATCATCTCCTTTTCTCCTTGCTTCAACACCCATGGCATCCGTTGTCTAAACTCGTCTCTTCCTCACGCTTCTCTTTTTCTCTCTCTCTCTCGGCCATTCTCCATTCATCTCCGGATCCCCTTGTCTTCTCCGACACTTTTTGTCTTTTTCTTTGTATCCGTCTAACCCCTTACTCCCCTTCTCGTGTACCTGTCACAATTCCAGAAGCGGTGCTGTCAAAGCTTTTCCCAGAGAGCAGATTTGACTGGGCTGTTTCTATTGAAACAATGGCAAATTTAATACCTCACAGAGGGAATCAGAGCTTGTATGAACCCCTGTTTCCTTTTCAATTGATCCCCTCTGCACTCATTTGCTGAAGGGGAGGAGAGAAAACAAGGGAGTAAGAGATGCGACTAGAGTGCGTGTGCGTGTGCCAGCATGCATGTGCATGTTGGCATGTGTTGGAGGTACAGGCAAAGAAAAGACATAAGGAAGAGAGTAATAAAAGGAAATGTAATAAGAAACAGAAATCTGTAGGACTTTAGCTTCTTGGGATATCGGTTTTATTTTCCTCCCACAGATTTTCTCCAAATTAAAACAGCAGGGGTTTGTAGGGTCCAAAGATCTTCAGACATCTTCCCACCCTTTCCCTTGCGGCTACATCTGCTCCCGCGTATATGAATGCTGTTAGGCTGCCAGACGGGATGGCTTTGAATAGAAATAGAAGTCCATAACTGATTTTCAATTGTTAATACACGCATGTTGCATTAAATTGGCAATATGCGCATACGTGTATATCACAGCATACATTTCTAACTTGTGTCTTTTTTTATTTAGTTTAACTCTTTGTTGTTCTTATTGGCTTTAAGTTGGTGTTGCTATACTAAACTGTGTATGTTGAAAGGCACCAGATAGGGCTTGGTGATAACAAAATTGTTCTTCCTGTTTTCTTACAATAGAATTGTATCATATGATCAAAATGTTATTATTTACGAACTTATTTCATCAAATGAATGATTATAAAGATTATTTGTTTTTTGAATGGTGTGTTTTTTGCATCTGGCTAAGGGCATTTTAACCCTTTGAACTCTGCAATAGAAATGGTCCGCCAGTGGCTGCATTGATATTTTTGCTTATTGTGATGTCATTTCTTGAATTATCTTCAAAGCCGTCATATCCCTAAAATCTGTACAACCTAAGCTATAAGGTTATTTCAGTCAATAAACTATCAATTTAATTGATAAAGTATTGAAATTATGTCATAAATTTAAAAAAAAACACAATTTGGACATGTTTTTTTTTCGTAAAATGTTACTAAATAAACACACAAAACATATTGATCCAAAATATTTCTAAATGTAGACAAATTAAAAAAATATGTCTTATGACTCCATAAGTTATTTGAACTAAGGCATTTTGATAGTTTTGTTATCTTCCGTGCTTAACGTAACATAATAACGCCATCTCGAGCGTCACAACGTGATGATGTGAAAAGACAGAAGCCTTAGCTTTCTACTGCAAAAAAGAACAAATTCTCTCGCTATTATGGTTTTTATTTTACATCGATTTAAACAGGATCATGCAAACAACAATCTCTCGTGTCCATTACGGGGTAATACCCTGTTTTACCGCATGTTACGTAATGTAATGATGTCATCACAATCGTACAACGTGACTTGCTTCTGTAAAAAAAATTAATGCTCTAGCTATTATGGTTTTTATTTTAGATCGACTTAAACAGCATCATGCAAACAACGATCGTTTTTTAAGGGTCAAGTGTAGAGGCAACATCTGCAGGGTCTTTGTCAATACCCTGCTGTGCCCTAAAACAGGCATGCTGGACAAGAAGTCCAGCATGACATGGAATGGATCCTTCAGAGTCTACTACTACCGTACTGTATGTGGGTTCAGAGCACTCTAATCCATCTACCAAGCTGCATTGCAAGCCGTATCACCACCTGCCTCAGGGACAGAGCATTGTTGAAGAGTCTGAAAATACTGCCTTGGTTCTCGCTGACTTTCAGCAGAGAGGGAATGTCTTCTTGAGCCTAAGAGAAATAAGGGGTCAAGCACTATTTATGGACAGAGAGTCATGGTCAAAGGTTTCAGTTTCTGACAGACAGTAATTCCCATAGGCTGTATCAGCGGTTTGGTGGAAGCCGGCCTTGTCTTGTCCATTTGGCTTTTTGGAGTAGCTAGTCCTTCAGTGTATTTTTTTTTTTGCTGACAGAACAACTGTTGCCCTTCCTGGTGCTGAATATCATTTTCTGTGTAGGTACAGGCATCAGTTACAGGCATCATTATATGATTTTTTTTTTTTTTTTTTGTCGTGATACCCAGAAATATATTTTTAGAAGCCCCTGCTTCTGCAAAATAGTGCTTTACCAGTGAATCTTTCAATGGAAAACATGTATTTGTACATAAATATATTGCTACCTTCTCTGTTGGTTGTGATAAGTTATATCATACCATCCAGATTTAGTGTTATTGTTTTTATTGTATCAAGTTGTAGCAGCAACTGTCGTAATCACAATATTACTAACAAATCAAACTGCTTTGATATTCTCAACCGATAACTACTTTGAAAATGAATTGCACTGGGGTAATTATTTTTGGTAAATCAAAGTCTATGACATTTTAAGCGTTATTATGCCACCCACAATTTCTTGTTCTTGTAAATCTGCTTTTTGTTCTTGTCATTATTAAGTAAATGTTTTTCCCCAAACCAAAATGACAATGTCCAACTTGTAAGGGTTTCTTGCCCGAAGCTTATAGGAGAAATTAAAGGTCCCATATCAAGCTCATTTTCAGGTTCATACTTGTACTTATACTTGCATAATGTTAAAAAAAACACCTAATTTTTCTCATATTGTCTGTCTGAATATACCTGTATTCACCCTCTAAAGTCTGAAACGCTCCGTTTTAGTGTCTGTCTCTTTAAGACCCCCTCCCCCAGTCTGCTCTGATTGGCTTGTGAGAAAAATATGGTGCACCTTTGCAAAGGTAGTTCCCAAGCCGTGGGCGGTATATTCTAATGATCTGAATGGCTTGTTGAATCACATGTTTTCTGATCTAGACAGCCCACAAAGCTGAGTTGTTTTATTTCACACTATGTTGGTTGGTAGGCATTGCATGTACCCAAATGTATGTCCACAAGCACTGAAAAAGTGAGAAGTTGAGGTTGACCTCGAATGGTTAATAGTTGAGGTTAGGCATTGACCTTGAAAAGTTGAGGTTTGGCATTGACCTCGACTAGTTGAGGTTTGGCATTGACCTCGACTAGTTGAGGTTTGGCATTGACCTCGACTGGTTGAGGTTAGGCATTGACCTTGAATGGTTAAGGTTAGGCATTGACCTCAAATAATTGAGATTAGGCATTGACCTCAAATAATTGAGATTAGGCATTGACCTCAAATGGTTGAGGTTAGGTATTGACCTCAAATGGTTGAGGTTCGGCATTGACCTTGAATAGTTGGGGTTAGGCATTGACCTCAAATGGTTGGGGTTAGGCATTGACCTCAAATGGTTGGGGTTAGGCATTGACCTCAAATGGTTGAGGTCAGGCATTGACCTCAAATAGTTGAGGTTCAGCATTGACCTTGAGTAGTTGGGGTTAGGCATTGACTTCAAATGGTTGAGGTCAGGCATTGACCTCAAATAGTTGATGTTTGGCATTGACCTCAAATGGTTAAGGTTAGGCATTGACCTCGAATAGTTGAGGTTATGCAGTGACGTCGAATGGTTACGGTTAGGCATTGACCTTGAATGGTTAAAGTTAGGCATTGATCTTGAATGGTGAAGGTTAGGATAGGTCGTCGGGCAAGTAATCTCCCGAGAGCTTTTGCAGATCTCAGATCAGATTTCGCAGTATGCGGGCTCCCTTCTTGACACAACCCTGAGTTTGTGGTGCATATATGCATATCTACAAAATCTCCTATGTAAAATAAAAACCATTACACAGCAGTTGGCCAGTCTCACAGTCTGTCAGTAGCTTGTTAATGCTAATCTTTTTTGTGTTTTGGTCTCCTGTCACCTCAGTGGACCCATAATAAGAACAATGGGTGTGTGTCGTTCAGAAAGCAAATTGTTGCTACTTATCACACTTCTCTGGGTCCGTAAGAGTGCGTTGCAACAGATAGAAAAACAGATGCAGGTTGTATTATGTTTGGAGTGGACACTTCAGCACGTCCTGATTATTATTCAGATGTTCCACGGTCTATACAGTGGATGTGAAATAACTGTCTTTTTTGAGTGTGTTATCAAGCTTCAAGTTTTTTCCGTCACTGTTTACACTGAAAATTATGTAGTTTGACGTGCATTTTCACACTCCTATAAAGTCTGAAAATAGGGATTGGAGTCCACTTTATGTAAACTGTTGTGCTTTCCCACAGCTGTGAAAGCAATGTTCTCCACGGACATTTGCATACACAAAAAACAAACACATGCATATACATAGACACTTTCACAAAAGCCTGCATAAACAAGGACAAGCTTTCAGTCCACCAACAAAAAAAAAAAAAAAAGGAAAAAGAAAATTGAGTAGGGTTATCTTCTCACACTGGGTGCCGTGAGACCACCAGGAATAAGTTGACTGAGGCAACGTGCTGTTGACATCCACTGCTTATGAGACACTGTTAACACACGATAAGGGAGTAACTGCAGATAAGGGAGATGAAAAGGAGAAAATAAAGGCACCAGAGCTTTAGCTGACATTGAACTCAAAATGAGAAGCCAGTGTGGACTTGGGGGGGGTCTGGGGAAAAACAAATGTCAGAATAAAATATCCTGCTAGCTGCTTCTGACAGATGTGAGAAATGGGGAATAACAGTGAAATAGTGAGCGAACCACAGGAGAAAAATACTGCAAAAAAGTCGACACATATTTGTGTCTTGTGTTCATGACTAATGCATGTCTCTTACAATATCTTGGACCAAGTATTGTGGTGGATTACTGATAACATGGAGGACCATCTTGTTGGTAATTAAATGAAATGATTGCTCCTTATTTGAATACTGGCCAAACAACATGTTTGTTTTACAGGATTAAGTGGAGTTTATGGTGCATTTCCATCATGATGTTTTAGCATTTTAAGATGGTTGAGTTTTGTTAAGGCGTGTGTGTGTGTCAGTGAGGAAGGCCAAGATAAAAACATAAACATCAGCAAAAGAGACAAATTACATTTGTTTCAAGGAGACTGTGGCTCCGGGCACTTCTGCTTGGCCCAGCATCTCTTCGTTCCTCGAGATGGAACAAAGAAAGAGAGATAAAGAGCGTTCCAGGAGGCCATGAAATATGGATGCGAGCAGTTAACCTCAAACATGCTGTCACACACTCTCCTCGGTCGTGGCGGGTCAAAGCTTAAGTGCCGCCCGCTCTGGCCCCTTCTTGTTTGTTTGCTAACCCCAAAGTACCGGAATTAGCTTAGTAGCACTACAATACCTGCCCACAGGGAATGGAGCTCCCTTAACCATTTTTGAGTACTTACGTTGTCTATTCGCTTTCCTACAGCTGAAGTGGAGTTCTGTTGGATCTTAAAACGCAAAAAGACGTGGGGGGTCAGCTGAACATGTATACGCCTATACCCTCATTCACTTTTTTAAGGTCCCATATTGTAAAAAAATCATGGCTTTTATATTGTAAATCAGGTTTAGGCTCTACATAAATACTGTGAAAGTATCGAAACACTTAATCCAAAGTGAAATACACACAGCACATATTCAGAAACTGAACTTTTGAAACAAGCCGACTGTCCATTTGTGATGTCACAAATCTACAATATTTCGACCATTTCAAAGTTTTAAACGTAAACATTCTAAATGTGTCCCAGTTTATTTCCTGTTGCAGTGTACATACACTGATGTCATTCACATGAATGACATCAGCTGACAGGAAGTAAACATTGACCAAAGCTGTTGCAATTCAATTGAAATGTACTAAAACGGAGCGTTTCAGACAGAGGGTAAATACAGGTATATTCAAGCAGACAGCATGAGGAAAATAACGTTTTTTTTAAACATTCAAGCATTTAAACATGTTCTAGTAGAAACCCAAAATACAAGTATGAACCTGAAAATGAGCACGATATGTCCCCTTTAAGACTCATTCGGCAGTGCCTGACAGAGAGAAATCCACTATAGCCTTAAAATGTGATTTCTTTTTTCCAAGGACATTCACATGATGCACATGAAGAGGGGGAGGAGAGGAGGCGTTTGCCCACTACTAGACACATTCTATAAGAGACAAGGTTTCCTGACCCCTAATATAAAAGCTTTGACCTGTTCTCCATCTTACAGTGTACCATATAGCTGATGCAATGCTCCACACTCAATGGACCAAAACCAACAAATAGGATATTTTTCTAAGATAAAAACATCTTTGGATTATTTTCTGGTGCAGCTGGATACGAACAACCTGACGCTGTATTTTCTTTGAATTTCACAAAATGTGCTTCAAATACCAGGACTTAACCTATGTTATGTTAGACAAACTTAATGTAATGTCTCCAACATGACTAGAGTAATGCATGACAGTCCTTTATACATATTTAACTTGCATTTGTTCACAAGGGAAATTTGTCCATTCCATTGTCTACTTTGTCATCTCAGCCTTTTTCTTTAAGGGACCCCTTTTCTATTATGGAGTAAACTGGCGACCCCTGACTAAGTGACATATTTTACGGATATTTTCGTATTATATATTCAATGCATAATAATAACAGTGCAGAAAAACTGATAAACTGTACAATTAACCCAAATAGTCAACGCAATAACTGCAGGAAGTGTGTGTAAAACGAGCCATTTGGATGAATTTTGAGCAGATTATTTCCTGTAACTGTTGCAATAGAGATGAGTTTTCTTGTTGTTTTTAGGAACCTTTCATACAATTATTTGTCTACATTATGCACTTTTTAATTTTTTTAACAATCCTTCATGCTTAAACCTGCACTAGGCAGAATGTTGTTGTCATCATTGGGCAAAAAGTCCATGATAACCTTTCAGCATATTGTAATTCATGTGTTCTGAGAGAATACTAGACTCCTGCTCCTCCTTATGGCTCTGTTTTCAGGCTTTAGAAAGTCCAGCCCGTGACGGGAGACTTTGGCCAATCACAGGTCATTTCAGAGAGAGAGAGAGAGAGAGAGAGAGAGAGAGAGCGTTCCTATTGGCTGTTCATTCATGTTGCTCCGGCTGGTGGGTGGTGCTTGGTATTTCCTGAACTGATCTCAACATGGCTGCCGGGTCACAAACCTTCTCATTTTAACAGCTTAACAGTACACTACAAGATGTTTCTGAAAACATTTTTTGCGAGAAATAGGCATCACAGTAACAGAATATTGATTTCATATTTGATCAGCGCTGCCTAGTTTGACCGTTTGATTGGAGTTCACGAGTGATTGACAGCCAGCTCAGAGACGGCAAGGCTTCAGCTCGGCTCTGATTGGTTGTTTTCCTCCGGTCTGTGGAATCTTGTCAGGATATAATGACTGTTTTATGAAAATATATTTTTTTTAGATCATATTTGCTCCAATTCTCTACCCACTGCAGCTTTAATAGGCTTTTTTACACATTCTGTGTTTTCTTCTCCCCTGACACTTGGCTATTCTTCTATTAGCTCTTTGGCAGTGTTGTTAACTGCTTACTTTTCTAATGCAGTTTGAGGCTGTTTAGTAGAGAGGGGAAGGCTCTGTGAATATCATTTGTGGTCATGTCTTCACTGTGCCCTTAATCCTGTGAGATTTGTTTTTTTAAATGTATATCTTAATGTTTATCTAACCTTTAAAGATAACAATTTCATTTAGTTTTCTTCACATAAATGAATGACATCCTGAGATATAGACTAACTGTATGTAATGTTTTTTAAAAAAGGTTGTTTTACACCCATTGAAATTGGGTCGGGACCCCCAATTTGGGAACCAGTGGTCGATACCGTTTAGTGCATCTTATGGTAAACTGTAAGTCTTCTCAGTGAACCACAGCAAAGCTTTTACATTAGGCTCATGCTTTACGACAAGCCACAGAGAGTCAGGAATACTGTGGTCCATGTCCAATGACGTGTGTATTGTCCACTGAGAAGTGACTTACCTTGTTTGCATCACTGCACACCCTCCTACACACTTACACGGGTCTCACAGTGGTGTGAAAATCTGACTTGGGCTTGGTTTGAAGAGTGTGGGAAACCCTAACCAAGCCGGTGCCAGAAAACGTAGGGGAACTCTTGTTTTTATCTCTGTGTCATGTGTTCAAAACCATTCCTTCAGCACAAGTCAGTTCCCACTCACAGTCAAGGGTTGGTGTACACACACACACACACACACACACACACTTCAGTTTACAACAGCATAGCCGGAAGCAACAGCTACAGCTGCGTCAGCATCAAAGCCAGCATACGAACAAAAGGATTTTCTTTTTTTTTCAGTCAAAATATTTTTGTCATTCTTTATGGCTCTTGTACTATTAATGTTTAATGTCTAAACTTTTCAACATCGTGCTTAAAAAATAACCGGGGGTAGTCGTATGCCTAAATTTTCCCATCGCTGACCTATGTGTACTCACATATAGCCATCTCTTATGAACAAATATGTACGATCATGCTCTCAACACTCAAACTTGAAGCAATTATCATCTACTGCTACTGCTGTTTGTGTCACATCACATTATTGACTGTAGTGCTTCTCACAGAGTTGATGCTCGCTTGCTTAATAAACCATCGGTTCAACTGCTTGAGTGTGCTTGACACCCATTTAGCATTTTGGATGCCTTCAGGGCACCTTAGATCAATTTGTATAGTGATAACACAGGGATTAAAACAAAAAAAATAATAGAAATATCTCCAGAAATTACATATCCAGCCCGCTGGCTGTGGAGGAGTCTTGATGTTCGACTTCCTGACTCCTTCTTCAACCATGTATGAATATGTGTTGGCTGGGCTCCTAGTCAACAACCCATGTACAGTACATACTGTATTTTATCTAAGATAGGGCTGTCAGTTGATTAAAATATTTAATTATGTAATCACATGATTGTCCATCGTTAATCCTGATTAATCGCAAGTTAATCACACATTAATGTGACATTTTGTATCTGTTCAAAATGTGCCTTAAAGGGAGATTTGTATTTTTGATAAGTATTTAATAGTCCTATCAACAGGGGAGGGGTGAAAGTATGTATATATTTATTATTGGAAATCAATTAACAATGCAAAACAATGACAAATATTGCCCAGAAACCCTCACAGGTACTGCATTTAGCATAAAAATATGCTCAAATCATAACATGGCAAGCCAACAGGCAACAACAGCTGTCAGTGTGTCAGTATGTGATTAGCATATCTAGAGGACACTTGAGGAAATCATTTTTATTCACATATCTTGAGGTCAGAGGTTTAAGGGACCCCTGTGAAAATGGCCATGCCAGTTTTTCCTCGCCAAAAAAGAGCGTATGCTACAAGCGACAAGCTAGTATGACATGATTGCAATGGATTCCTTAAGTTTTCTAGTTTCATATGAAACCAGCATCTTCACTCCAGCTTTAAAACTGAGCCCGCTACAAGCTAAAAAATCGCAAGTTGCGTTAAGGAAATTAGTGGCGCAAAAACAAATTTGCATTAACACCTTATTAACCCCCTTTAGCTTTGACAGCCCGAATCTAAATAGAAAACTGCATAACAATGAACAAAAATGTGCAATTTCCATGTGTTTCGTTCACTGCTAATTGAAGGTTTACAGTAAGTGTGCTGCATAGTGTCATAGCTCTGCTGTTGTTTTCCCAACATTCAAGGATAAATGGATGACTAACTTCTCACCCAAACAGCACGGCGAAAACATATCGGAGACACATAAGGAGACATGGATATGTTACAGGACAGCACAGGGGGGAGGGGGGGCTAGATGGTTTTATTTTTAAATCCAGGACACACGTCTTATGGTTTAAAGAAAAGAGATCTGGATTTGCTCCTTTTGTTGGGGGGGATATTCAATGACCAAACAACTTTCTTTTGTTAATCTTGAAAATATCTTTGACCGGAGGGCATATTAAGCCAACATCTGTCCGAGAAATGAGGTCATGGACACTTTGCATCATCCCTTGCACCTGGTTACCGGGGGCCTATTACTGTACCTCAGACGTGCCGACAGCAATTCCCCATTTGACAAAACATCAATCCATTGCAGAGTGAACTCACCGCAAATGAATCCGAACAACTACGCATCATCGCGAGGATAATATTTGTTTTCCGAAGTGCGCTTGCGACGCCTCCGTTATCGTTAGCTTTTCCATTTATAATATCAAAAACGACGTGAATAACTCCCCGCCTCTTCACTTTCACCCTCGTCCTCTTCCTCTGCTCTCTACACGCTCATTGGCATGCACGATGAGCGCCCCACTGGGGAGCAACACATCACCATTATTCATGGAAAGAGTACACCTCAGAGCCAGACTGACAGATCAAAAGATGTTGATGATAGGTGGGTCTAGTGGTGGTTTGGGTGATGAATGGGGCCCGTCTTTTTGGAGATGGCTATACTAAGTTTGGGCACAGAGCTGTTTTTCTGCAGTTTTTTGAGAGGTTGTTTGTTTTGGGCCCCAGTTGTCTAACATTACACTGTCAGTAGCATTACACTGTCAGTAGCCCACATACAGTACAGTACAATACAGAAATTATAGTAAATAAAGTGCACCTTACTGTTGACGATCTCTTAAATTGAATTAACACCTCACTACCATATTAAACAAGGCAGTTTCTATTAAGAGAGGCTATAGATATGTAGTTGAATATCCAGTATCCACACACTTCGATCTGTGTGTGTGTGTGTGTGAGACACAGAAAGAGGAGAACATTCTCTACTCATAATTAGTCTCTTTGGTGGCATAAATTAATTAGCCAGACCATATCTAGACAGGGTCACAGGTCTGCCAATTTCCTGTCTTTTCCTTTTGCAATTTTTCCACTGTAAGAAAGCGACCCCGTCTTCCCCCACACAGCTAGTTTGTTTCGGAGTCATTCATCAGGACTGAGCCATAAGGGGGAAGTGTTGGCAGGATCCCTGTAGAGATGAGGCAATACTGAACTGATGGAATCAATTAAAGGGCAGAAAAAAAATAGAATAGAGGAAATAACCAGGCTGCTCTTTTACAGTGTCTAAATGGGACAGCCTCATGCATATCATACTCTAATCTCTGATCTTTTTAAAAATAAAATAAAGCTATTTTGGGGTGTTTGCCTTCATGCATCCGTATGTGTATTTCTTCTTGTGTGTCTGTCACTATTTTGCAAAATGATTTTTTCATTTTAAACCCTTATGACATGCCTGCCATATTCACTTTGGATCTCTTTTTTTTTTTTCCGTAGCCATTGACCCAAACACGGAGTCAGTAGAGGATTTAATGCAGAGGTTCCAGGACAGTTTCCGTGTTCCCAACACGCCGACAGACATGTCTCACTACCAGCACGTCATGCACAGCTCGTCCACGGGCCGCCGGAGGGTCCCCAGCCACACCAGAGGTAGGACAAACAAGTCATTCAAAAACTTTTTGTAGGCGCAATGTTATACAGACCTTGCAAACAAGATAATTTATACTGTAACTCTTTATTTTTGATTATGCATACTGTACAATATTTGCTGACCTTTGGTGCTTCTACGCATTGCATGGTCTTAGGCAGAGAGATTTTGCCATTTTAATATATGCATACGTTCACAGCCATCGGTATAGCAAGTAAAATAAGCACATGTTTGATCTGTTTCCACTCTGCCTCATGAGATGTGTAAATATATGTGCATTTGCTTTCCACCCACTTTCCAACACCTTAGCAGCCTATTAGGGTGTCACAGAAAATCACTTTGCAAGTTGCTTTTTATAAAAAAAAAGAAAAGTGGAATACCAAATTACATATGCTTTACATAACTGCCAAATATTATCCAAAGAATAGCATTGCAGATTGTTAATGCATTAGACGACACAGGTGGCGATTGATTTTTTTAAAATTAATTTCAGTATGACAGACTATACACATCTATGGGCAATTTAGATGTTCATTTCGCTAAACCCACATAAGTTTGTAATGAGGGAGAAAAGGCATGTAAACTAGGGGTGTAACGATACATCGATCTGGATCGATTGGATTCAGTGATCCAATATCATCAATGTACAATGAAAATATCGATACGTATCATCATCTTTAAGATACGCCTTTATTTTGAAATTTATATTTATATTAACTTTATATTTATTCTTTCTGTTAAAAAGAATAGCTTTTTTTTCATTTAAATGTCTGGAAGCGTTTACTAATAAAATTGTAAGATCATATTTTAGTTGCTTTTTTGTGAGTTGATATAAATGTAACTGATTGTGTTAAATGGGCACAGGATTGAATCAAATCGAAATCGTATCGTGGCAGACTTTGTGATATCAGCAAATAATCCATATATTGTACCACACCACTAGTAATAAGGCATGCAAATACATCAAAATTAAAAAAAAGCTCTACTCAATTATGTGAATGTATATGACCTCTAGATGACTGTGTTAACCACTGAGCCACTATGGATAATTGCCAAACTGCTTTGAGGACAATGTCACAGTTCAATTTCACAATTAATTCATTTCCTTCAAGTAACTGCAACTTAACATTTCATATCCCATTTTAATATCTGTGAAACATTATTAATGTCTTTTTTTTTTTTTTCTTCTTTTACATCATGATGTAGACACACAGATATATGAAGCGTGCAGGGCTGTATATTGGCAAGAATCTGGCGATATGATACATATCGCGATACAGGGTTACGATTCAATATATTGCGATATATTGCGATTGTTTTAATCTAATTTTAGGAAAACTGTCATAGTATAAAGAACACACCACAATATGCATAAAATGTGAATAAAAATGTTTTTGTATTCATCACAGTCCCTTTAACATCCACCATCATAGCACTATGAGAGGGCGCACACACTGAGAGGGTGTATCTCTTTGCAAATTAAATAAGTGATTTTTTCATGTGAACTATTAATTAAAAATGCATAGTTTTTTTGCGAATCAATACAGTGTCATAAAACATAATATTGCGATACTCTATATTTGTTTATGTTTTCTTACACCCCTAATAGCGTGTTGTACATGGTGAATAACCGTAAAAAGTGATGTCAGATTCAATATTGAGTGTAAGTGAACTTACAGTTACATATTCATTAGGGGTTCACATACCCCTGTATCTAACCTTCTGTATAGACTTGCATTTATCGGCCTATGTGAATTCATAAAAAAAAAACAGTTGAAGAATCGCCAAAATATCTTCAAGGGGAATAATTAGATTTATTTAGAATAGAAAGATTAATCTTTGTCATTGCAGATTCATAAAAAATGTTTGCCTCTCTATACACTTCTGACCTTTGTTTACATGTTTTATTATAAATGCTTCGAGCTTACTCAGTTGGCTTTCTGTGTCATTAAAGAACAATTTGGAGCACAGTTTCACTCTAGCAACAATTTTCGAGATGTGACACATTGGCAACACCAGCCTCTGTCACAAGCAATAAATTCAGCTCATTACCAGCAACATTCCCAATCGTTTTAATCAGACATGCAGTCTGTGTCATTGGTCATATCGTTACGACCATGTGACACATTAACGCTGAAAATGAGACATTAACTATGATGAGTTCACCTACTCTTGACAGAATAACTTAGTACCCTCTTGATCACTGTAATCTACAGTAGATGCAAAATACAACACTAAGCAACTTTGCACATTATGCATGCTTACTTATGTGGGGGATTATTAATCTTTCCAGTCACATAGCCGGTGGTGGAGAGAGTTTATATCTTTTGGTTATCTAGAACACTTCATCATGTGCTGGTCTTATTTGCTGTTGGAAGATTTGACGCTGTAAAATTAAAAGGCATCTTGTGTCAACAGTCTGAGCAGATGATGCCTCTAAAATGAAGAAGAAAAAAAAACACGCAGGTCAAGCTCCTCGCAACTCTCTGAAGGACACGGCTGAGAGATGTCCTCTCTCTGGGGTCAATGGTAAAATAGTTCTCTTTGCGGGGCCTATAATTAGGGGTGAAAATGTGTCCTCAAGTGCAAACGCGTAGGCCAATACTACAAACACGATAATGGGACAAACACTTAAACTGAGGAGGAAACTCTATTAGTTGGGAGTGAGGTTAAAGGGGAATGTTAATTGGCCGGACTCAGAAGGTTAGTAGTGCCGGAGACATGAAATGAATGTGTCGCCAAATTCCTTCGAGAAGCGCGTCAGGCAAAGGCCAAGAGGAAAGTGGATTGTGTTTTGTTTTTTTCATATTTAGACTTTTTTTTTTATGCTGGGCAATGGCTACGTTCCTCTGACATTTTATCTTGCAGAACTTTGGTGAAATGAGCTGTGGGGCCATATTCTAGCTTTATATTACATGTATCCATGCCATCCAAGTCTATCTATCTAAGTGCTTATAGGTTGAGCTACTGGAATAAATACAGGTGGTCACAATGAAGACCAAAAGGTCTCACCCATTTTCAAATACAGTATATTTCAAATACACATGCTTTGACCACTTGTATGTGACTAATCTTACTTACTTGGAAATGCTCAATGTTAAATTAATTATTTTAAATAACATTGCAAAGTAATGAGCAGATAAATCTCCTCATCTTTACAACCATGCCCTGTTTGAAGGGGGTTGAATACAGTAATGCCGAGGACAGCCGATGATGCAGTCACGTGGGAAAGAACCATAACCAATTTGGATCCGAGCTGAAGAAGGGAGGACAACATGGAAAATGCAAACACAAAGCATAAAGTAGTAGTGAGGTGGAACTCAGAAATGGAGGACCAACTTGTTAATTTGTGGCAACAACACAGCGATTTAACGTGTCTCCATAACTTCATCCATATATTTATTTATTTTTTCTTAGTGAAATTTCAATACAAAGCTGTGCAAAAACTAACAATGCTAATTATTCCTGCCTATTGTCTGCCATGTTTGTTTACACTCATGTCACGTTTGATCGCGAGAGATTTTGTGAGATTTCCGGTAGGGATGCACCGATACCAATACCAGTATCAGGTATGGGGTCCGTTACTGTGCTCATGTACTCGTACTCGTACTTGCAAAATGGCTCTGATACAACGGCACTGATACCACTTTACGGCTGCGTGACGTTAACATATCACCATCTTTCAGGTCCTATTGCACACGCTCCACCTCCCCAACGGTGCTGGCGAGGCAGGCCGGTGGTGCGCCCGACTCCGCTGGGCCGGGTTCCCACTTCAGCCGGCGCGTGCTGGCCCTCACTCACCCTCACCTTGACTCCTCAGGCAGTGTTTCAAGACAGGGTGGGTTGCCGACATTGCCGCAGACCCCTGGCGCCTTTTACGTGGGCCGCAGCACGACGCGGTTGGGGCGCACTGAGGACAGTCCGCCCCGGTCTTCAGTCGAACCGGGAGCAGGGGGCCCAGTCCCTCCCCGGCGGGGAGAGAGGGCGCAGCGAGCCCTTTGTCCACGGTGCGGCGAGGTCAGGGCGAGAAGCGCTGTAAAGCTGCGGCCGCGAGCCACCTTCGCCCCGAGCCTTTCCAAGCCGACCCAGAGCAGGTTGCAGCGCACTGCCTCGTATGTGGGACTCCCCACCCTGCCGTGTGTCGCTCACACCCTCCAGCTGGCTGTTAACGAGGGTCTTTTGGCACAGAGAAGTACTCGTATGGGTATCCGGTATCGGCGAGTACCCAAATGTAAGGTGCATCCCTAATTTCCGGTTTTGAGAGTCGGGACTCTTGTTGTTCATGAATGGAATCTGTTAGTCCATGGTGTGCTGTTTTGGCCAAATCATTGCTCACCACACCTATAGGGACGTAACATGTCGTTTTAAACATCTGTTAAGGTTTGAAAAATCTTTTAGTGTGAGCCAGCCTTAAGGCACGCACCTCTCAATCATGACAGACCAAAAACCCTCTTTCCCTAAAAGCATCTTAAGGCTGAGAGGTCCCATTTTTATATCCATGGGGATAGGGATCATTATTATCTTTAAGATACCTTTTGGAAAAATGGACCCTGGGCTCTATGTCAAGGCAGAGGACATGTGTGTCCCAGAAATTCACTATTGAGAACAAAGGCAGTGGGCGAGTCTACACAAGAGGAGAGCTATTGTCCCAAGACGTCTGACTGGGAGGAATAGGTACTGTAAGGATACGATGCGTGGGGTGTCTACATCCAGCAGCACACAATCATTTCCAGAAAATGCACTTGTTTTGTTTTTTTCTCCTTGAGGCATGAGATATGTGGGAGAAAAGCATGCCCCTAATGGCCAATCATTGGGCTTGAGGGCTGTCTGGGATTGGAGATTTACCCCAGATCTGCGTAGGAGTGGGAACGAGAGCAAATAAGAGAAACACATCACACTGGTTGTCAAGTAAATCCGCCTATGGTTTACCAACCAAAAGTACCTAGTTCAATAGATTCACATTTACATTAAAGGCTGAATATCTACTCAGCTGGAAAACTACAGTAGCATTTGTGTCTGCTCAGCTAAACCCCGCAGATGTTCGTCTACCCTCCTCCAGGTGTCCACAGGCCTGCATATTGAGATTTTTATGCTTTGTGGCAACATTCCTTATACCTCCCCGTCAGCATGCATTGCCCTAGTTTCTCATAAGTACCAACTTATACCTGGACTCTCAGAAAGATATTGGCTCATGCACAGATTGTCTAGTTACAGTCACTACTTTCACTTTCCAATTTCCCCCCCATCTTGGCAGCCTCTCTCAGGATCTTATTTTGGAGGATATTTCACAGATCAGGAATATAGCCAGACTCAGAATTGCTATGAACATGCATAATTTACCAGATACAGAATTGTGCACATTGATAGCAATCTTTAAGTTATTATTAAGAGGTTAATTGTATCTGGCCTTGCAATCCCAGATTGATCCCTGACCAAGCTGTGAGTTACCCACTTACATTTAGCCCCTACATGTGTCTTGGGCAGATAGGGTAATAAAAAAAAAGTCAAGCCAAGTGCTGCCAAGAAGGATTTGGAGACAAAATTGCAATTTGATTGCTCGGACCACCTTTGGAGGTGGTTATCAGCATGGGATGCATTCCGGCCAGATGTTGAAAAGGTGTAAACACATCCAGTTCTCCAAACTGCATCTGTATTTTTTTTACTCCTCCCAATCTGACCTACATCAGTAGTGTGTGAAAGTAGCCACTTCCACTTGCCCTGACAGATAAAACGTATGTCTCACTTGTACTCCATTCACGCAAGTCATCCATGTGTCTGTGTTGACACGAGATTTTTAGCATGTTACATAGAAACAGAAGGCTGTCAAAGAGGCTATTGCAGTTGTCTTCTTCTACTTTTTTTTTGTGATTTTGAAACAGCTTTTAAAGGGGACATATCATGCTCATTTTCAGGTTCATACTTGTATTTTGGGTTTCTACTAGAACATGTTTACATGTTTTAATGTTTAAAAAACTCTTTATTTTCCTGATACTGTCTGCTTGAATATACCTGTACTTACCCTCTGTCTTAAACGCTCCGTTTTAGTACATTGCAATGAAATTGCAATGGAATTGCAAAATAATTGCATTGCTAGGCAACAGCTTGGGTCCAGGTTTACTTCCTGTCAGCTGATGTCATTCACATACACTGCAACAGGAAATAAACTGGGACTCGTTGAGAGTGTTTACGTTTAAAACTGTGAAATGGTCTAAATATTGTAGATGTGTGACATTACAAATGGAAAGAAATCCTAACGGCTTGTTTCAAAAGCTCAGTTTCTTAGTATGGGCTGTGTGTGTTTTTCTGTGGATTAAGAGTTATAGAGATACTTCCACAGTATTTATATAGAACTTAAACCTACCTTATAATATAAAATATAAAAATAAAAATACAATATGGGACCTTTAAAGAGAGGGTAGGCAGTATATTTTTGGCACCATTGGGGCAAAAATTCCATAATAACCTTCCAGCATATTGTAATTTGAGTGTTCTGAGAGATAACTAGACTTCTGCGCACCTCCTTTTGCCTCTGTTTTCAGGCTTTAGAAAATCTAGCCTGTGACAGGAGACTTTGGCCAATCACAGGTAATTTCATTGAGAGAGCGTTCCTATTGGCTGTTCATTCAGCGGAGGCAGCTGTCAATCACTCGCAAACTCCGGTCAAACTAGGCAGCGCTGATCAAATCTGAATCAATATTCTGTTCTGTAATGCCTATTTCTTGCATGAAATGTTTTCAGAAACATCTTGTAGTGTACTGTTCAGCTGTAAAATGAGTTTTCTCCAGCTGGGTCACACATTTTCTCATTTTACAGCCAAACAGTACACTACAAGATGTTTCTGAAAAAATTTAATGCGAGAAATAGGCATTACAGTAACAGAATATTGGTTCATATTCGATCAGCGCTGCCTAGTTTGACCGTTTGATCGGACTGTCAGGATATAGTGACCGTTTTATAACTTTGTTAATCACATTTGCTCCATTTCTACGCACTTAAGCTTTCAGGCATTTCTAAATCCTCCTTGATAAATGTGCCCCACCCAGATTTGCATTTAGCACGGGGGATAATATCAAGCTTTAAATCCGGATGTGAGGCACATGAAATGATTTGTGGAGCCACCCTGCCCAATCAATGATCTCTTTCTTGCCTGAGAGAAGTTGTTGCATTCTGCTATCAAAGTGCTCGAGTCAGCAATTGTCTCATGCTATGTGAAGTTGGGGAGAGTGGTTGGCTTTCATCTTTTGTTCTGTGCGGAGTATTCTGTTACAATGGGATGCACACAGAAGCCCTTTCTTTTTTGTACTCAACAGCCCCTCTGGATATGCCTTTTTTCCAGGTCTGTGAACACTGGCTCTAATGATTTGGGATTGACATGTTGAGAGCTGCTGTTGGTTGTCTCCCTTCCCTTCTGAAGTTTGGTCGGAGTTTTTGTTATGTAGTTTGTTTTCAGTGCTTTGATTTGACCTGTGACTGTGGCCTTATTGTCCCTATCGACTTCTACATGCCATCATAGGTGCTGGGAGTAGCAGTCTGTGTTAATTGTCTAGAGATCTACAGTACGTTCCTCTCTCCTCAAGCCATGGTCAGCTTTAAGAATAGACCAGTATGAGGGCTTTGCTGTTGTGTTGCTCTCCCCCGCACATTCAGCTTGGTGCAGAGCGTTGGCCATTTGTGGCCCAAAGTGGACAGAGTTCTTCCTCCTCAATGTCCTGTACACAGCAGAGTGTTGTGGCTGTTAAAAGGCTATTTGTTTGTGTCATTCTGTCAAGCCTAGAGTTTGTAAGAAGTTTGACATTGGAAAAATGTTATAAATGGCATATGTTATTTGTGTAAAATGCAGCATAAAGGGACAATAGCTTGCGTTTCATTGTGCAACCCCGTGTTGTAGAATGACAATAAATGAACCTCAATATGTCTTGATATTAGGGGTACCAATGTTAACGCCATAATAGCCACGAATTCCTTTAACACGTTAACGCAACTTGCGATTTTTAGCTTGTAGCGGGCTCAGTTTTAAAGCTAGAGCGAAGCTACTGGTATCTAGAAAAACCTAAGGAATCCATTGGTACCAAACATGTCATACTAGCTTATTACCAAAAAATAACGCTCCAAACTTGCGCTGAAAAACTGACACTGCCATTTTCAAAGGGGTCCCTTGACCTCTGACCTCCAGATATGTGAATAAAAATGGGTTCTATGGGTACTTGCGAGTCTCCCCTTTACAGACATGCCCACTTTATGATAATCACATGCAGTTTGGGGCAAGTCATAGTCAAGTCAGCACACTGACACACTGACAGCTGTTGTTGCCTGTTGGGCTGCAGTTTGCCATGTTATGATACGAGCATATTTGTTTTATGCTAAATGCAGTACCTGTGAGAGTTTCTGGACAATATTTGTCATTGTTTTGTGTTGTTAATTGATTTCCAATAATACATAAATTTGCATAAAGCAGCATAATGCCCACTACCATGTTGATAAGAGTATTAAATACTTGAAAAATCTCCCTTTAAGGTACATTCTGAACAGATACAAATGTGTAATTAATCTGCAATTAATCATGATTAACTATGGACAATCATGCAGTGAATTAAATATTTGAATCCATTAACAGCCCTACTTGATATGTTTGATATTAAGACTATTGTATGTTGATGTTTCGTACATGCACCAACCATTTTTTGGCATACAAGAACTGCTCCGCAAACATGGATAAGAATATTCTGAGAAATGCCTCCAGTATATAGAGCCCCCTTCAGAAGGTGATGCCTGCGTTTGTAAAACTGCGGTTACATAATGTAACCGTCACTGTTCCAGTGTAGCCACCTATCCAGAAAAAACACTTTGAAGTCACAACTCATTGTGGTTTTGTCAAATATCAAGATTTGTCTTTATAAAAAAAAAACTGTACTCCCTTATTTGCATGTGCCTCTGTGCATGCAATTCCCCGCTGTGGTGTTAATGTGTTTCCATGTGCTGGCTAGGAGCTGTGGAAGTTTTTTGATGTGTCACAACGAATACTTTGGCTCATTACGATGAGGATAACCTTATGGTTATTATCTAGCTTTTCTCCTGTTTAATTGATGCTTTGAAGTAGCACATGAAAGTACTGCGCTGCTGTCTTGATTGTGCGTGCGCGTGTGTTGGTGTCTGTGTGTGTGTGTGTGTGTATTCCATGGTGCTCGAATTCACTCTGTGCTCAGCTCCACTTTCAGCAGTCCTCAATCTTTGCTGCAGACAAAACACAGTGATTACAGCTGTGGGTCTGAAGCCCCAGGGCTTCTCAACAACAGGCCATAGCTGATCTACTGCCAAGGCAGGGCAGTGTGGGACTCTAGTTTTCTATGTGTTTGGTGTGTGAACAAACCGAAAGAGACAGAAACGAAATACAAAGAGAGATCGCACGAATGACAGTCCATCCATCTGACCAAATTCTCTCATCTATCCTTACGTCCAATTTTGTATAAATACAGGTAAAGAAACGACAATTAAAAGAAGATGGAGTCAAAGTCGAAGTGGACACAATACTTGAAATAATCACAAAGGTTCACCAAAAAGGTGAGGGAGGATTGGACAAGGTGGTTGTGCCAGATAAACAGAAATTAAGAAAACAAAACTAGGCCTAACTAATTGCTATATCATAAAACAAAACCAAAAAAAACTAAAAAAAAGACCTTCAAAACGAATACAAAGGTGACACCAACCAGTAGTGTTTCTATCCAAAAAAGAGAACTACGTGATACAGGGTTCCCCCGGCTTACTTACAGTCCTTTTTCTAATATCTTTAACATGTTTTTCAAGCTCTGACAGTTACATTACTTACTACCATACTTGCCAACCTTCCTGATTTTCCTGGTTTCGTCCGCGTTCACAATTCTCCCGTATTTCTCCCGATTTATTGCACATTTTCACACATTTTTCCTTTTCGTTATCTCAACCTGTCTCTGGCACTGTACAGCGTCTATAAGCTCTGCTGTTTCCACCCAGACAACAATACAGCCACACCTAATGTCGTTTGACCATTTGAGCTCCACTCGCCGCACATCACAGTGTGCAGCACCCAAAGTTGGGCGTTGCTGGACGCAGCGAAAAGCTGTCATGGCGCGGCGCAAACCATTGGAAATAGCAGGCTTCAGGTGTCGTTGTCGCGTTGTGTCTGAAAGAACCTTCAGTGAGTGAGAGAAGGAGAGAGAAATGGAGAGTATGAAGAGAAATAAATACTCAAGCAGGAGCAAAAAATGTCCTCACCAGAGGGGCGAATTATTCAGTTTTCTTTCCTGAGAATTAAAAGTAAAAATTCAAAGATTAACATGAAAAGGCTGTTGCTGTGTACTTATTATTTTGTTATTTTCATTCTTTTAAAGTCATCAAAATGCAGGAAACAAAGTCTCTGAATCTCTAGACTTTGGTTTAGAAATCCTCTCTATTTCTAAGGTCTCAAGATTGGCAAGTATGCTTACTACATAATGTAAAATCCTCATTAAATTCATTTTTAATGAATTTCACTGAAAAATCCCCACATGAACCGATTTTCACCCAGATTTGATATCCCTTGCTTCCAAAACAGTTTGTTGTTCGTATTTTCATTTAGAATTAGAAAATGGTCAGCGATCCACCCGATAGATATCTTACTCCAGTGAACACAGTCAACTTATACATATACTTTTTTAATAATTTTGATTTGTGATAAAATGCCTCATGAAATTCTCCTAATCCTATCATCAATATGCACAGCTTAACTATACTTGCACTCTTGATATTCCTAGATCTGATTCAAATCAATATCAGCAGGCTGTAGCTGTTTTTGATCCCGCTCTGTGAACCATCTCACTGCTCAGAAACTTGACACGATGCCTGCCTGAGCTTTTTTTCCTTATTGAAGTCAGTTGGTTGAAATCCCTGCCACGACTTCTTTCACATGAATTCTGGCCGTGTGCACACGAGAAGAAGAGTAGCTGCTTAATGGGGTGCACACACTGAAGTGAAACTTGGGCTGTAGCAGACAGACAAGTGTGTGGATGTGCCCACCAGTTTCCCTGACAGAAAAAAAAGCGAGGCGTGATGCTGCCTGCGTGGAGAGGCTGTCTGTTGTACTTAAGCCGTCTTCCCAGGGAACACGGTTCGGAGCCGAGTGCGGTAATTTCGCTCAGTTAATGATGGGGAACAATATTTAATAGTTTATTCAGAGAAGTGTGGCAGAGGTGGAGAATTCTGCTAGTGTTGACACATGGAAGGGGACGCAGAGCAAACAGCCGTGCGATGGGGGGGGTTCATCCCCCCCGTCACAGACTGCCGTGCCTCTCCTGGCTGGCTGAGGCAAGCTTCAGGAGCAGCTGGTGAAGTGATCCTTTGGTTCTCATTGCTTTAAAGGTCATCGTGATGAAGTCGGGCCGACCGGGCTTGATCTGAAGAAGGTTCAGTTTCTTAATTGTATTTTTTCCCCCTTCTATACGACCGGTCATTTTCTGCTGACCCTGTCTCCCAGAAATTGTGTTTATATACAACTAATTTGCAACTGGGAATATATTTTAAAGGAAGTATCGATCACGGTCTTGGTTTAATAAAACGTTCACAGCATGGGCGCCGGAACTAGAAGGGCTAAGGGGCCAACAGTGTCACACTTCTTTTTAATGTCACAAATCACTGTATCCCAACGCACATTTCCCTGTATTGCAACACGGTAAAAAAAAAAATGACATTTCAATCATTCCCGTTCACCTCGTTCAAGTGCAAACTGGAGAGTGTCAGAAGTGTTTTACATTATACAGATGTGCTCTCATTTTAATCTCTGCAGCAGCTGTCTGTACTACTCTGTCTCAGCTGCGTCTCACGTGACCGCAACCTGAACTGAAGCCTTGATTTAAGCTTCAAGTCGCCGGGCGTACATCGTCTGGTGCGTTGCGACTGATGGAAAGACCCGACCGTGAGTTTTACAGCACCCCCCCGCTCGCCCGGACTTCACCGCTGCCCCGGGGCCGTTGAGTTCTCGCTGTGCAGTGCGCCCTC
The DNA here is from genome assembly GCF_043250625.1 of Sebastes fasciatus. Lineage (NCBI taxonomy): Eukaryota > Metazoa > Chordata > Actinopteri > Perciformes > Sebastidae > Sebastes > Sebastes fasciatus. The sequence continues at coordinate 24,295,324 of NC_133813.1, read as the reverse complement.
TCTCCCTGTGGGGAGGGACGGGATCCCGGCGTGACTGTCAACCAGGGCGGACTGTCCTCAGTGAGAGGGGTTTTTGGCGTTGTCAGCACCCCATCTCGTTTACCGTGATTATGCCGTGTGACTTTTTGACATCAGCATTCATAACTATACAACCTTTATGATTGAACTGTTAACTAGAGCACCAAGTTCTTCACAGATCTAGCCTCGTAATTTTGCTCACATAGTCCTCCAGATTGATATATTTAACTTTAAAATGTTCAAAATGTTCTTCCGTGGGAGCACCACACCACCGTCTCTCAAAAAACAGTGGGAGACACCGTATTACATCACCCAAAGCTGCCCCCCCCCCCCCCCCCTCCCCTCCTCCCACACCTTCAAAACTCATCCCGCCGCCGCTGCCGTGATGAAGTTGGGCCGACTGGACTCTTAGAGCTGAATCGGGTTCTATTTCCAAATTAATTTTTTTTTCCCCCTTCTATACACGCACTACTTTAATTTAGTAATTTTCTTCCGACCCCGTCTCCCAGAAATTATGTTTAAATACAACTAATTTGCAACTGAGAATATGTTTTAAAGGAACTGTCGATCATGGTCTTGGTTTAATACAGACAAAGTCCACAGTAAATTAACATTCAAACGAAAACCACAATCTTTCCCTAACCTTAATCAAAGGGCTTTTGGGGCCTAAATCTAACCCCAGATCAGGATGTGAACCCAGGACCGGGGTCAAAGTCCTGCGCTTTGCACGCCCACCATCCACCTTCAAAACCCCTTGTGTCTCAGGGAAGTGGTTTTCAAAGAGAGCCCCAGGGGTCCTTGAGGGGATTCTAGGGGGTCTCCAGCGAAAAGGGGAATAATTTAATTTCACTATAATTCCATCCATAAGTAACACAGTGACATAATGTGTGACTTTCATTCAGTTTTATGTGTTAGAACTTGTTTCTTTTAAGTTTCACTTTCACTTTTACAACATAGTAGGCGTAGTAGGCCCCTAATGACCCACATCTATGGTGCTTATAGCGACAGATAACGCCTATTTAATGGCCTAATAACAGTCAAATCGGGTGTTACAGCCCGCCTTTGAGTATAATCTGATGATACTATTGCTTAGTCCTAACCACACTCTTTGATGCTTTGACTCAAAGAGTCTGGGGGTATGTTTTGATCACGTTGCCTACAGCGGTAACATTAATATTGAAGAGGCAGGTGATTTGACATATGACACATCATATGCATAAGAAATAAATGACCTTGTCTTCTATCAAAACAGTGCTAGGATGACTGATGGCTGTGTCCACTGCTTGTGCAAGTGAGTGACATCTGCAAATTTAGTGTGCGGCTCGATATTGCTGCTTTCATTTGAGTAAAGCCGGTGGAACCTAATAAAAAACACATTATTTTTTTTTTTTACTTGCAGCTTAGGCTTTTAGACCAGCTCCTCTAGCTGGGATGCGAGGTGAAGCTCAGTAAGTAACATTAACAAGGGTTTTAGATTTGGATAGTTTCAGCTGAGGAGCTACAAATGTTCTTTAACCTTTCACATCCAAGCTAAAAGGAGTGTGTTGATATATTTTTGACATCTTACACTCACACACTTTTTCCTCTTTTGTGGGATTATTAGAATCACCTTTTCTTATCAGAATCACCTTTGTCTGCATATCACTCAAAAGATATCCATAATGTTGCCGAAGGGATTCTTTTTGCCGCCAGACGTATTGACAGTACCGCCCTAATTCAGCCTTCCCGCAGTGGTTGCCTTTTCATTTCAGGATTGCTTTGAAGATTTTTATTTTATCAGGCCCCTGCGTGAATCATCCGTTACTGGAGCCATTACCCTGACCTTTTAAGTCCTTGCGAGGCAGACGGTACCAGACTGTCCTAAAGCGAGATCCGCTATCTTCCCCGCCGTCTAAAGAATATGGAGCAAAGTACCCGAGGAGCCTGAAGACCAGAGATTTTTTGGAGTTACAACGCATACACTGACAAGCTGCAAAATCAGACCTCACCTCGAGTAGTTATAAGTATGACCTTCCCGTTTTCCGCCTTTCAACATTGTTATGCTGCAGAGTCAGCTTACCGGCTGAGAGCACCACGCTGTGCGTGGGTTTTCTTCACTGCTCTGCCGGGTGCTGAATGGCTTTACGGTGACTGACAAGCTGTTAATCTCCAACTCAAAGAGATGAAAAGACAAAAACAGTTTAACTCATCAATGTCAAGTTACTATGCAAAAGATACAAATGTCACAGATTAATAAAAAAAGACGTGTGGCATTGGTTTGGCATGCTCCGTTTTGGTTAGCTCCAGTGGCAAGGCAACACATCTTTGGGTGACAGCTGGCCATCCAATGCCACCCTCTGTGGCTTTACCGCTGCACAAGCCGGTTGAGAATAAACAACATAGAGCCAGGTGCCAAGGGCCACCGCGTCTGAAATCACCCTTAACAGCCTGTCACAGCTTTTCAGCAACCCGATATCTAAAATCCCTGAGATTTACCATTTGCTTATTAGCTCCAAATTGGCAGGTGTACTCTCGATTCTGGAGAGATGCAATAAAAAAATATAGAGGTGAGCGTACAAACACTGTGAGTCCACTTGAGTACAAGAGCCAAGTGGCGTCTTGTTAAGCCTCCCGCCCCTTCCGAGTCCTTCCTCTCCCGTATAAGAGGTTACAACTCATAAATTTAGGTTGTAAAATGTGTCGGCGGGGCTTATATTGTGATGCCCTCTGTAATAACTTTTCAGTATGCCGAGGTTGTTTATGTATAATAGGATTGGGTGTGCGCAGGGCTTTTTAAAAATACACTCTGCAACAGAGTTAAACAGTATTGATTGGGATTATTTTGGACAGGCAGTGGGAGACTGAGACGAGAGAGACAGTTAGAGACAAGAATAGCTAGACCACCGTGACATACCTGTGGTCATCCTGCGCCAGCATGAGGTTTTATGCTTAAAAAGTGGACAGACAGACAGAAGAAAGCAAATCACAGGATCTACCTGCTGGATTTCCTTCTATCTCTCTGATTTCCTGGTTTACACAGTTGAATCTCTTGGCTTGGTGCAGCCCGGTGGGATGGAGCGCCTCGGGCCTTCCTTCCTGATCATGACCCCTACAGTCTGGGATTGTGTTTGTGCTTGCTTGCTCCCAGTTTCACCATAATATAGCCCCATTTCTCTAAAACATCCTCAGAATTGCAATTGTGAAATTTTTTTTAGGGCTGGAAAATAAAAAATAAAAATATATATATATATATATATATAATTGTGATTATTTTAACTGATATTACAATTGCAATATGATTTGCAATATTAAGAGGGAATTTTCACATCATTAATCTCATTTTCATTGAAAATACATATCAAAATGATTATGGTGTGATTTTTGTGGGGATCTTTACAAAACAAAGATGATTTTTTAAGTCTGTAGAATATGATGTGTAGGCCATGACAACAATATTCAATTTAAAATGGTATTTTTACACACATTTCACCTTTAACAAATATTGCAATTTTAACAAATACTGTGATTTGAAAATTGCAGTAGGCCATATTGTAACTTCTTTAAAAAATATATATATTATTTGCACAGCCCTAGAATTTATACAACAATTGTTTTTAATAATCATGATCAAAATGTTTAGTCAGTATTTCAATGGATGCAGTGAAGTTGCAAACTTCATAACCACTCACATATACATATTTCCGCAAATACGACTCGATGAATACAACTTCTCAAATTTGCTCGCAGCCTCTCGGATGCCGTCTCGTGCATTATAAATGGCAAATTTGCATACTCTCACTTTTGTATGAATGCAGATGCCAGTTTGCATTGAGTTTGAGTTGGGAGATATTTAGCTTACTGGTGTCAGAACTGACTGCCGAATGCAGCTGTGCCCTTAATGTGATTACCAGTCGCTGAGCCATGTGGGGACTGGTGTTGCTGTCAGCTTAATTTACTCACAAACACATTGTCACGGGCATATGTGCTCAGGCACACATGTAGCATGGGGTACGCATAGCATATACACTGTACACTATACATACACGGGCTGACATTTAGCTGTAAACATAGCAGCCACAAGTAAAGAAAGTTTGTCTTGTCACAAAAGGCATCGAGGTCACATTGGAGTTGTGAGAGCCTGCACATGCACATACTGTATATGCACGCAGTAAATGAGAGTATACAGCCTCGTGCACATATAGTATTTATGAACACAAGAGCATCTGAATGCACAAGCCACCTGTCGACATACATGCTGGCAGGTATTCTCTTATATTAACAATTTTTCCTCCCATGCTCTCTTTTATTTTCACACAACAGACACTGGCCGACCTGTTAAAGATTTTTTTTTTCCTCACACAGCTGTCTCGCCTTCACACTTTTATTGATTCACATGTCTGTATAATTATATGAGTGGTATTCTGGAAAAGCTACACTTAACCTTTTCATTTCTAAAGGTTTAGACATGCTAGCTAGGACTGCCACAGTGAAGTGAAGACATGAAGTCTGTCCAATGAGCCAAATTCGTGAAGGCACTATAAAATCATAAATTTTTTATGATTTTCAAATAGATTTTATTTAACACCAGAATCGATATACAGTATTTGCTTCATTTGAGCCTATGAGGAGGTAGAAGGAAGTTACCGCTTTTATTGTTGTAGTCTGAGTAACGTGACGTCCCATCCGTTCCGTATCCGTCAACCGAAACAAACCGCAGCTGGCCGCAACAAGGAAGTACAAAACAGCGGAGGGTCCGCGTGGATACGACTTGAACCCTCACATGTTAAATCCAAAGTGGTAAACACTACACATCCAATAAAGTATGGAAACACTTTGGGTTTCACATATTGCCAAGAAAAGCAGAGCCAAACATCACGGCTAAAGCTGCATGCTAACTCTGTCACGGATGGGAAACGTTATCGTATCGCGGTAACGCGCGGTCGAGCCAACCGCCACTCGCATCTCCGTGGTCAAATCGGCCGACGCTACAACCGTAGAGCACCCATATACTGACATTTATGTTATATGCATTCAAACGGCCCCGATGGAGCTGACCATGGATGTATAAAGAGAACGGAGCTGACGGGAGAGCTAGCAACGGACTTGGTGAAGATAGCAAAAGTATACATGATTGACAACATCCACTTTTCAAAATAAGGTGTTAACAAAGGGAACTGTATACAAAATACATATATGGAAATAAGATATTAAAAAAGTCCCTAGAAATGTATGATTTTAACTTTTCCCGATGGTCTAGTATTAAAAAAGTTAACACAAATTACAATAAATCATACTATCGAATGACAGTACTTGTAGAATCGACTTAAAAATTGGAATAAATATCAAATCGGGAGTTTCGTGTATCATCTCAGCCCTACTATAAAATGCAACACATATACATGATGCACTGTATATCCATTATACATAACGAGCAATAAGGCTACCCTTCAAATGCAGGTTCAGGCACCTGTGTCGAGAAACATCTGCCCAGCTGAAGTGTTTTTAAGGAGGACTGGGTGTCCTGCATGGCAGTTCAGCTCAATGGGTGCTGTTCTGTAGCTAACCTCTATGTATAATTTATTACACAGTCCATACACTATTAATTTCAGCCTCCTTTGCACTGCCATACACTCTGGCACTCCTGTAGAGTTGCCAACCAGACAGGCACATAATTCACCCACTGTGTATATATAGTTACTGTATGTATGTTTGTTTGGCTTCTTGTTGTGTGTATATAAATTTATCCCGAATATAATATATGATGAGTCCGTGTACATCAGTCGGCACCACATATACGGGTATAGGCTCTGACAGCTGAAATCAAATTTCCGGTATGTGCGAGCACAAGTTTGACTAGTACATTTTGGCTCTGACTCAGTGGTTCCCAGCCCTGCTTCAGCCTTTCTTGTTTTTCCATCTTTTCCCTGCTCTACCCAACACTAATTAGCTGGATCAGGTGTGTTCAGCCAGTCAAGAGCTGGAAGGCAACAACTCTTGATCAACTCAAACATCTACTTTAGCCAATCAGTTGTGGCCGGAGGAAAATAAGCAGGATTTTTAGTCCCCAGAAACCAGGGCTTGGAACCACTGATCTCGTACACCCATCTGTATAGCCCTCGGTTCCACAAACATTTTTTTTTTTTTAAATTAATTGCCAGTAAAACCATCCCGAGTCCTGTAATGTGCAAACTATTTTTGTATGGTTCTGTATTTGAGACTCAGATGCCTTGTCCCATTTAGATGAGCCATGTTGAATGAGAAAGCCAAACATATTATATCTGTGTATTCTGTGAAGTCAGTTTTAATATTAAGTTATGTCTGGAAATAAAAATGATTTGACATCTCATTTGAATTTCTTCTAACCTGTGTGTTTTAGCACATTCACGGTAGTATAATGCAGTGCTGCCAATAACGTTTATTTTCATAAACGATAATTATTATTTAATTTAAAATAAATAAATGTCATGAATGGATGTTTAACGGAAGGTCGTGCTTTTTGATTCATTACCTGGGCCCACTTGTCTTCACAACTGCATCTGCATAGAATAGACTTTTCACTATAAAGTCGGTCACTGATCTACTGCCCCTAACAAAAAAAACAAAAAACATTGGGGTGTAGTTTTAGGAAATCATGGTTAGTTCTCTATACGATATCCAGAGCATTAATATAGCAGCAAACAGCTATTTGCTATGTAAAGATATAGAGGAGTAATGTCTACCTGAGCAGAGAATGATGTCGCTCTCCCTTTGTGTGTGTTGTAATCTGAGGCTTCTCTGTGCTTTGTTTACATCGCCGGGCTGGCCACATTACCTTTTACTGCATGTTCATGCAAGCATGTGAACGTGCCCCACTGGCTAGCTCACGGCCGCCACTCTGCACTGCTCTCATACGCCGGTTACAGCTGATAACGCCGTCCTGACCAATGTCCATGTTAACACAGTTAGCTCTGTCAGGGCTGCTGCCGTTGTTTGCACTGTTAGTGCTGTTAGCACTGTTAGCTACGAGCTGCCAGCTCAGCTGTTGCCATGTTGAGAGCCGTGCGGAGGCAACAGATATGCTCCAAATCTTGCATTTAGCACCTTAAATGCAATCTTCTTGCTCTATGAATCTTACTCTTAAGTTTTAGGAGTAGATAAGGTCCATTAGGTTTGCTAGTGTGAGCTGTTTTTTTTTGTGCTGATGTAAAATACAGTATATTATAGTTCTACCAGAGTGTGATGTGCCCCCCTCCTATACAGAAGATGATTAGCTTTTATACTATCCAGATTGAACTTATCACCTCGCCTCCCTGCTTTCCCATGACTATTAATCCTTCTCATTACAGGAAAACCGTCTTCTCTCTCTCTCTCTCTCTCTCCTGTGGACTTTTTGTTCTCTCCATCTCACGTGTGTTTTCTCCCTGCAGTCACTGGTCACGCTGTCTGTCTTACTTTCTCCTTTTAACCCTTTTAACACCAAATCACATTATTCCTGCTTCAGTATTTAATTGTGACATCTCATTCTCCTTTTGCCTGCAAAGCTTTTGTTTATAGCTGTTTTCTTTGTTTCCCTTTCACTGTTCTTGTCTTATTTTTATTTATGTGCTCCCTCTACCTTTTACTGTTTACTCCAATTTCTCCATTAATCCGCTGATCGATCGATCGATCTATCTATCTATCTATTAGAGCTAATGTCAAGTAATCACTATAATCAAAAACTCTCACAATCTCTGACACTTAATCATTTCCCAGATACTTGCACTACATGCAGCAGCCTTCACCTTTGTAAATGTGCAAATTCAAATTTAAGCGCTGCTACTACTGTTTCTATATTTTAATTTTTTTTGCTGCTATTATCACTGCTTTTATGTATTTGTTTTTAATCCTAACTACAACGAATGCAAAATTGCGTTGTACCTTAGTATAATGACAACAAAGATCATTCTGATTCTGATAGCTTTCTTCGAACAACTTATTATTAATATTATTGTTTTTTGTAAATATGCATTCTAAAATTCCTGATTTTCTTAGACATTGATTGTCTGCTAAAACAGCATAGGCAAAATGTATTGCTCAACAATCATGTATTCAGTATTATGTAGTATTGTTTATTTTATATTTTGTCCTAATTGTCCTATTTTTTTGCATTTGGATAAATATGTTGGCACAGTAAAAACTGGATCTAATCCTCCCTGTGACTAACCAACATGCCTTCCTTTTTGTCTGCATTTGTAATTTGTATCCCGCACAACACTGAGGTGTGATTTTATAGTCTGAGAGCATATGCATTTCTGCACAGAAAAACACGCTGTTGTCCTCCTTGAGGAAGAATGTTAATGATGACAGCGGGTGCCTTTGCCTTATCAAAATGTTGACTGTGAGGAGAATGTAGTGAATAATGTATATTTTCAATGAAGTATTGCACCATTCCGAGGTGTTGATTGAAAGTAATTGCGAAGTGATTATTAACGCGTGACATTTCATATTTAACTGTAGATAAAGGAGATTTCTTTTTGGCAGGGAAATTAGTGTGCTGCAGTGGAGGCTGGTTCATAGAGGCAGAGGAGGTTGCTCCTCCTCTATTTTTGAGAGGCAAGAAGGAGATAAAAATATAAAAAAAGAGAAATTGGTTGAAATAAACTATTAAAAAAAAATCTCAGTATCATTTATAAAAATATTTTTTCTCTGAAATGGAAAAAAATCCATCATTTTGTTTCTGAAATAAATGCTCCCAACAGTGACACCTGCAGGGCAGGCAAGAAAGTGGTGGTGGGGGTAAGGGAGGACGGGGTGTTCTGTCCTCCCTTGAGGCGGGACTTCCTCTTCCTCTATTTTCATGCTAATCTGTGATTGTCCAAAACAGGTAGGGAGGTCATCCTCCCTTGGGTAATTACCAATCAACAACCAGAAGATTACAATATTGACATTGTGTTAGTCCAATGATGATTTCCAAACTAGCCTTTTTTATCAAGCAGTAGTAAATGATGCTCTAAAAACCAAAACAGTAGCTAGCTAGATATTTGCCAATGCAAAACTTAGCTTGTTGTAGCAGCCCTTAAGGACACGTGCAGCAGTCAGTCGCCCATACCGAGATCCAGTCTTGGGTGAGCGGAGACCGTACGCCACCGTAGCTAGCGGGGCTAGGTCTGTAGCTACCATAGCTACTGTAGGGGGCACCATAGCTAGGGAGCTAGCGCGACTGGTCTTTAACCAACCCAAAACGGCACACGTCACTCCGCTGTTCATATCCCTCCACTGGCTCCAGTTGCCGCTCGCATCAAACTCAAAACCATGTTGCTTGCTTACAAAACGGCTCCCCCCTACCTGAACTCCCTCAACCAGGTCTACACTCCCTCCCGCCCACTATTCCATTCAATCCGCAGAGTCCCTTTCCACCTTTCAGAAAAAGATAAAGACCCAGCTATTTAATGAACACCTCCGCACCTAATGACACTGATGCTATTGACGATGATGTTGATGACAGTGATATTGATGGTGATGATATTGAGGATGTTGTTGGTGTTGATTAGGATATTCATAATGATGATGATATTGATGATGTTGTTAATGATGATGACAACAAGAAAAAAGAAATCTGCTTCTATCCACCCTGGGCATTGCCTCTGTGCACTGCCTGTCAGCACCTGTGTCAGATCAGACTTGAAGCTGTTGTTGGCACGTACTCCCGTTGCTCCCTCCTATCTAGATCCTCGCTTGTGTTGTAGGAACTCTCAGATGTACGTCGCTTTGGACAAAAGCGTCTGCTAAATGAAATTGTAGAATTGTAGGCTACGGCGGCCCAGCGTGCTGCTGCTCTCTGGATCTCGGTATGTCTGACGGACTGCTGTACGGGCAGCAGTTTACAGACAGGCTTCTCTGTAGTGACACATTACTCACATGAGGTTCATTCCCATGCTGAAGCCGCAGTAAGCCCATAGCTAAAACGGAGGTATGAGTGCAAAATAAAAAAAAATAGCATGACGCCGTGTGAACTGGTTTTCTTCCTATCCTCCCCAATTTCTTTAAGTCACCAGCCGCCACTGGTGTGCTGGTCGTATGCACCGTTGTGCCGGTTGTATGCACCGTTGTAACAAAACAGATGGAGGGCAGAGTAGATTGAGAGATGAGGATGCGAAAAAAGACCTAGAGGACTTCAGAACTGTGAGAGGGACTGTGAAAGCGAGATGCCCCAGTAATTGGAATTTGTAGTACCGGCATGCTGGAGTTTAGCCTCAGTGTTCTGGGAGTTGATGTTTTTATGGGACTCGGTTTGGAAGGTATTACCGCTGAGGGAGAGAGAGAGAGAGAGAGAGAGAGAGAGAGAAGCAAGATCAAGACAAAAGAAAATGGACTGAAAAGAGGGAGAAACATTGTATAAAAAAAGGAAGAAAAGCAGTGAAATAGAAAAGACCCAGGGCCAGATTTCCCAAAGACTTTCTGCACCTTGTTTCAGATGTATTCTCCTGTGTGTTATTCATCAAACCGGTGCCCCTAGCCTGGAAGCACAATTCACCTGTCATCTGGATCACACGCACACACACACACGGTCTGTCAACGCACCTTTTTGTGTGATCAGAGGAACGTAACTCTATCCTTTATGCATATGTATTTCAGGGAGGATCATGCAAATGACAGAAATATATAAGTGTTGTTGACTTTGTATTTCTCCGGGTTTGCCGAGCTTCATTTCTAGGCGTCTCTGCACTGTTTCGTAAGCTGCAAAGACCTATTAAAAGAAGGTTTTGGAAATGTTACCGGCCGCCTTTCTGTTCAAATCTCCATGACAGCAGACGAAAGGTGAACACATCACAAAAAAGACGTGCTAGGGAGCTGCACGGAAACTTGTTCAAAAACAAAAGAACGACAGCTCCACACAGAAAAAAGACAAAAAATATGTGATCATTTTATAATACCAGACAAAGAGGCTACAGAGAGTTTCTGACTGTGTAGTTATCAAACTTGAAATAGATTTTGATGTTCACTGTGTTCACTGAGCTGCTGCTAATGCACTGTGGCAATTGCTCTCTCTTGATAATTCGTTTACATTTTTGGTGGCTGTTTATTTATTTTCTGCATCTTTTTTTTCATCTCTTTTTCTTCACCTCAGAAGAAATGTTCATATTTTACAAACCTTTGTATAGATTAATATTCTATATATGCTTTGAAATTGCAGCCTTAGTAAACATTTTCTTATATCTTACCTCATTAAGGAGTAATTCTATTTCGTCAGTACAATAAGATCGCTCATAGAAAGCAGCGAGGAGTGCAGTCCGAATCTTAGATTGTGTAATTAGCTCATGCTTGAGACGCTAATCTGACTCAGGTTGAAAGTGCACGTTTAATGGAAGGCTAATTTGTGCTCTGCTTTCATGTGTGTAAGTCTGGTGGAGAGTGTAAGTGGTACATGACCTGCGTGCATCTACTGTGTGTATATTACAGTAGTGTACTTCTATTTTTTCACTGTACAAACGTAGTAGTTTTAAGCCCAACCATGTTGTTGTTTCCTAAACCTAACTGTAGTGGTTTTGTTGCATAATCCTAAAGTGACGCCAATGTGCATGTCTGCAGGCGTGATACGAGGCTGATGTGAAACGTATTCATGAAACGTATCCTGTGGTTTGCAGAAATGTACAATGCCAACATCTTTTTCTGGCCACTGGGTTGTTATAACATATAAGTTGGCTATGTTACATACAGTACATGATGCAAGTTAAGTATGTTATGTGATACGTAAAACATTACGTAACGTTACGTAACTTAAACGTTGACTTAAAACAAGTGAACATTGACTTTTGGTTTCACACGGGGACACAAACACCGGTCTCCTGGGTGAAAGTCTTGTTTTTTAAAGGTCCCATATTGTAAAAAGTGTGATATCCATGTTTTATATCATAAAGCAGGTTAAAGTACTATATAAATACTGTTAAACTATCAAAACGCTCAATACACGGAGAAATACACGCAGCCCTTATTCAGAAATTGTGCATATGAAACAAGCCGTTAGGATTTCTGTCCATTTGTGATGTCACAAATATACAATATTTTGACCATTACACAGTTTTAAACATAAACATTCTAAATGTTGCAGTGTATGTAAATAACATCAACTGACAGGAAGTACACATGGACCCAAGCTGTTGCCGGGCAGTATGAGGAAAATATATATATTTTTTTAACATTACAGCATGTAAACATGTTCTAGTAGAAACCTAAAATATAAGTATGAACCTGAAAATAAGAACAATATGGTACCTTTAACCTATCCATCCACCACGACCTCCTCCCTACAAAGCCTCCTGGAAGAATTTCGTAGTGGCCAAACTGTGGAATTACAACTTCCGTGTCCGTCACGTGATGCCATTGGACTCAAAAATACTTTTCCCCATAGACTTACATTGAGAAAAAGATATCTGTAAATCATTGGATTTCTTTTTTTTTTTTTTTTTTAGGTAAATCAACTCCCCAGTATAAACACTTGATTAGCCCTTATTTAAACCATTAGGTCCTAAAAGTTGTCAAATTCACTAATAGCCAAATCCAGAGTTATTTCGCTAAGCATTATGAACTGCCATTCATGTGAACGAGACCGGGTTAAAGGAAATTCTAGTGTGCTTACTCTATCATGGACCCAACAGATCAGAGCAAAAGATCTTTAATTTCATATCGGGCGGTCGAACCATTTTGGCTTCATTTTGCAACTTTCATAGGAATGAATGGGGGCCCAGCCTCCTACGCTGTATCCAGCACATTTATGCTCCCTACACAGCCTTTTTACACTATGTCACCTAACTTCCTGTTGCCTCTCTTTACTCCCGCCATTACTACGGCCACGTCGAGCGTCATAGTTTGACGCGTACAGTATGGGCCACTGACCAAGCTGCCGTATTTGACGACTTGGGAGTTTGAACGGGCCGTTTATTTCATCACAGCCAAACTGCAGGGATCACATTACAGTACATCCTTGTTTCACCTCACTGCCTACAGATTTACAATGCATTTTATTGCTAACTTTCACAGCCTTAAATGCCCCAGGTCGAATCGCAGATATGTCGGTCCCCCTATAAACTCCAGTACAGCCTCAGATGATCAAGTGGGGCCCCTTTTTTGGAAAAACATCTGTTACAGTCTTTTCCAATAAGATTGTAAAACTGTGAATCTCAAGCATAAAAAAAACAGCTTCAACTTTTTCTCTGATTTATATATTTCCCTCTCATTTAAGATTTTTCTCTCCTCTAATCTAGTATTTAAAGATTCCTTTAAAGATGTCTTTCATCTTTAAGCCCTGCTGTTTTGATTGTTTACATTTGAAAGCACTTCAGAGCATATAACTTCTAACTTTGAAGACTGCTGTAAAAGATTATTAGTATCTTATAATAATATGATATCATAAGATCTGTGTCCCCCCGCCTCTGTTTTGCCGTGTCAAAACCGATTATTTCTGCCACCTGGTTTTGTAAGATCAGCCAGGTATTGAGCTTCAAAAAGACACAATTTAATTACTTTCACAGTGTGAAGCATGTGTCCTTTATTTAATCGAAAAGCACTTATTCTTCCTCGCAGTCCTTCAAGGTCCAAGTCAAATGTGAAGACTGCATGAATCAAATTGATGGTTCTTGAGTGTTTATTTCAGATGTACACAGCTGGAATGTTAGATCAAACCTGAAGCACCTCTACAATTCCCAACTCAAGAACTGCCAACACATACATCCCTTTCAGATGAGTGACCATGAGAGAAAAAAAATTTAATTTCCAAAACACATAGGTAGTAGGGGTGTAACGTTTTTACAACGTTTCAAGGACAATAATTGGCTCATCTAGAGCGATACGATACGATTCAATGATTTAAATCAATACAGTAACTTTTTTTGGCTGGACCGCAGAGGGTCAGCCCTACAAATGCAAAAGTCTGTCACTGACTGAGTGAGTGAGTGAGTGAATGAGTGATGAAGTGACAGGATTGGTCGGCTGACTGTTGGAGTTTCCTCATTGGCCGTTGTTCTTTCAAAATGAAAAGGCGGAGAACAGTTCTGTGTTTAGGTTTTCTGGGGAGCGTGTCAGCGGTTCAATGTATCATTACATAGTGCTGTTGTTGTGCATGTGCTATTGTTTATGTTCATTTAAGTTACGTTATGTTGTTGCTTCGTATTGTGTAACAGTGCATTCACACCAAGCGCAAAGCAAATTTTTGCCTCACTTTCCTCCATTTCCTCCATCAGCCATGGAAGAAATAACCACTGTTGCTGCTTTGTAGATGTTGGTGAAGTCCCAGATATGTCAGAAAACCAAACGCCGTCGTGTCTGGGTTCATAACATCCCCTAGCGACGAGCTGTATTCACATACAGCGCCATTGAACTGACTCTCTAGCAAGCCAAATGCCGCTACTGCGGTATGAACCCCAAATAAACAGACTGTGCTGTGATTTAATTGCAATAAACGGATCAAAATGATGCCGAAATAGCGACATTATGATGTTGATTTGTAAAAAGACTGAATTCATGCTTTGTCAGGTCTGTCCGCAATACGACAAGCAAACAATTTTTAAAATGCTTGTTTTCTGAACGGAGTTCGGATCGATCAATGCCAGGCAATGCTAACATTGCAGCTGCTCCATCAACACTCAACATTACGTCATCTAAGCATAAATACGGCAGCGGCGTTGTTGTAAACGGATCAAAAGTTTGCCGAAATAACTACATGATGATGCTGATTAGTAAAAAGTGAAATCATGCTTTGGAGTTCGGATCGATCAGTGCCAGGATATGCTAACATTGTAGCTGCTCCATTAACACTCCATCTAGGAATAAATACGGCAACAACAACGTTAGTGATGACATAAACTTTTGCGACGTATGTATATATTGTTACACACCACTTATACGATGAATGCTTTTGATACACATGCTTTAATAAAAAACTGAAATACTTTTAACCTTGCATATTGTATGTCATGCTAATACCTTTTCACCTTGTATAAAATGTATAATATATTGACTAGTAAATGTTACCATTTACTATCATTGAATGTAATTTTCTTTATTATAAGTTGTCTTTCTATCAAATATTAAGATACAAGTGGAAAAAGCTGTTCACAAAACATAATAGACATGACCACTGACTATTTGTGTAACAATTTAGCCACAAATTTCACATACTGACCATATACGGTCCAGACATATACTCGGTTTTGACCGAGTCTTGTTGCCAAAAATTCAATCAGTGTGACTGTGAAATAAATAGCTGATACTGGACAGTGCAGGTCAGGATTCCTCAAAGTTTTTTCTTGTAAGGGAATCAGAGATAAATGAATTATGGATATAAACAAGTAAACAAAAAGAAAAGAAAAGAAGTAAAATGAAAATACAATAGTGGACTTATTTCTGCGTATAGAAGGTTGATGAATTCAATAAATATACCATTTTATGAAATATGGAGAGAGTTAGAATGCATCCTAGACAAAATAATGTGTTACTGTGGTTCAATAAGTGGAAAGTAACACTTTTTTTCCCCCCAATGTGAACAACTGATCTATGAATCCGTCGCCGTGCTCCTTTTTTTTTAATATAGAAAATATTATTTGACTCTGTTTCTGTCTCCCTTCCTCAGTCCCGTCTTCGTCTCCACCCACCACCTCTCTGGGCATGTTCTAACACGTCGCATAAATTCAGAACCAATTTTACACCACATTGCCTTGGCTCCGCTCTCCAAATACCGCCAGACTCTCTCACACTCAAAAACCCCAACTCCACTCTCGACCTGTTTAAGTGCACTGAACCAAAAGAATGATTACAGCTTTCTGTGCGCACTTTTGTTTTTTTCACACAAACTTAATAGAACTTTTAATCATGTCTAAAAATCTTTATGGTGCAGGCAAATGTTCACGAGCTATGACATAATGTTTATGAAGTGAGTAAAGGAGGGAATTTTACCCTGCACTGCTCCGCAAGTTGCACAGGAATTATGACGGTGTCCGGTGAATAAGGAAGAGAGAATATGTTGCTCTATCCTCGGCAATAAACTACTTTTAATAAGAAGGTATGAGGTTTTAGAAGAAAAGAACAGTTCTTAAGGTAATTAAAACCATGGCTGATAGTGTCCCTTTTGGACCTCTTATACCTTCCTGGGTAAATGAGACTTGAAATATACTTCAAGAAATTGTTCAAGAATTTGAGGTTACACGGGGTGAGTAATTGATTTACAAATGGTCATTTTGTGGGTTGAAGTATTCCTTTAAGAATGCTCTAAAGAGCCAACTTAAATGAGTCAAAGAGCTCTTTGCAAAGTGTGAGGAATGAGACACATTTATCAAGAGACATGGGGTCAGGTGGGTTATATAACGGCGCATACTTGCAGGCAGGCGTCCGTGGTGTTGTGGCATGAAAAGTGAACGAATAGTTGCGTAAATAATGAAAAAAGAGAGCTGACATATTGTTTACATTAGGGATGCACCGATACCACTTTTTTTCAGACCGAGTACAAGTACAAGTACTTACATTTCGTCGAGTACTTGCATACCGAGTACCGATACGAGTACTTCTCTGTGCCAAAAGACCCTCGTTAACAGCCAGGTGGAGGGTGTGAGCGACATATGGCAGGCTGGGGAGTCCCGCATAGGAGGCAGTGCACAGCGACCGGCTCTAGGACGGCTTGGAAAGGCTCGGGGTGACGGTGGCTCGCGGTCGCAGCTTTACAGCGCTCCCTGCCCGGACCTCAATGCACCCTGGACAAAGGGCTCGCTGCGCTCTCTCTCCCCACTTGGGAGAGACGGGGCTCCCGGTGTGACTGTCGACCGGTCCGCCCCAACCGCGTCGTGCTGTGGCCCACGTAAAAGGCGCCCAGGGTCTGTGGCATTGTCGGCAACCCACCCGACCCGTCTTGAAACACGGAGAGAGGAGTCTACCGCACGCGCGAGTCAGAGGGTGCAAGCAAAACCTTGTGGTGCAATGAAAGTGAGGGCTGGTGCGCACCGGCGTGGTGGGATCCCGGCCCAGCGGGGTCGGGCGCACCACCGGCCCGTCTCGCCCACACCGTCGGGGAGGTGGAGCGTGAGGACCTGAAAGATGGTGACGAGAGGTTAACGTTGCGAAGCTGTAAAGTGTTATCGATGCCGTTGTATCGGAGCCATTTTGCAAGTACGACCGATACTGGTATCAGTATCGGTGCATCCCTAGTTTACATGTACAGTCACTCCAAAACAGGTCTCCA
Source organism: Sebastes fasciatus (assembly GCF_043250625.1). Lineage (NCBI taxonomy): Eukaryota > Metazoa > Chordata > Actinopteri > Perciformes > Sebastidae > Sebastes > Sebastes fasciatus. Next base: position 24,278,145 of record NC_133813.1, on the reverse strand, counting down.
CTGACCACACTTAGAAGTCTAACTGTGATTTATAATTACCCCCCTGGGGGTAAAGCTTTTCCTCTTATAGGAGAGTAAATATGTATGAGCCATTATGATATGGATCGGGGGTATTGACGCAGCACGCCACAACCCCATTGTGCATTTTTCTTTTTTTTCCATGTGTCCTTGTTTTCATTTTCTGTCAACAGGTGAAGCATTCCTTCTCAGATACTCCTTCACAGTCAAGAGAAACGCATTGATTTTCTCTCTGTCCATTATCCCCTTTCCACTCTGGGAGATTAGGAAGAGTAATCACAGTGATCCTGGGGATTATACAAGCAAAAACATATGTACAAGCATGGGCAAATTAGACGGATGTTATTCGCATAAAAAGCCATTTCTTTATGGGCTAAATGACTTTGTTATAACAATGCTGAAAACTGCGATTTACAGTAATAAACATCTTAAACAAAAAATCGGGTATAGCGTTTATATCAGGCTTAGACTGCAGTTCAAAGCCGTCCACACATATTTTAGGTTATTTTAGATTACTTATTTATCCATCAGTGGCTTAACACTTTGCAAATCCCTTGCAATTATCACTTTTGTGGCAGCCCCTGTGCAGTCGGATGTGTGTTTTGATGTCGAAGTGGCAGCTCAGTACAAACAAAAGCCTCTTAACTCTCACAGCCTCGCTCTTGCCCCGAACTCTAAAACAGACATGCACACACACTCTGGGGATGTGACCCAATTTGATTAACAAACTGCGCTCCAGAGACTCGGTAACGATGGACAAATTACCAACAGTGGCCAACAGATCGGAGAAGAAGGGACAGGAAAGTGTAGAGAAGAGTGGGATATCTTACTTCCTCCGTAGAGGCTGAATATAGGCACATTGGGTGGTGGTATAGCAACCACATTAAGAAGGATAAAGACATTGTGATTGTTTGTCTATTATTAGTGTATTTCAGTGGAACATAAAGCAGAGTATAATCAGCATATTGGTGGAAACGGATGATGTGTTTATGTGTAATGTAACCCAAGAGGAATTGAAAGAACTGTAAGAGGCCTAGAATGGATCCCTGGAGAACACCATAAAAAATAGGCCAAGAGGGAAAGATACTGTATGCTTCCATAATACAACAGAGCATCTTCCATTGGATCGGAATGGTTGCACTTCAAGTTCGGGTTTTAATCATCTCCATGAAGCAGTTGAAGCTGCGGTAGGCAGAGTCTTTAAAAAATAATAACCATAACCTTTTAGCATATTTTTACTCAAGTGTTCTGAGAGATAACTAGACTTCTGCTCCTCCTCATGGCTCTGTTTTCAGGTTTTAGAAAATCTAGCCTGTGACGGGAGACTTTGACCAATCACAGGTCATTTCAGAGAGAGAGAGCGTTCCTATTTGCTGTCCATTCAACGGAGGCAGCTGTCATCAATCGCGAACTCCGATCAAACGGTCAAACTAGGCAGCGCTGATCAAATATGAATCAATATTCTATTACTGTAATGACTATTTCTTGTGTAAAATGTGTTCAGAAACATCTTGTAGTGTACTGTTTAAATGGAAAATGAGAATGTTTGCTCCGGCCGGTGGGCGGTGCTTCGTATGTGTACGTCAACTTATCTCAACATAGCTGCCGGGTCGCAAACTTTCTCATTTTACAGCTAAATAGTACACGATGTTTCGGAACACATTTGAGCAGCGCTGCCTAGTTTGACAGTTCGATCGGAGTTCGCGAGTGATTGACAGCTGCTCAGAGACGGCAAGGCTCCAGCTCTGATTGGTTGTTTTCTTCCGTTCTGTGAAATCTTGCAGATGCCGTTAGGAGCACCGGAGGATACATGATTTTTTTGTTCAGATTATCTGTCTCATGCACTAATGTCAGGATATAGTGACCGTTTTATAAAAAATAACTCTTTTTAATCACGTTTGCTATAATATTGCCTACTGCAGCTTTAATGTTTTGTACTGTAATTCAGAGGACAAATACTTTCAGTTCTAGAAAAATGATACTTCCCCCTACTAAGATCATTATCATTGCCATCTAAAATAAACATTGCATTTCCTTAAAACTTAAATGCATAATACTTTTCTGCATAAAGGTGGAAAAAAAATGGGCAATTTCTATAGAGTGAATTAAGTGCCCTGAATGGTTAGCATTTTAATTAAATTGAACTTGAACTTAAATTCAACCCCCTTTGTCCTTTATAGGGCTGCAACTAATGACTATTCTCATTGTCAATTAATGTGTAAATTATTTTCTGGGTTAAACAATTAGTTTTTTGTTCTATAAAATGTCAGAAAATGGTGAAAAATGGCGATCAGTGTTTCCCAAAGCCCAGGATGACGTCCTCAAATGTCTTGTTTTGTCCACAACTCAAAGATATTCAGTTTACCGTCATAGAGGAGGAAAGAAACCAGAAAATATTCACATTTAAGAAGCTGGAATCAGAGAATTTGTACTGTTTGGTTTCTTGAAAAATGACTCAAACCGATTAATTGATTATCAAAATAGCTGGCGATTAATTTAATAGTTGACAACTAATCAATTAATTGATTAATTATTGCAGCTGTAGCCCCTTAGCTGTATACCATAATCACAGTGGTCATGACTAGCTTTCATACAGTTCTCACACATGTTGTGTCTCATGCAGAGTGTTTAAGTACTGCTTATCTGAAAAATCTTGCTAGTTAACATTTGCCATCTCTTTTTCAGCATAACTTGTTTCTTAAAATTCTTTGATTGATTGACTCTTCTCAAATCTCTTTCCACTTTTCTCCTCTCTCGTCTCCTCTCTGCCAGCTCCCGGAGGCGTGTTCGGTCCTCAAGGGGAATCGGGGTCAGAGCCTGAAGATGACAGCCAGATGAAGTTTTACACAGAGCAGCACAGAGGACGAAGGCGCAGCAAAGGTGAGAGTGAATGCAGGTGCTTTAGTCTTTGCATATTGTTATAAATGTGTTACATTTTAAACACATTAACTCGCACATGCAGGGGGGGAAGCCTCCTATCCACTGCATATATACCACTGAGAAGGCAATAAAGTAAAAAAAGGGAATAAAATACAATAAAACATTTTGAAAAACAAATTCCAACCCTTATACTCTAGTTGGATATGAGCCTATAGCTGGGTGAAATGAGGCCAGGCATTTCTGGGATTGTCAGCGTAGCTGGAAGTAGGAAGGAGTCGTGCACGTTCCCTGTGGGGTTTAGAGTGCTGTTCCATGGCACAGCTCAATGACACTCCCGGCAGATATATGAGCTGATGTAAATGGGAGGCTCGGTGATGAGCAAAGCTGAGTCACATTACTTTGATGGGAAGCATGATTTTAACTTCCCCTTCCCACGTAGCGATATCTGATAGTGAAGACTTTATGTGGATTTTGTGTGTATATGAGGGAATGACCCAAAGAGGATGAAACAGAGAAGTAGTGTTCACTTGGGTGCCCATACATACATGTATAGCGATTGAAATATAATAGAAATCCATGTGTTCCTATTATTTTACATGTCTGCACTTGACTCCCAGGGGGCTTTCCCATTTCCCAGTTGGTACATCCTCAATTTCTGACGTCTTAAGGCTGCGTCAAAACAGTGGTGGCTTAGCTGACACGCCGCCTCCCGTCACTTTACGCCGCTGCTCTATTTCCAGCCCCGCTACCTCTAGTGTGTGTTGATGAATGGATGAGGAGAGACTAGTTGTTGAGGTCAAGAAATATCCCGAGCTATAGTTATAGAAAAATGGCCCGACGGCCACAATTTTTTTTTCCAAACACGGTGAAGGCATGACCGTACTCTGATTGTGGTTGGCTTACCCTGATATTCTTACCCCTAAACCTCTCACTCCTCATGCCTAAACCTAACCAACCAAGAAGGCATTCAAGACAAGGAGAGGGGAAGGTCTTAAGATGTCATTCTACATAATAATTAGCCATGTGCTTCTGTTTGTTGCACGGAGAGTGTGTATTTCCGGAACGGTGTGCCTTTTCCGGTGAGAAATTAAGTTTAAGTAGGCCTGGGTGTCCACTAGGACTGTGTATAGGCAAGTATCTGGTGATGCGATATGTATCACGATACAGGGATTATGATTCAATATATTGTGATATATCGCGATACTGTAAGTAAGGCGATATATTGCAATTTTTTTAATCTAATATTAGGAAAACTGTCAAAACACACCACCATATACACCCCATTTTCACGGGAGATGCGAGCAGAGGTGGCGAGAACGCGAAGCAAGGAAAGAGGAAGCAACAGGCATTTAACAAAATGAGACACGGATGCCAAAAACACTTCCACAAAGTATATACACCGTTGCATTCTTGCTTATGTCTCCTCTGGCAAGCCTCCTTGCTCCTCGAGATGCATTTTAGCAATTGGGATGTCCTCCGAGTTGGCGCGATGAGATCAGTTTCAGGGTTCACAAACCAGAGAAGCGAGGTGACGAAGATATAAGGAGGCATAAAATCGAGAAATGAGAAGAGCCCCTGTATGATATTGCAACCTGGGAGGCAGAATTTGAAATGATCTCCTGAACGTCGTCAGTATTGTGTTTGGAACTATTGTAGACAATTCAAAGGATATCATTTTCAATCTGGGTTGTGACAAACTCACAAACAGTAAAGATGAATGTAACTGACACAATTGTGTTGAGTTATGTGACTGTTACGTCTATATCGGTATCTTAAAGGAGATGTGCCGAGGTAGACAAAAAGCTAGAAAGGCAAAATAGTGTTGTTTTTTATTTTGTTTGCTTTAGTATATAGCCACAATAAGACAATAACCTTGCTCTTCCTTTTTAAATGGGGCTGGCTTATGTTTTTACCAATCATCGACATTCAACACTGAAACCTACTTCTGTTCCTGGTTGGCAGAAAACCCAAACTATAACTAGATTACCAAGGTTGAAATGTTCCTGATTTCCTACAAAGTTCATTGAAAACACATTGTTTTTGTCACACGGTGTTAGGTGATGAATTTGTTTTGAACTGAAGAAAATCTATGTTTTGTTTTTCATGTATAGTTTTCAGTACCCCAGAGACTCTAAAGAAAATGAGTGGTTTGGAAAATAATTAGATGGATTTTTGGACATTGATATTGAGCATCTGCACGTGGTCTTATACGCCAACGTATTCTCAGCCAATGGTTCGTATGATATCCTACAAAAAAAAAGTTTTCCTACGAATGTCCAGCGTCAATTTCCGCTCTAATCTTTTCAAAATAAAATGATGTCTTCACAGGAAACAATTTAGTTAGGATTAGGCTACAAAACCACTTAGTTAGGATTAGGAAAAGATTGATTTGGTTAGGTTAAGGCAAAAAACTACATAGTTGGGATTAGGAAAGGATTGATTTGGTTAGTTTTAGGTGAGAAAACCACTTAGTTAGGATTTGGAAAATATAGATTTGGTTAGGTTTAGGCAAGAAAACGACTTAGTTAGGATTAGGAAAAGATCATGATTAATTATGCCAAACTGTTAGTGTCACACCGCTCCGGGAGTGGCGTAACTTAGGTACGGAAGTTCCGTGACTAATACATCAACGTTGACTTCTGGTTTCACACAAAACACGAACACAGGTCTCATGGGCAAAATTCCGATGTTTTTTGACCCACCCATCCACCCCGACATCCTCCCTTGGCGGCATCCGTCCCTATTTATGCTTGTTCACAATTAATAACATACAAATTGATTTTGTGGGATATACTGTATATGAATAACAGTACATTTACTTTCCGTAGGTATAGCTATGAACGGTGTATGAGAACAGGTAAATGATGGTTATTCAAGTTCACCTCGTGGTTTAAATGCAGCCTTTTGTGGAATGGGAGTAAGGATTGTAAGTCTGGGTTTATGAACATAGACAATGCTCTCAAACTGCCTTCATAGGCTTCAATTAATGTAGTTCAGAATTACCTACATGCACACCTAGTTAAAGTAAATGCATTGGTTGTGGAATTTTAAAATAATATGCGATTAATCACAAAAAAATGGTTCCCAAATAAAATTTTAAAAAATGAAATTGTCCTTGTCTTTGTAAATAGGATCTAAGGTTTTACTAGAAAATCGGGACATGGAAAGACATAAAAGCCGGTCCGTGATCTGTGTTAAAGTTACAGCCCGTGTAAAACAGGTTGTGCTTTCTCTAGAAGATGGGAAGAGGGACATAAATAGGAGGAAGAAATTAAACGTAAGCTTTTAAGCTTTAGGGTCGCCCCGTGTATTGTAGTCGCTGGTTGATTTACATCCACTTACGTATTTGTGTACGTGTCAGTTTTACTGTTTCTATGCGTGAACGAGCGCATTGACAAAGTGTTTAGTTTGTGGCCATAAAGTAAGTGTTTGCCATCGTGAGTGCACATGCTTTTGTCTACTCAGTGGGGCTTTTATAGTAATTGAGGGACCCCTACGCGAGCTCCGGTGACACCACCCACACACCAAAGGGATTAGCTGCTCTGCCACTTTTGCCGCGGACAGCTGTCGTTACCGTCCCCCTCGCAAAATTGTGACCGCGGTAGACGTGCGACTCAGTACGGGGGGATTCATTATCCTAACTTTGTCTCCCCGGTTTTGACCTTGGGCTGCGTCTCGCTACTTCCAAACTTCTGATAGGATTCACTGGACTCTCCTGTCACAGAGGGTTACTGATTAAACTTGTTTCTGTGACGGTGTAGTTGTTTCAATTAAATCTATTCGCTTCTGCAATTGATTTAATCACATTGTACTCTAGTTGGGAAAATGTAAAACATCTGGAATCATGTGTGGCTCTGTTTTTCTGAGGTGCCCGCTGATCTAGTAACAGAACTCTTATCAGCAAATAGAACATTTGTTCAATATACATCACTTAACCAGCACAAGCAACACCAGAGTCCCACTGCTTAGAACAGGGAAACAAGAGTAGGCCTACTATTACTATTGACTTTTGTAACAAGCCTGCATAGTGCAGGGTGCACACTGGGCAGAAACTGTTCACACACTTTCTGAGACATTGTGTGATAAGTTTTAACAGTTAAAATCTAGTTAGGACAGTGGACCTCATTCACCAATATCTTTTTTTCAATCTTTTCTTGAGAAAGAAAAGTCTAAGTCAGATCCACGACGTGTTCTTGAATTGTTCGTATGCCTGTGTTCTAATAATGATGAAATCCTATTGTCCTCGTAAAATTTAGAAAGTGCATACCAGTTGATCCTAATTAGCATATAATGCCCCACCAATCGCCATAAAAGGGGATGAGACTGCAGGGCCGTGTGCAAATGAGCTGTCATATATAATAGCGTCAGTAGGGGATATGAAATATCTAGGCCTGTCAATCGATTTGAATATTTAATTTGCGATTAATCGCATGATTGTCCATAGTTAATTGCAATTTATCACACATTTTTTTAACTGTTCAAAATGTATCTTAAAGGGAAATATGTCAAGTATTTGATAGTCTTATCAACATGGGAGTGGACAAGTATATGCAAATATATGTATATATTTTGTTATTGAAACCGTGGTACCCATAGAACCTATTTTCATTCACATATCTTGAGGTCAGAGGTCAAGGGACCCCTTTGAAAATGGCCATGCACAGTTTTTCCCCGCCAAAATTTAGGGCAAGTTTGGAGCGTTATTTAACCTCCTTCGCGACAAGCTAGTCTGACGGTGGTTGGCACCCATGGATTCCTTAGGTTGTTCTAGAATCATATTTTACCAGTATCTTCACTCAAGTATTAAAACTGAGATTGCTACAACCTAAAAAGTGCAAGTTACGTTAATGCATTAAAGACATTAATGGCGTTAAAACAAATTGTTCGTTATTATTGCGTTAACTTTGACAGCCCTAAAAATAACACACACAAAATATGTAATGCTATCACTCGTTCAGTGTTGAAGTGTTAGTGTAGTGTTTATTTATTTTAAAGGTCCCATATTATGCAAATTTCCAGGTTCATACTTGTGTTTTATATTTCTACTAGAACATGTTTACATACTTAAATGTTAAAAAAAAAAAAAAATGTAGTCATACTGTCTGCCTGAATATACCTGTATTTACCATCTGTTTGAAACGCTCTGTTTCAGCACATTTCAATGGAACTGCAATGGAATTGCATTGCTAGGCAACAGTTTGTTTACTTCCTGTCAGCTGATGTCATTCACATACACTGCAACAAGAAATAAACTGGGACACAATTAGAATGTTTACGTTTAAAACTGAGTAATGGTCGAAACATTTTAGATTAGTGACATCACAAATGGACAGAAATCCTGACAGCTTGTTTCAAAGGCAGCGTTTCTGAATATGGACTGTGTGTATTTCTCCATGGATTGAGCGTTTTGATACGTTAACAGAATTTATATTGCACTTAAACCTGCTTTATAATATAAAAGACATAGAAATCTCACTTTTTACAATATGGGAACTTTAAAAGATCTTAATGCTTTGTAACATAATTAAATACTTATTAAAACATATTATAAACACTTAAAATATTATTGTAATTGAAATCATACTTATATAGTGAAGAAAACAACAAATCCCAAATAAGAAAACATTGGAGAATCTTCGTGAAAACAGCGTTAGTGGGTTTTTAAGACCGGTTGGTGAATGAGGCTCAAACCAGCGCTATCACTACCACATCCCTATCCCATCCCAGTAAGCCCCCTCTCGACGTGCCAGCTCCTCTCCCATGATAAATATCAGTAGACAGAGGTTAAGCGGCTAATTTCATTCCCTATATCTGGCTTGGAAATGGGAGCCCTGACAGAGCCAAAGGGCAACCAAAACAACCAATCTATAACCCTGTCAGTGGAAATAAGATCATATATCATGCTGGTGAATGGTTTCTGGGCTCTCTGCAAAAGCTCGGCTATTCTAAGTCATCTTTTTCTTACTCGGATCAAACTTGAACCAGCATTAGATCCATATATCGGTACCATTAATTATATGTTCAAGGATTGAGGGAGACTCGGAGGGTTGTATTTGTCACAAAGCATAAAGTGGATGATTTAGTTTGAGGTTCATGCTATGTGTCTGTGTGAATTACATCAGAACAAAAGTGCTTCCTATCAAAGATGTTCAAACAAAAAGGGCTTCTGTCAAACTGCTCACCTTTTTACCTTCTCTCTCTCTTTCTCTACCTCCAGGCCACCCACACAGCCCTCTAAATAAGGTCACCCTGACGTTGATTACCATCAGCACGTGTGTCATTGCCATTGTCTACGCTACGCAGGATTCCTGCCCTCTCACTGTCAAGGTTACCCTCCATGTGCCTGAGCATTTCGTCGCGGACGGTAAGTGCAACACATTCGTTAGACCTTGGCTGAATATTCATCTAAAGGGAACATCCAAAACAATCAGTTGTGCTCACTTATCCTTGTGTCTGTTTTCTTTATTGCACTGCTGTTGCTGTTTACACTCTTAATTCTCTTCTAATTGAAACTATATGATGTGAAGGAAAAACGGGGAAAGGAAAAATCACTGACAAGATACCCGCTATACTAACGGCCGGGACACACTGGGAACGTCGGCAGTGTGTGGCGGTTACGGAACCTGTTGTTTTTTTTATTTTGGCGTCCATGTTAACAGGTCAAAGCAGCCAAACTGCCCGCGTGGGCAGCGCAGCTCAGCTGTGTGTCAGCTGCATCTCTTTTAGAGATTTGATGTCTCGGTTCAACGCAACAACAGACAGCAAAAATGATCTTTTGACAGTATATTAACATCATGACAGCAACATTACTACAGTTCTAATGTCTGTATCTGTAGAATATGTCACGGACATGAAAAAAGTAAAGATTTATTTTTAAATCAACACTTCCTGCTTCCATTTCAAAATAAAAGCCATCAAGCAAGAATCCCTTCATTTGTCAACAAGGCTTTTATTCTGAAATATTTGCAGGACAGTGTTGTAGAAAATGCAGTGACTTGCACGGCTCCATGAATGAACAAGGTACGGGGTTTTAATTGTGGATTTTTACTATTATTTACAAACGAGGACACACTTCTTAACCTTTTTCTGTCTAAAATAAATCTAAATGACATTTATGATGAAATTAAATAATGTCCATTATGAAAGGCAAACTCGATGTTGAAAGAAAGGGCTGACAGCAGTAGCGATGCAGCAGAAACGTTACCTGTGTGGACACCACGTGCGTGAGACACAAAGTAGTTCAGCGAGACTGCCATCACGCATGCTGTCTGCCCCGGCCGTAAGACCGTGAAAACTGTTTTGTGATGCACCCACAGAAATTGTAGTAGGAGATCCTGTACCTCAGCCCTGGGCAATGTTGAGCTAAAAAAGGATTTACATTTGTGGAGCATCTATCCATCATGGTACACCTTTGTTTCACTTTGTTTCCAGCCATAATTAGATCCAGTTGTCCCTCAAGCAGCATATTGCAGTGATGACTGTCCACATACGCATGCTGTTATTGAGCGATGAAAGATATTATGTAATTTGAATGTGAATATTCATCATGTTCTCATCCCAACTCGTCACATACTACCACCGCTTTGTCAGGACACTGAACGTTGTGAACGGGGGATGATTGTAACGTGACGCATGGGACACAAACAGCGGTCACCTGGATGAAAGCCTTGTGTTTGTTGGACCCATCCACCTCCCCTCACCGGCCTGGCGGCGTGTGTCTTTTCGCTCTTTAAACTACGTCATCACACTCCCAGCACTCACTTTCGCAGAGCGTTTACTGTTGCCACAGATGGTTTTACATCGTAGATAATGAAACGCAGGGTGCGTGTCATACCGGCGCTAAGGGGTTCCTTGTGCGGCGGTATCAAACGCCGACGGCCGTGATAAAGCCTCGGTATTTGACGCACTGGGAATGAGAACGGGCTGGAATATTACATGCGTATATTAAGGTGCAGTACCATTAGGGGGCAAAAAAAAAACACCCATTTAGGTTGAGGCAACAAAACCACTTAGTTAGGTTTAGAAAAAATGTCATGGTTGGGCTTAAAATAAGTGTGTAAACTAAGTATAATACATACAGAAACAAAATAACATAAGTACGAAAACACGTCACTAAAAAACATGTCACTAATGTAGCTTAGAAAACAAAACATTGGTCTCAAACACCAGCGTCCTGGTTGAAAGTCCTGTGCTTGTTGGACCCATCCACCTCCCCTCCCACCTGCAGTCTTTCTCACTTCCTATTCTACATCACTAGCTCTGAGAGTACCATAATTACGCAGATTAATTTACATTACAGTCAGTACAGACTACATGGTGTACAAATGACACTCCTAAAGCAAGAACGGCGTTCTTATTGCACACTTTTGCCTTTGCGCATTATCTTTGTCATTCACACGCCTTTTCGTGCGACCGGGCCGGTAGGTGCGCAGGCAACTGCTTGGAGAATCGACCCCACTGAGACTGTTTTAAATTCCTCGTTGGCCGTGGGATAATTGTAAATTGGGTCCGTGTATTGGAAAGATACCACGGTATAAACCTCGCTGGGAGGTAAGAGAGGGCAATACGGAAAAATGTGCAAGGAGTTAAGTGAAGTAAGAGCGAGCGAGGAGCTGAGGCAATTTAACTAATGATTGCCATATCTCTGAAAGCATTCACATATCAGTCGATCAGGTGCTCTTGCCGCCGGGGCCTCATCTCTAGTCCGCCCACACACCCGCAATCCGTGTGCACATGGACACACATAACAGAAATGGAGCAGTGCACTTAACTTCACCTTTACTCTTTAATTAAATGTAAGATGAACACCTGAAAAATACACTATAAGCCAATATACTGTACAATACTTTGAGTGTTTAGTAGTTTTATTGTTAGGCGTTGATGTTAGTTTTCCTCCTACCAGTTCTACCCAAACCAATCACATTATTATAATATCACTTCACACACGGTATCATTGGATTCTGTCAAATCATAATGACATTGGATGGACCGTATGAACAGGTTTGTCCTTAAAGTGGTAGTAGGCAGTATATTTTTGGCATCATTGGGCAAAAATTCCATAATAACCTTTCAGCATATTGTAAGTCAAGTGTTCAGAGAGAAAACTAGACTTCTGCACCTCCTCATGGCTCTGTTTTCAGGCAAAATCTAGCCCGTGACAGGAGACTTTGACAAAATCACAGGTCATTTCAGAGAGAGAGTGTTCCTATTTGCTGTGCTCCGGTCATGTGACCAGAACTTGCCGTTCCTTCAACAGATTTTACAATGGCGCCCGCGTCACAAACTTTCTCATTTTACAGCTAAACCGTGCACTACATGATGATTCTGAAAACATTTGAGGCGAGAAATAGGCATTAACGTAACATAATATTGATTCATATTTGATCAGCGCTGCCTAGTTTGACCGTTTGGTCGGAGTTTGCGAGTGATTGACAGCCGGCTCTCATAGACGGCAGCTGGACAGCGGACCTCAGATCAGCTCTTACTGCTTGTTTTCCTCTGTTCTGTGAAATCTTGCAGATGCCGTTAGGAGCACCGGAGGACACAGAGGCACATGATTTTTTTCAGGTTACCTGTTTCATGTAGTACTGTCACGATATAGTGACCGTTTTATAAAAATTACTTTTTTTAATAATATTTGCTCCAATCTCGCCTACTACAGCTTTAAGTGGTATGTACGAGTGATTGAAGAGTATTGCATACTTTAAATTTTCTTTTCAAAATTCACAGGTGGTCCAGACCTGTCTCATGAGTCATTCTGCCCTTTTTCCACACAAAAACTCTAAGAATTATAATGCCTTTATCTGAAGGAATTTGAAGCTTAAATACAATTTTCAAAGTTGACTCAAATAAAGTTTATCGAAGGACAAGCTGAACCCTGTAAAGCCCAAATGAATTCTCAAACTATTTAAGAAAGTGAGAATTTTAGAATTTGTTTGTAACTTTGCAACAGTGGGCCTCAAAAAGGTCAATGCAAAATGAATATCCTCTTCACCAGATCATTATCATGGCTTAACAATTCACAGAGGTTTTTTTAATCATAAATTAATCACACATTTTGTATCTGTTCAAAATGTACCTTAAAGGGAGATTTGTCAAGTATTTAATACTCTTATCAACATGGGAGTGGGCAAATATGCTGCTTTATCCAAATGTTTGTATATTTATTATTGGAAATCAATTAATAACACAAAACAATGACAAATATTGTCCAGAAACCCTCACAGGTACTGCATTTAGCATAAAACAATATATGCTCTAATCATAACATGGCAAACTGCAGCCCAACAGGCAACAACAGCTGTCAGTGTGTCAGTGTGCTGACTTGACTATGACTTGCCCCCAAACTGCATGTGATTATCATAAAGTGAGCATGTCTGTAAAGGGGAGACTCGTGGGTACCCATAAAACCCATTTACATTCACATATCTTGAGGTCAGATGTCAAGGGACCCCTTTTCGAAATGACCATGCAGGTTTTTCCTCACCAAAATTTAGCGTTATTTAACCTCTTTCTCGACAAGCTAGTATGACATGGTTGGTAGCAATGGATTCCTTAAGTTTTCTAGTTTCATATGATGCCAGTATCTTCACTCTAGCTTTCAAGCTGCTACAACCTAAAAATGGCAGGTTGCGTTAATGTGTTAAAAAAAATGAGTGGCGGACATAAGTTTCAGTAGAATTCTCTCACTCGGCAGTCAGCTGCCTCTGGGTCTTTATATCCAGGATCATCCTCCGTCATAACACCTGACAGTGTAACATCACCTACTGCAAACTAACACTCTCTCGTCTAATATCTAACTGTCACATCCCCTTGACTACTTGTTATCCATCAGCTGATATCCAACAGTAGGACTCGAAGCGCTGCGAGGTGAAATTCTTTCTTTTAGTCTTTGGTAAAAAATTGTGTGAAAGCTGCCCACAAATATGGCAATTTTAGGGGCTTCAATTATTCTTATGATGAAATCAGGTACCATTCATCAGGCCCGAAATGAGCTATTTACCATAAGTTTGTGCAGTGAGGAGATTTTTGGAGAATCCAACTTGGGACACAAAAGAGGTTTAGACTTCACTGCACTGTAGACCATCGCGAGATACCTCTACAACTGTTGCATTTCACAGTGTTGTGAAATGTAATATGGATATGTGGAGCCACTGCGGAACCATCATTGATTGTTTTTTTTCTGACCTCTTCACCTTTGCTCTGACAAGGCCGACCTTCCACTCATACACCAGACTTTTTCTCAAAAGTTTGGATGCCTAGAGCTGACCTCCGACCTCGATGCTCAGTTCTCAACTTTTACCATAAGACTTATAAAAAACAAACGGTTGGAATTGGATGAAATGTTCCATGAATATTCACCAGAGATTTCATTATTTTAATTTCCTTTAGTGCCACTCTCGGCACAATATTTACATTTTAGCCACACTACAGGTGCGTCTCTAAGAACAGGAAAAGCATCTGTTCCTGTGTTGCATACAGCATTTTGTTTTTTTGATTAAACAGGGCTTTTTTTACTTAGTGGTTTTGTTGTTCCTCTGCAAACTAGTGTTTACAGGAATTGGACTCAGATACTTAAAGCAGACACCTGAGGCAGAGCAGATGTGATAAAAAAGGCGGCTTAACTCATTAGTCTGGCAGGCATACAGTCGGCAGCAGGCAGTCAGAGCAAACAAACAAACAAAATCCAACAGATAAACAAACAAAGCAAATGCAAACTGGCAAGCCACGTAGAAATATAAGTTAGGACAGGAACAGGCAGGCAGGAGCACGGGCTATAACGCCACGGCATTGCAATGCCTTTGAACTACTCTCTACATATATACTGGGGAATTAAGGAGTGATGAGGTCAGTAAACTCAACAGGGGTGAGTAGGTGAGATATAACAGGACAACACAGAAGCTATAATGTGTAGGTAGGTAGCATGAAGAAATGAACACAGAGGAGGGGAGAATAGCAACATGTTTGCTAAATCAAATATTGGTGGAATTAACATATCTCTTTGAGGTTGATACTTAGGGTGCTTTCACATCAGGGACCCGGGCTCGGATGCAAGTACACTTCTCAAAGTCCAGTTCAATTGATTAGTGTGATAGCTCCATACCATATCGGGCACGGTTCGTTGATCCGTACTCGAGTCCACTTGAAAAGGTGGTCTGGAGTACAGATCATGTGTACTCAGGTACGGTTCACATCAGGTGTGAAAGCCAACCGTACCAAAACCAAGGCCTATGGAAAGGAAGCTAGGTCATGGGCGGACACGGGTCTTGGGGTATGGGTTATAACACATGCGCAGTGTAACTGAAGCTGCGGTCGTGCGTTGCGATTGGCTCAATTTCGGCGAGTGCAGGTGCAATTTTACTGTGCATTTGTTATACGCCCGGAGATTTGCCGCGTGACCAAGCCTCCTTTCTATAGGCCTTGGCCCCATACACGGAAGTGAACCGCTATTTAACATGAGTAACTTTAGCAGTTAGCGAGTAGTTTTGAAATGGCAGGCTTTTTTCAACGCCGCCTGTCTCCTCCGAAATCTGTATACTTATAAAACTGTTTCATATCCATGTCTGTATCTGCACGCAGCATACGCCGATCTCATCCTCTGAGCTGTACAGCCGTGGATGATACAGCAAGAAGGCCGGCGAGAGGTTCCTTAAAATATAAACAATAGGCGATGGGGTTGAGTGATGTTTGTTATTTTATTTAGCTGATTTAATGATCCGTCTGCGAAGAACGAGAGTTGCTCAGCGGGCAGAGAGAGAGACGGGATGGGGGATGGACAACGTGTAGAGTCGTCTTATTTTCACATCAAACATCAAAGTTTATTACGCTGCTAGAACAGCTGATCTCAACATAAATAAATACACGTGGTTGATGACGCAAGTGTACTCGGGTACGGAACAAATTTACTAATGTGAAAGTTGAGCAGAGGGGGGGGGGGATCAATCGTACTCGGACGAGGTACAGATCAATTGTACCTAATTTGAAAATGCCCTTTTTTTCACATCAGGGACCAGGGCCCAGATCCGAGTACACTTGACCCCAAAGTCCAGTTCGTTTGATTAGTGTGAACGCTCCGTACCGTACTCGGGCACGGTTCGTACTCGAGAGAAAAAGGTGATCCGGAGTACGGTTCATGTGTACTCGGGTACGGTTCGCATCAGGTGTGAAAGCCAACCTTACTGAAACACGGAAGTAGACCGCTAGTTAACGCCAGTAACGTTAGAGGTTAGCGAGTACTTGTGAAAGGGCAGGCTTTTTTCGACGCCGTCTGTCTCCTCCGAAATATGTACGTGCGTGCAGCATACGCCATAAAGCAGGAAGGCAGGCGATGGTGATGTTTGTCATTTTATTTAGCTAATTTAATGGTCTTCCTCCGAAGAACGAGAGCCGCTCAGCTGCTCAGCGGGCAGAGAGAGAGAGACAGCGGGGGGAAACAGAGGATAGAGTCCGCATATTTTAACATCTAACTCTGTGAAATAAGGGTCTATTTTGACCAGAGTTGGTGTTTGTTGTAAAGACTAACGAAAAGACAGTTTTGGTGAGTTTTACTTTGTTTCTGTGAAGTTTGCATGAAGTATTTTACGATGCTCCACCATTGGACTGGGGAGGGGGGGACAATCGTAGGCACGGCACGGCACGAATCAATCATACCTAATATGAAAAAAAACTTTAATATTCTTATTTTAGCACTCCAAAGTGTGAAGTGAATCATGGGATTTCTTTTACAAATGAAGTAAAAATTACTTATTTAATATTTTGTCAAGGAAGGAAAGATTTTTGTTACGTGATATAAGATATTCAGAGAGGGGGTTATAAATAACTTAATTGAAATTACAGTCCAAAGGTGGTAATAGAATTAAACAAAATGGAGAAATGCATAATTCATTAAGACATAATAAGGAATAATCTGTCATTTAGTTATGTGTTTAATCATGTATCTCAATTGCCATAAGCATACAATGTTGAGATAAAAATTAAAATGCAGCAAATACAAAAGCATAAATAATGAAAAAAATAATAATACGGTGTCTGTCAGTGTGAATGGATGCTCTTTTGGGGGATTGCACTTGTTAGATAGAAAAAAACAACAATTTAATTATCTCTGTTGCCATGACGCAGATGTGCGACGCTTTCTATTCCACATCTGTTCCCAAAACAGTTGAAAGGGGTTTAATCAAGCAAAATAAATCATCCCCCCCTCCCCAAAGTCTTTTGCACTCAATTCACTATATGCACGGCAAAACAGCCAGCGATCAGCGATGTTCTTACTGCTCAGGAGGGGTTTCTTTTACAGGTCTCAGAGAAACCAACCCATAATCTAACAATTGCCTCCTCGCTGTGTGAGCTGACACCATTAGATTTTTCCACTCTCTCAGCAAATGAGGGCTACCGGCAGTTCTGTTCACTAACTGCAGTTGCTGCAGGAAACGGCCTTGTTATGCTCACCTTTGGTCAGCCTGACGTGGGAGATGCTTTTAGGGATCCCATCTGGAGAATTGTGGGTGTTTTTTTCAGCGTGTTTTTGGCATTTTTTGTGGATACTGGATACTTCCTTTTCAACAACAACAATAAGCCTTGTTTCTAAGGGAGTGGGGTCTATGATATTTATCCTTTTATAAACTATAGATTATGTACATGACTATGGTGTGTAGTATAACAAGAAAACATGCAGTCATTTATAGCACAGCATCTTGAAACCGCCTCAACAAGGAAGTATTTTTCCAATGTTTTTATAGTCGGGCACAATGAAACAAGAGCTTAGAGTATGCTGGTCATATATTATAGAGGACATATCATGAAAAAAATCACTTTTTCAGTGCTGCCTACCAACCACTAAAATGTGAAATACGACAACCCAGTTCGTTTTTTGTTGGCAGACTGGGCTTTTTGAGGAGGGAGTCTTAAAGAGACAGGCACTAAAACTGAGCGTTTCAGACAGAGGTACATATACGGGTATATTAAGACTGACAGGATGTGAAAAAAAAAAGAATGTGTTTTTTGAACATTGAAGCATGTAAAATGTTCTATTAGAAACCCAAATATATGTATCTTTAACCCATATACACCCATTTCATAGACTATTCACTTTAACTTCACACACTGAGTTGGACCCACTTCAACTTTACTTCAATCTACACTGTAGGTGCAGCAGAATAATGGCTACAAGCAATGCAATATTTACTCAAAGGCAACACTGCAGGCCTGTTATTGATCTATTCAGTCTAGGGGAGCTGCTCCTGTCGAGTTTGCCATGTAGTCCAGAAAGTAAAACTTCCTATCAAACATAAAGAAGCAGCTGACTTCATGTGTTTAGGAGGAGGCAAATGGTAGTAGTATTTTATTAGGAATTTGGAACAACTGAAATGGCAAAAAAGGAAAGAAAAACAAAAAGAATAGATGAGGCTTGGGGTATTAATCTGCATTCTTTGTGGGGTATTTCCTCTGAGTTGTGTATATTACTGCAGGGCATTGGCCTTGTAACTTTTCCTGAGACTCAGATTTGATTGCCGGCTACTGTCTAAGCATTTCTATCTGCATTAATCCCCTCTTTTAAAAAAAAAAAAAACAGCCCGGAGCCTGGAGGGTTTCCCGTCATAAAACAGAATTCTGTAAATGTGTGAATCCTTTTTCTCAATCTCACAATTGCCATCTTTATGCCCTATCCCGTTTTTTTTTAAGTATATTTTTAGATTGACACAGAAATGTAAACTTACTGGAAATGCTTCTGCAAAATTTACTATCCACGGCCCAGCAGTATACACACACACACACACACACACACACACACAATATAGCTGTATAAGAACCTTTGTGCTCACCAGAGGGCTGAAGCCCAATCTCCTCAAAGCTCCCTTTGGAACTAAAAGTCATTGGCATCAATTAGGGATAATCTTGTTCAGTGATCAGAGTTTAACGATTGGTCTGGGAGCAGTAAGAACGAAAGGTAAGTCGGCGCCAATGAGCATAGCGTTTACTGATTGACTCGTAAAACTCTTTTAGCCCCTCTACTGCAATCACCAAGGAAATCCCATCAATACACACATTATAGGTCTTAATTTGTTCATTTAAATTCAGCCTGGTCAGGAAGGGGGATTGAAATTACAGTGAAAACAAAAGAATTAGCGACTTCCTGACTATTTTTTTGCAATAGAACGAGGAAAAGAGCCCTTAAAGTTGAAGTACGGAACTTTTGTCTCCACCATCTGGCAGTGAGAGTGATTACCATATGGGAGACACCATAGCAATAGAGGGTCAGGTCTAGAAGGTAACCCCCAAGTTGCGATAACGTGGGAAAACTCTTGCGAGACTCGCCGGGCGACCTATCCTAATCTTAACTATTCGCCGTCAATTCCTAATGCCTAGTTCATACAACACGACTGTAGCCCTGGTTTTCCGCTCCCCGACAGTTTTTGGAGCTCTTCAACAAAAGCCCCGGAACAGAGGCAGAACGGCGTCGGCTCGCAACTCGCACATTGGCGCTCGAGCGTCATGCGTGAGCTGCTAAAAGACGCGAGCTGTGATGTTCGCTGGCATTCGCCGATGCCTCGCAGACACATTCCAGATATCTAGCATGCTAAATAATTGGACCTGTCGGGGACTCCGGCCACAAGCTACAGCCAATCAGAGTGCGAGACACAGGTTGAGAGGGAAACCAGGGAGAGGTGTAACAATAGGAACTTACTGTGTGTGTGTGTGTGTGTTGCATTTCCAACACGGAGCAAAGTGCCAACAACATCAGCAATGTGTCTCACAACAAAACATAGTTTTGAGACCTCATTGGGAATTCCTCCTGGTAAAAGTAGTGTGAACTTAGCTAACCATAAAGGTCCCATATTGTAAAAAGTGAGATTTCCATGTCTTTTATATCATAAAGCAGGTTTAAGTGATATATAAAATACTGTGAAAGTATCAAAACACTCAATCCATGGAGAAATTCACACAGCCCGTATTCAGAAACTGTGTCTTTGAAACAAGCCGTAAGGATTTCTGTCCATTTGTGATGTCACAAATCTACAATATTTAGACCATTTCACAGTTTTAAACGTAAAATATACTAAATGTGTCCCAGTTTATTTCCTGTTGCAGTGTATGTGAATGACATCAGCTGACAGGATGTAAACATGGACCCAAGCTGTTGCCTAGCAACGCACTTCCGTTGAAATGCGCTAAAACGGAGAGTTTCAGACAGAGCATGAATACAGGTATATTCAGACAGACTATATGAGAAAAATAATGAGTTTTTTTTAACATTAAAGCATGTAAACATGTTCTAGTAGAAACCCAAAATACAAACATGAACCTTTAACCATCTTGTGACAACTCGGGGGGGGTTACTTTATAGACACGACCGTGGTGGAGCAGCTGCTAGGAGTATGGCAGGAGCATTTCTAGAGTGGATGCTCGAGATAAAAAAGAAGAAACTCACCATTCAGAGGAAGGATTAAAGTAAAAAATTGCATGGAGAGACTTGAATAAGGAGGTTGCCGGGGGCAGGAGAGATGGGACGAGCTCACCTGCAGGTATACGTGCACCAGCGTGGGAAAAGTTGCCACAGACACCAGACACCACAACTCTGGTATACTGAGATACAAATACAGAGAGCTTTCCCTGGCGCTGATAGGCCTAATCAGCATTGTGTGATCTTGTTTGGCAAGGGTTTACACCTTTTTCTACCTTTTTACTGTTTTGTTTTTGTTTTGTTTTTACATGCAAATAATTGTCTTTTTTTTTTTTTTTTTTTTTCAGGAAGTAGTTTTGTGGTGAGCATGGGCAGCTTCCTAGATGTTTCCAATTGGCTGAACCCAGCCAAGCTAACCCTCTACTATCAGACCAATTCATCCACACAATGGGTCCTGGACTACTGCGGCCAGAGGACCACTGAGCCCTGCGAGCAGATCTGTGATCAGGACACAGGTTAGTCCACACAAACATGCATGACATTGAGTCTTGAAATTCTATGCACTGGTTATAGAAATGTAATTTAAAGCCATATTGCAAGCCGTATTGAGTCTGTCGAAATTAGAAGAACATACAGGCATTTCAATCTCTTTTGTTGTGATAATTGCAAGGACGCCGGTACCCAGAATGAGGAGGAAAGGAAGGACAGCTCTTTTTGCTACAGGGTTACCTCATGAATGTCATTCTGTGTCTCTGATCTAAAAAAAAAAAGAAAAGTCCTTGGAGGAGCGTGATGGGACTGCTTTATGCACATCTCACACATTTTATAAAAAAACAAATTAAAAAAAGGCAAGTGGCATTGATCATTTTATTGATATAAAATTGTCATGCAGTAGTGGGAACATTAATAGTTGGATTTAGATTTGTGTAGATAGTACCACCGGTAAATACATTATTATTTATACAGTTTACTTTTAGAGTTTTTAAAGTTGTATATCTATAAAATCAATAAATCACAATTGGAATATTTAACTGTGATTAATCACATGATTGTCCGTAGTTAATCATGATTAATCGCAAATTAATCACACATTTTTTTATCTGTTATTAATGTACCTTAAAGGGAGATTTGTCAAGTATTTAATACTCTTATCAACATGGGAGTGGGAAAAAATGCTTGCTTTATGTAAATGTATGTATATATTTATTATTAGAAAAACAATTAACAACACAACAATGACAAATATTGTCCAGAAACCCTCACAGGTACTGCATTTAGCATAAAAAAATATGCTCATTACATGGCAAACTGCAGCCCAACAGGCAACAACAGCTGTCACTCTAGCTTTAAAACTGAGCCCTCAGCCACTCAGACCGTTGCTATGGGCGCAGCTCTGAAGTTGGACTGGTGGACCGTTTTTGTGTCAAATTATTGATTTCTTAAGTAAGTAGCCGTGTAATAAGCGGGATAATGCACAGCTAGCAGGACATCGTTGTGAAATAAACCCCGACAGAGGGCGGAGGGGTCTCTCATCTCCCTGAAGGGGTCTATTTCACAACAATGACCCGCTAGCTGTATACATTATCCCTTACGTATTTTAACATATAAACATTATGAAATGGAAAATGATAGCGAGTGGGGGTATTTAAAAACAATACATACTATATCATATTTGATAAACACATTTTCAACATGCTATTACAACAACAAAAAGTACACAATTTCTTGTAATTATATGCTGCTTCAATCGAGCAAATTTGTATTTTAAAACATTGGTAAAAAAAAATACAAATCTTATGACAATTCTCTCAATATTAGCAAAATGACTACAGTAGTTTGGTAAGTCATAGTAAGGAAGCAGATGTCTTGAATTTGGAAAATGAGGCCCTCTACTTCCTGCATCACACTGATAATCCAATAGTGGGTGGTTAACGTGTACCAGATTGTATACAATATGTTTGCCAGGAAATTATTGATCTTCATGTTACAGCTTACTCCCAACGTCGCCTCCATCTGATACAAGTAAATGACTATAAATCCAAATGTAAAACTAATCAAGCAATTGAGTCCATGAGTGAGTTAAGGGCCCAAGGGAGGCTGTCCATGTATATATTTCTTATGCTGTTAGTAATTGTGGCTGGAGTGTGTTTGCTTTTCTTATATATAAGTGTTGAGTAAATGTAACACACTTCTATAGATGGAGTCAGAGCTTAGCACAACAAGTTAGACAATAACATTATTAGTGTGTAAGCAGAGGCCTTCGGTGCCTGTTAACCCATCCAGGTAAATAATCTCCACTGTGGTATATGTACACAATCAGCTCGCACAATTTTGCGCCTGACATTAAAGCTATACCAACAAAAGCCGAACGTGCATCGCGATGATGTTTATCTTCCCTCGAGTGCCATAACTCCCTCGTGTATTCCATTGCCCAGCGAGATGAAGTCTAAGCTCATTAGAATGGATTACATCAGTAATGTATGTGAAATGCGCGTCACCCTGGTCAAGGGCATGTTGAGGGCTGATGCATAATGTATCAGAGCTCCAAACAGTCAGCTCTGTCAGTACACATGAAGATGCCAAAGATGGCACATATGTGTTTGTGGATTCCGAGTGTGTGCATATGCTTCCGTCGGTCCCTTCACGTTAATGTACTGTAATGGTTGTAATTCAATGATGGATTAATTTACTCATCCAGACCCCAGTACAGTCGGTATTCTCACTTTATTAGTGAGTCTGGCTCCCTCTCTTTCTCTTTGTCTCCCTCCATCTATTTTCACTTTTCATCTGTCCTTTTTCAGCAGCTGGATTATTTGATCAGTAATTGCCCTCAAGTATGTCGTATCTCCTCGGGGCAAACCACGTCCACGCTGCAGCAAAATTAAAGGTGTTCTTCAAAAGAGCTTTTCTATTTCCGTCACCGTCCTCTAGCATGCATTACAGCACCTGTACAATAGCACTCAGCACACGCTCACTCACACACACACACACACACACACACACACACACACACACCTGAAACAAACTCTTTCATCCAAGCACATTTTTTGCAGCTCCAACAATAGTGTGAACCGCTGGTAGTGAAATGTCAAAGGGTAAATCACACTGGGAAGCACTGCTCTCTGTGCACGGAGACATTAAAGCATGCCGCAGTTCTGGCCACAACAATAAGCAATGTCAAAGCGGGTAGTTTACCTTTTGACAAGTGGCAGGAAAAACACCTGCTCGGGCAAGTCTTGTTTAAACAAAAAAAGCTGCCATAGACATGGACACATGTGGACTGGTGGTGTTTGGATGTAACTGGCTGGTGGAATATCGCATTGCTTGCCGTTTAACAACTACAAATTGTGTTAAATTGCTACAAAATGTCCACCGAGTACGGGTTGAATCAGCAGCAAGTGCACTTGGTCTAGATTCCTGAAGACGTTTCACTGAATCAGCAGCAACTGTACTTGGTTCTTGAAGACGTTTCACTTCTCAGCAGTTGCTGCTGATTCAACCCTTACTCGGATACCATGACCTGGATGACTGAGAACCTTCACAAAATGTCCAGTTTGCCCTTCGGTGAAAAGAAAGATGTGCTTGCGAAAGCTTATGCTTGCGCCCAAAATTCCACACTAACATGCTATTTAGGACGCTAAAACAGTATGTGAGATATTTTAGAATGTCCGAAGCCTTAGTATGAAAGCAATAGTATGCGAATTGCATACTATTTCTGGTGAAATATTACATTATGCATTGCTGGACACTACCGCCCCATAAATATCCCACAATGCAATGCGGTAGTAACAACACCGTACGATGGCGGACAGGGCAATTTAAGTTTAAGATTTCACTTTGCTAGTCGTGATATATATTTAAAATTAATTCAGGCTTTGATTCTCACAAACCGTTGCTTTGGTTGACGGGTTACCATGGTTACACGTCTCAAACCGGCAAGGAGGCTCTCAGGACATGAAGATGTAAATTACTGCTTTGATAAATTAATCATCACCCTGTCATCCTTTACTGTACATCCACTGCATTGATTGGCATCTCTGAACTTGCAAGAGAATTGGTTGAATTTAGGTTGGAAGTTTAAAAAAGTATACATTCTGTGTAGCATAATCAACCACAGCTTTGGCTTCACAAAATCAAACCTAGTTGTAACTTGTTGGAAAATGGACATCAAAGGTGCGGTGTGTTGGATCTGACGGCATCTAGCGTTGGGGTTGTCGATTGCAACAGACTTAAACTTTCCCCCGTGCACCAAGCGTGTAGGAGAACTACGGTGGCCGACGCAGAAATGCGAATGTCACTCTCTAGAGCCAGTTGTAGTAAGAGTTGCGTAGGAACTGAGTGGTGAAGTAAGAGAGTGAGTGGTGTTGAATGTTTGTGAGTAAACAAGTGAGCTGGCGGAGCAAAAGACAGAGTTAGTTTAGCTTTGAGAACATCAAGTGAACGTTCAGTGGAAGTTGCAATTTGTGTAGAAATAAATGCTGCAGCTCCTCAAGACCGACGGAGGTTTTCCGTGTCTTGTTTCCCGACGGCTGAGGGGAGTTTCGGCGGTGGTTAACTCTGGAGCGAGTAACGTTATCGACTCCGGCCCAGGCAGGAAACGTTAACACAGTGTTTGGTTTGTCCGTTCTGGGCTACTGTAGAAACATGGCGGCCGGCTCTGTGACAGAGGACCCGCTCCCTATGTAGATATAAACGGCTCATTCTAAGGTAACAGAAACACAGCGATTCTTATTGTCATCTGATTATACACTAAAGAAAGCATAGTTATGAATATGATAATCCATTTCTGTCAATACATCCCTCTAAATGTTAAACACTGTTCCTTTAAAGCAGTGGTACCCAACCTTTTTTCCTTAAAACCCCTTTACTCTCATCGATTAAACTGACGACCCCTGACTGACATATTTTACGGATGTTTCATATTGTATCCGATGCATAATAATAATAACAGTAAAGAACAACTGATAAAGTCTACAATTTAATGAACGCAATAACTGCAGGAAGTTTGTGTAAAAAGAGCAATTTGGATGAGTTTTGAGCAGATTATTTCCTGAATATTGCATCAGAGATGAGTTTTCTTATTATTTTTAGGAACTTATAGTACAATCTTCTGTCTATACTATGTGTTTTTTGTTTTTTTTTTAACAATCCTTCATACCTAATAGGCTTCTTTTTGACACATTCAGTTTTTATCCTCTCCCTGACACTTGGCCATTGTTCTTTTAGCTTTTCTGGTTGTTTTAACTTTTCTAAAGCAGGACAAGGCTGTTTAGCAGAGAATGGAAGGCTCTGTGAATATTGCTTGTGTTCAGTGTTCTCTGTGCCCTGATGCTGTTCATGTCTTAAATTATAATCCAAAATTTAAAAATAACAATTTAATTTAGTCTATGCGGAAATGAATGAAATCCTGAGATATAGGCCAACTGTTTATTTTTATTTTTTTAATTGTCTTGCACCCCTTAAAATCAAGAAGGCCTCCCTGAAGCTTTAAGGACCCCCAGGTTAGGAACCAGTGCTTTAAAGGGCATTTTTTTGTCATTTGCCATTGAATGGGGGTTATGATTGGAAAGCAAAATACATGAATATAATATTAGAAACTAATGCAACTTAAAAAAAAAAGATATTGCAAGCAACAACAAAACAAATCTTGAAAAAATACAAATATAGCCTACCTCATCTACCTTGGTTTGGGGGGTGCTGCAGCACTGTCAGCATTCCTTCTTCCCGTGGGTATGATTTTTTTCATTATTCTAATAAAAACCGGCCTTGGACATGGTGACATGTCCTAGCGTTGTCGTGTAAGAGATTCCAAATTAAAATAATTCTGTTGTACTCAAGAAACATGACAGGAAATAAAGAGGGCCTCCTACTGCTCACTGTTCAGACAATTGAAGGGGTGGAATAGCATCTACTGACATCTACCACTGTACCATTCACATTCACATCAGTTTTCCCCCAAAACATGTACACAAATACACCGGCAGTCACACTTTTTTTTATGTTTCTTTGTGCTCTGTAATGACAAACGCGTATCGTTTCACCAAGTCATCTCACACTGTCTATATCATCCTGCTCCAATTTCACGCTGGTTGACTGCCACTGTTGACTACCAGTCACAGTATCACTGGGCCGGGATAATCAATCCTCCCTGCCTTCACCTTCACCCCCTGACTCAACTGCAGGCATGGAGGTTAGCGGATGGATGGCACGAGGCAACTGTTTCTATTCCCTGATAGCTGCATGGGATCTCGCTGCAGCAACTGATAACAGCCTGATACTGAGAATGTAATAAAATGTCTATATGAATTGAAAATACAGGTTGCGTCCGAAATTCCATACTAACATGCTATTTACGACACTAAAACAGTATGTGAGATTTTGTAAAATTGCATACTATTTTCGGTGAAATTAAATAATTACGGCGGCGTAAAGATCCCACAATGCAATGCGGTAGTGACGCCAACGTTCAAAACGGACGTTGACGGATAAACATCTCTGCGACATCAATAACGCTTCGGTTTAACTGTAAGTATCAGATTTTACTAACTTTGTTTCTCACAAACCGTCGTTTTGGTCACATGAGGTTCTCTCTGGTTGCCATGGGTTACACGTCTCCCAACTGGCAAGGAGGCTCTCAGGAAGTGACGACGTAAACTACTGCTCAGGGCGTCAGAATAGACACATACCACTGTTTATTCACACAAAAGTACTTGTATGTTGAATGATACATCCACATACATGCGTACAGTTCATAGTATACGATATTAATATTTATTACACGGCTTTGTTGAATACTCAATTCTGATTGGTCAATCGTGGCGTTCTACGCTCTGTTATTTCTTTATAGTAGACCGTTGCTATGTATAACAGACCGTTGCTATGGGCGTAGTTCTGATGTTGGACTCTGGCGGACCGTTCTTGTGTGAAATTATTGATTTTTTAAGTAAGTAGCCGTGTAATAAACGGGATAATGTACAGCTTGCGGGGTTTATTTCACAACAATGACCGGCTCACTGTACATTATCCCTTACATAATAAAAACGAAGCCACAATGCATCCATACATGTGCATATAATAACATTGTGACTATATCAGGTGATTATAATTTTAAAAAGAAACATTCTGAACCGATGATGTAGCCGTGACAACGCGATGACTCAAGTTAACACTTTTATTATCATGAGTTATGACATTATTAGTCAGTGCGTCCTATCTCATATAGTTATACGCCCTAATAACGAGGGAATAGATTGCCGGCAACCTTTCCATCCATCATCGTAACTAACCTGATAAAGACCTGGGAGCCTCCTTAGCTGCCTTTTGTTTTCCTCATTTGAAACGATGTCTCCTCAACTCCTCCAGCCTCACCTAATTGGAACTGAAACTGCTGGGGTGTTAACGTATACGCCTGCTTTATTCGTCCATTCAGCGCATACACTTGTATGTGCACGTACACACTCACACTCCTGTGAGAAAACACTTATGTTTGGCCCCCTTGGGCAGAATGGCTTCTCCTCCTTGAAAAATTTTATAACAAGCGTAAATTTGCATCAGGACAACAATAACTCTTTTATGTCCCCGTACCTTGAAATGTGAAAATCATCAACAAGGCCACAGTGAGATACTAGAAATTATTATCGTTATAATGAAACATGTCATTTGTAACATGAGGTTTGTTACACAGGTGAAGAGAAATGATTT
Organism: Sebastes fasciatus; assembly: GCF_043250625.1. Lineage (NCBI taxonomy): Eukaryota > Metazoa > Chordata > Actinopteri > Perciformes > Sebastidae > Sebastes > Sebastes fasciatus. Next base: position 24,250,148 of record NC_133813.1, on the reverse strand, counting down.
GTGTTCTCAAGTGATTGCCACTTGAACTGCTTTAATTTCGAAACAGAAGGATGATTACAGTGAGAGGGTGAAAAAAGGAAAGAGGTGGAGAATGAGGACACAATGGTGGCATAATGGCGACAAGTTTTATTGGCAATCTAATATTGGTGTTTGTACTGGAGGGTACAATCCCCATGTGCATTTTCAGGTTGTGTGTCTGTGTAGGAACCTGGCTGGAATGTAACGGGCGAGGGACCGGGTGAGCACAGTTAGATAATTGCTGTCATCAAATGGCCATTTCCAATCACAGGTGATTAGCTCTAAATTAGGCCGACAACATGGTGTAATCAGTCAAGCATAACTTTTGGCGTCGCTGAACAGGGTCTGTGCACATTACCAGTGAAATCTCAGTTTCCACATATTTCCAGAAGGCAAAGAACTGTAGAAGAGGTGCATAGGGTAATATCCGAGACAACTTTACCATAACTAATCGCACAGGAGTTTGCGTAATCAAGCCTCCAACTACGCCGGACGTAGTCGTCAGAAAAATGGGGCTGTCCTGGTGCTTTTTCAGTAAAACAACTTTTACCCTGCCTGCCCCATGGCCCGGGGTTTGGAAAAGAAAAAACGGACTCAACCGAAAATAAGGATCCCCTTACGGATGTACGTCGATCACCAAAATCGCGACTACTTACCTTGCACGGCAGCTGGATTCTAGCAATGTCACGAGATCACACGAAAATCCATCTCGCCAGGCTTCAAGTAATGCGTTTGTGTCCGGCAAGCCAGACCACAGGCCGACCAGCATCCTGTGAGGAGCTACTGGCAGCTACGGGGTTAGCTGTGTGTGTGACGCGACATGGAGAGGTGGCTGTTCGTTCTAAACTACAACGGTGGCACCTAAAGAGTTTAGTAAAGATGCTGCAATAGCATCAGTTATATCAGAACTGGAGAGTATTTCTTCATTGAAAGAAGAGCAAAGAACGGCATCAGAGGCGATGTTTTCGCTCTTCTCCCGACTGGCTTCGGCAAGGGTTTGAATGACAGATGGTTCATCCCATCACCTGCCAGGTATTTTTATTTTTTTAAAGTGCCCACACTTTTCCAAACAGTTTCCAATAACGGGGTTCTCAGATGATTCTGTGTAACGAACCATCCGGCGGGTCAGGTTACAAAACTACTGCTTCACTATTTCTTCTACTCCGCTACAACTTCCCTTCCAAATGCAGCTCACTTTATCTCTAAAACCAGCTGCTGTTCATGATCCACTCGCACCATCCGTCAGCTTCATGAACAACCAAATCCATCCAGGTTCATCCAAAATCTCAGCCCACTTGGATTTTTTTGTGAAAACAGTCATTTCTGTTGAAAAAAAAACATTTTGTGGCTCATGTGCAACAAGCCGCATTATGGCCTTGTGTCAAACTTTACCCCCAGACAGTTCACCAGAATGTAGCACGCCAAACATAATCTTGGAGTATTTTGCCGCTTCGTATACAAGACCATGATGTTTTACGCAAGGTGAGCTAAAATGTCATTTCTTCAACATTGTTTGCTGGATTTTTATAGATGTTGGCATTGATTACACAGTTTGGTGTATGTCCTCTTGAAAGACGGTTATTTACTGCCCTAAAATATAGTCGTATTAATGAACGTTACAACTCTGATGCAATCATATCTACAATTCAGCACAGTAAATATTGTATCAGTCTGGTTTCCACTTTTGTCAGTCTGCAAGTTTAAATTTGACAGCTTTTGTAAATATACGATAACGATACGATACAACTTTATTGTCAGTTTGCGAAATTTGAGAAAAAAAGTACACATGCAATAGACATACTGTTACAATAAACAAACAGACAAATAAGACACATCAGACAAAAACCAGAACACATCACAATTAACCATACGTAACCCATTAAAAAATTGCCATCTGTGATTTACATGTCCTTAGCAGCACATTAATTATTATTTAGCAACAAGATGGACTGATGAACAAAAGCGTTCTTCAGCCTGATGCGATTAAATGTAGGGACTCTGAATCGCCTCTTGGAGTGCAGAAGTTGATATTTCCCATTTAAAACATGGAAGGGATCAGAAGAGATGCTGTTGGCAAGTCTGAGCATGCTCTTGTTGTGAGCTGCTTGAAAGGAGGGTGTCACAGGTTGGCCAATGATCTTCGCACAAATTTTGATTTGGCTTTAAAGTTTAGTTTTACAGATAAACTACTGAACCAGGCTGTACTGCAGTACAACAGGACACTCTGAATCACTGAACTGAAAAATAGAAAAATAATCCGGCTACTGGCGCCAAAAGATCTGAGTCTGCGAAGAAAATAAATGCGCTTCTTTATCTTCTTACAAGTAAATTCAATGTGAGGGGTCCATGATACGGTGGAATCTATCAGAACTCCCAGGTATTTGTATGAAGAGACCTGTTTAATTTCTACATTGTGAATTGTAACTGGAGGCAGCTGACAGTCAGGAGGAATGCCAAAAATAATTTCTTCTGTCTTACTAGTGTTAATGATGAGAGCATGTTTGTCACACCATTTAATTGGCCAGTCAACAGTACACTGGTGCAAACTGAGGTCATCGCTGTCAGTCAGCAGAGAAATTAAGGTGTAATCATCGGAGTACTTTAAAATAAATTTAAAAGAAAGAAAGAAATTGATTGGGCACACTGGTGGTGCAATCAGCAGTGTACAAATTAAATAACACAGGTGAACTAATGCAGCCTTGATCATTACAAAATAGATATTTTAACATTAACTAAAAGTCAGTTATGGTCTGTCTGGGTAACAAGAAAATAACTGGGTATAAAATGTACTGTGTCTTCTTCGTTTTACAGTCCCTGCAACCCATTGATGAATTATTTTTGACTTATCTTTTGTTGGGTTTGATTCATAAAAAGTGTGGCCCACAGATGCAAAGTTCACCAGCCGACAGTGAGCTTCATCATCACAACATAGACTAACTTTCTTTACTTTGTACTCGGGAGCTGTGGGCAATTGGATGTCTGAGGAAGCAGTAAAGGCTCGCCTGCCAGATGTTTTTTTTCAGAACTCCTCTGATACACAAGTGGTGTTGGCCTGCACATGAACTGCCTTCAAGAAAACCAAACTCTCCTTCTCCTTCAGAGTGAGGTGTTTTCTACATATAAATCCCCCTGCAGCTTTACAGGGTTTATTGGAATGGCTCCTCATGGGGCAATAACCTTTGTCTCAGCTCTTTGTGCAGGCTCCGTTGGTGACAAAGAGGTCCTGAAGAAGATTAAGTCATCTAAATATAGCCATCTAGTTAGGGAGACAGCCATTACTGTAAGGAGATCTATCATTGCACTTGTTATCAGGTATTCATTGTTTAAATTTATTGAAATCAAAAGAAAAACAATGTTGAATTTAATCAGATGAACTGACAATTAAATGTGAAACTTAACAATGATGCATGAATTCATTGTGGCCTTTCAGGTACTGGTGCATGGAGAGGTATTTTTACAGATATACGTATGTGAAAGAAAAACAAATCACATCTCCGTTTTAGAGTGTTTAACACAGTTGTGTCCCTTTTTTAAATATGCTACACAAACATGTCACCATGGTCACAAACAACAAAATCACACTACCCCATACCCGTGATTGGGCTTGGGGCGATATAATGGTATTATCGTTAGACACGATATTGATATGACGCGATAATGGTCCTCACGTGTCCACGATAACAGAGCAATATTAAATTATGTCGTATTCAGGGATTCCACCAGTATATTGCAAGCCTGGCGGGCCTGAGATGACTCCCCGCCGGGCAAAGCAACGGGGAATTATGTATTTTTAAGATATTTTTCTAAACTAAAATGTCTTATAAATGTAGCGAACTGCTTAAAGGAATAACTGCTTAGGTTGTTGCTTAATGTTAGCGAGTGTCGGTCAAGAGAGAGAGATTTGCAATTTCATTGCAACTAACCCAAATGATGGTGTCTCAAATGGGTCCTTCAGGTTGAGTTCTAGTTTTTCCGAGTTGCATAGTCCTTTAATGCACCTATCTCCAGATCCAGTTCTTTCTTGCACCCGATTTGACTGTTATCAGGCCATTAAATAGGTGTTATTGATCGTTCTAAGCACCATAGATATGGGTCAGTAGGGGCCTTCACGGCTACTAGGCCTTTTCTCATTCCTGGGGCGTTAAATACCGTGGCTTTGTCATGGCCGTCGGCATTCGGTACTGCCACACACTGCATTCTTTAGCGCCAGTATGAAATGGTCCATTAACTGCAATGTAAACCCATCTGCGGCAACACTAAACACATTGAAAAAGTGCGCCGGGAGTGTGGTGACATAGTTTAAAGAGCGAAAAGAGACACACCGGGCAGGCGGGAGGGGAGGTGGATGAGCCCAACAAACACAAGGCTTTCATCCAGGAGACCACTGTTCCGTGTCCCGTGTTCACAAAGTTCAGTGTCATTTTCACTGTACAAACATAGTAGTTTTAAGCCCAACCATGTAGTTCTTTCCTAAACCTAACTATAGCGGTTTTGATGCCGAACATAAAGCGACGCCCAGGGGCGTGACAGAGCGGCAGTATGTGACGAGTTGGGATGAGAACGTGTTGGTCTACTACGTTGTAAAAGTGAAAGCGAAAAACTGAAAAGCAACAAATTCTAACATGTTGTAAAACTGAATGAAGAGCTACGTTTTTAACACAAACAAAAAGGTTTCTTTAGGTTCAGGCAACAAAACCACTTAATGAAGTTTAAGGAAACGCATCATGTTTTGGCTTAAAATAACTATGTTTCAAAAGTGAAAGTGAAACTTAACTTTGTGAACACAAAGACGACTAGACCTTGTTGGTTTCACACATGATGCGAACCCTATAGCCTCCTCAGTGAAAATCCTGTGTTTTGTGCCCCATCACTCCCCAAACTCCTCCCCATATGGAGTTTCACGCGGTCGACTACAGCGCCTGACTTCCGCTTCTGCTCCTGTCATAATTACCACGGTCGTTAGAGGTTGCTGTCATGTTGTTGTTACATGTTGTTGTGTAAAGTGCTTTGAGTGGTCGGAAGACTAGAAAAAGCGCTGTATATCTACCATGTCAATGGATGACAAAACCTACTAGTGGGTGTAGTAGGCCCCTATTTACCCACATCTATGGTGCCTATAGCGACTGATAACGCCTATTTAATAGCCTGACAACAGTCTAATCTAGCGTGGCTCACCTCCCTAAACATTGAAGCCTCTCCTTCCTTAGCGAATGCCACTCAGATGCTGGGCTTTGGCATAGAGTTGCTTCTTCACTTCAATAAATAGAGTAATGAGATTCTAAAACATGAGAAGTTGCAACTCATTGTCATCATAGCAAGAAGTATGCAAAATCACTGCTACTGGAGCCATTACATGGATTCTTAAAATGTTTAAAAGAATAAATAAATAAATAAATCAATGAGCCACCACATCAGCAACTGTTCCAAACCCATAACATAGCAGATGGATGGCACTGACATGGCTCATGTCTCCCTAGAATCCCAACCTAACTCCCGCCAAAATGCACACTGTAAATGCTAAAAGGAGTGCAGTTGCCGAAGCGCATTAGCAGTGAAGTTCAAGTTTAACGACCACACAATCCCAACTCCCCATCCCCTCCTTGTGTGGCGCGTTTTACTGCCGGCTTTATCTTTTTAAGAGGCCTTGTGTTTTTTTATTAACTAATTCAGCACAACTCCTCCTCTTCCCACTACTTTTTGTGCTACACTCACTTTTTTGTCTGCTGCCTTTGAGCTCTCTAAAGAAGAACTGCAGTCAGTTTTAAGTCTCTCTTCTCAACCACAGCCTCCCTTTTTTTATATATATACCTGCACTATATCTGAACCGGGGTTTTTAGAGGCAGAGAACACAAAACTCATTCTTGCAAGTTGTCTAAAGGTTAGTTAATCCGGCAGTATGTGTAATCAAGCAGACATATCTCTTCCCGTTAATTGCCTGATCCTCCCTTGAAGGCATTTGCATAAAGGGAAGAGACACATTTCACTGATTGCTTGCGAGGTGTGTCTCAGATTACACCGCGCTTCCGTGCCGGTGCACCTCATCTGAGACAAGGTGGAAAAGACTTAGCGAACGTGTCCCTCTGCAGCCTCCAGGCCTGCACACATTCCGTACAATATATACAGTATGTACTTATGTATAAGCTACCTATCTAAATCAATTATCAACTCTTAATTGAGTGTGATCACTCTTGTCTGCTATTTAATACAGTTCCTAGTATTGTTAATTACATTGTGTGGAGTCTATAAATGAGGAGAGTCCAATTCTAAATAGCACAAAGACCAAATTAGAATTGGATTTTGTGCTATTTAGAATTGGAGACTCCTCATTTATAGAGGAGAGTCCAATGCTAAACAGCACAAAGACCATCTTCTCCAATATCTAATTCAGGTGATGAACGCAATCTGTCACTGTGAATAAGATGCTGTTTTTGTTTTGCAGAGTTGCATTGTATTATTAATATTCAGATATAGAATTGCATATTTTCAAGCTAGAGAGATATGTTGACCGTTTGACACTACCGCAGCATCACAGGAGGCAAGACGAAACAAGAGGGGACAGGTTCGCTTTCTGCTTGCGATCAAAGCCAAAACTAAAGAGTTCACCGTGTTTCCAGTTTAGACAAAAGTTTGTTTCCATCCTGTTATATCAGCATCCAATACGATGATTCAAAACTCTTCCAAGCGAGGACCTGAATCAAGGCAATACATAACATCTACTTGTTTATAGTGAGATAATCACTTGCGCACACTCAAATATGAATAAATATTTACAGGAATATGTCATCAGTTTCCATCCAAATGAGCTGGGAAACATTTCCACTGCTGTTAGAATACTGATTTTGAGTCACAAAAACAAAGATCATACAGTAAAAAAAGTTTACACTCGTGTACAAGCTATTCCCATTTTCTTCTGGTATACAGTATATGCAGAATCTGGACTTTTAACTTTTTGTATATAATACATGTGAAAGGAAGAACATTTTCATTTTACTCTGATTACTGGCAAAAAAATGATAGGCTTCACCTTTGACCCATAGACTATGTTAGTGGACGTAGTCACCGCGAAGTCACCCATTGGTTTGTGAACTGCCGTTTTGAATCCACGAGTTCGGCACTTTGGCCATAGCCACCTTGGTTATTTGCAACCAGAAGGGACACGAGAGTCGGAGCTTAGTACAACCGCACGCTATAAAACATTGTTAGGTGACCAAAAAGGTTATAATTAACTTTCATGAACTGTCAAACACACTGTGAACGAGTTAAAGTTGGAAGATAAAAACACGGACAACAGCCAGACCGGACAACGCCATGGTAGGCGACCTGTAAATCACAAGGTAGCCACGCCCTAAAGCATCCCCTGCTTTATGGTCTATTTGACTCTAAATGGGACCATAATTTACTAAATGAGCATCATGCTGTATTGAAGTAGAGTTATGCTGTTAAGTTATGTAAAGTTTACAATGTTTACTGAGGTAATAAATCAAGTGAGAAGTAGGGTTATTTTCTCATAGACTTCTATACAATTAGACTTCTTTTTGCAACCAGAGGAGTCGCCCCCTGCTGGCTATTAGAAAGAATGCAAGTTTAAGAAACCTACGCATTGGCTTCACTTTTTTAGACTTCAGAATTTTCCACTGCTCTGAATCTAAAAGCAAACACTCATGCTTTGATGCTTACGCTACCTTTTTGCTACATCAGACCTATAGGCCATTGTGAGTAGGCTAATCCCAACTGATGTGTTTGCTAACACACAGTTGTTTAAATGAAGATGATTTTTCACACCTGTAGTTTGTTTGCTTAGTTCCCAATCTAATCAAATTGTTACAATGTTGCATTTGGCCCAGAGGTTGGTTTGTGTTCACACGGCAGCATTTACAAGCGGACCAACATGTCGGTGCGCAAAGAAACTGCTCTCTAATTTCCATGCTGGAAAACTCCCGGATGCAAAACAAAGAAGAGCAGACTTCCGGAACGCAACAACGGGGCTTGATCTTGGCCCTGGTCATCTTTTCTTTTTTTTTACCTCGTAGCAATTTTTCACTCAAGGCAAACAATACAGTTTGAAAATGAGGCGCGGCTGCGACTGGAAAACAATGTATTGATGCACCGGAGTCGTCAAAGGAGCATATCAAGACATACGGACGAGGAGGCGTGCATTAACCCTCCTAAACTGTGACATACTCATCGGCCGAAAATATTTCCGAAGATCCATCGGGTATGCCCATGGTCTTCAACACAGCCTGACGTTACACCTGTTTAGTACTGATGTGAATAGTGAGGGCAAGCGTAGGCTCTTTTGTAGTGATGTCTGGTGTCTGGTGTTGACATGCACAGCGCAGCTCGCTACCGGAGCTGGTTTAATCCAAAAAGGCGCCATGCTTTCTCCAGTCGGTGCCGGATCGAGATTGGATCATGTTCTCACCACAAACGAAGTGTACCGAACCGTACCGCGGTTCGTTTGGAAGCGAACCGAGACCACCCCTTCAAGGATGTCTCATTTCGCTTGTTTCGGTGCTGCGACCGAGTGTGAATGCTGTGTTCACACCTGCCCAAACGAACTGCACCAAGAGGGTAAAACGCTCCAGGGTTCGATTCAACCGAACTAAATAAGACAGTTGTGAATACACCCTTAAGGTGAAAGTAATTATCTTGTTTTAGATAAGTTTTCATGTCAAAATGTTACGGTTAGTGTGAGGATCTGTTGAAGCTGGGCACGTGATAGAAAACATAACCATGCTGGTAATGATATCAGTATAAATTCATGACATCTCTGTAGGTATAAAAAAAAAAAAAAAAACATACTGTAGCCTATAAAATAATCCAGGGCATGGTCATCTTATTGCACTGTATGATATGCTCACACAGAGTTAGCATTATTATATTTTTTGTTGGATAAACAATTCAGTTTAATGTAGACATTGAAAACATCCATTTCTGTGTGTCCAAATGTGTTTGAGGCATCAAGGGGACGGATCACATGATATAATGAAAGTCTAGTATTCAGCTCTGTCACTGCCACTTACACGCTTGCTTTGCTAGCAGCTCATTCAGCAAAGAAACACTGTTAATTTAGGTACTGAGTAGCTTTCTGTTTGGTGTGGATGTGTCTTATTAGATGTTCCCTCTTGAACCGAGCACAAGCCGAGTGGAGCAGTTGTCAGCAGAAGGCACAGTCACTTGTCAGCGGTGCTCCTAGGATGCAGCATGCTCCCCATCTCCCCTCTCCAATTAATCACAAATGCAGTCGAGCATTTTCACCGTCAAATCAGAGTTTGCTATGTAAATCTTTCCCATAGCATAAGTAAGAAAAAAAAATCTCAAGTTGGGCTACTATTGTGAGTCTACAGACTACTAATGAAAATGCCAATTTTAGTCTCTGTAAGACCGAAAAAAAGGAAAAAGAAAAGAGAGAAACTTTCCTCCCTACTACTTCTCCAGCATTTAACATGTGACCCGGATTTTATTAAGCAGCGCCTCTGGCAGTCAGGAAGAATTAACTTTAACTAGGTTAAATGTGTTTGCAAGGAGTAGCAGTGGGGAATGGAGGTGTGTATGTGTGCTTATGTGTGGTTTTTTTAAACATGAACAGCATGCATGTTTGTGTGCCTGGGAGTATGAAATTAAAGGAGGCTGTCTTCCCCCCCAAAAAATGACAGCATCAGTCTCAGTTTCAGCAAATGCCCCCAGAATGCTGTATGTTTACATTCAAGTGACAAAGCCCCCTAGCTGCCGTAGGAATTATGACTCTTTTTTTTTTTCTCAGGAGCAACACAGGAAGTTGTGTGACGTTGTTATAGAGCCACAAACTCTGCAGAGGAAGTGGTGGATGGATGGGTGAAGAAAAATGTTGAACTTTAACCCATTTGTTCCCGCTATTGAATTTAAAAAAAAAAAAAATTTAAGTGTTCCCTGGGCTTGCTTACTTAGAAAAAAAACCCCAAAAGTGTGTTTTTCTTATCATACTATTTATAGTATTTGGGCACATGATTATACTGTTTTTTGCAAAAGATTTCATTATATTTTAGGAAAAAAATAGTTGTCCCATGTGCCCCAATACTAAATATAGTATGATAAGAAAATGGCCGTATCTCAGAAACTACAACTAGCACAATTGAGTATTTTTTTAATCTATGAGCTCATAACAAGTTGAATATCAGAGCTATGCAGACATATGCAGCATAAAAAGAAATCATATGGAAACATTTAAAGCTTCAGTAGAAAACAATTTTTTGGCATCATTGGAAAAAAAATTCCATAATAACCTCTCAACATATTGTAATTCAAGTGTTCTGAGAGATAACTAGGCTTTTGCACCTCTTCACGGCTCTGTTTTCAGGCTTTAAAGGGGATATATCATGCTCATTTTCAGGTTCATGTTTTTATTTTGCGTTTCTACTAGAACATGTTTACATGCTTTAATGTTCAAAAAACACATTATTTTTCTCCTCCTGTCTGTCTGAATACACCTGTATTTACGCTCTGTCTGAAACGCTCCGTTTAAGCGCATTTCAACGGAATGGCAACAGAATTGCGTTGCTAGGAAACAGCTTCGGTCCATGTTTACTTCCTGTCAGCTGATGTCATTCACATACACTGCAACAGGAAATTAATTGGGACCCATTTAGTATGTTTTACGTTTAAAACTGTGAAATGGTCTAAATATTGTAGATTTGTGACATCACAAATGGACGGCTTGTTTCAAACGCACAGTTTCTGAATATGGTCTGTGTATTTCTCCATGGATTGAGTGTTTTGATACTTTCACAGTATTTATATATCACTTTAAACTGCTTTATAATATAAATGACATGAAAATCTCACTTTTTACAATATGGGACCTTTAAAAAATCTAGCCTGTGACAGAAGACTTTGACCAATCACAGGTCATTTAAAAAATACTGGCTTTGACTATTAATAAAATTGTGATTTTTCATGTGACCTAAACAATAAAAAAGTTATACTGTCAGATACTTGCCCAAAGTACCAAATTGTAAGACTTCAGAACGCATATTGTGGCATGTTACCTATCAGACTGCAAACTTTGGGCATAGTTGGGTTAACACAGGACACCGCTGTTTGTTTCAGTTTCAAACCGACCGTGAAAGTTGGTTTCCATCACCCATGGCTGCAGTCATTTCCTAACCTCTACCAAGAGGTTATTATTGTAACCATGAAGAAAAAAAAGGGCTCAAGGAAGTAATTTTAACCCAAACCATGATCTTTCCCTCAGGTCAGAAAACTGTTTTATTTTTGAAACAGTGATTGGACTGCTTTGGAAGATACTGACAAACAATGTCATCCTTTAATAGGGGCAATTTAGAGGAAACAACAAAGTGACCCATGACTTGGTTTACTACAGTATCACTTTTTATTTGTCTCAGACTCTGAGGAAATATATTGCTATGGAGGAACGTAAAATAAAAAGTTCTTTGATCAAGTGATGAAAATAAGTTCTCATCATGAATTCAACTATTATCCCGCAATCTCTATACGCTCTCGTTCATCTTCTTCTTGAAATGCCTATTTGAATGTTGTTGATGTTTACTCGCGTCCACATTTTAAAGGGGGAGCCTTTTCAAAAGCTTTTGCTCCCTCATTTAGCGAGGGCACATGAAATAGCTACGAGCAAATAAAAAAAAGAACAAGTTTGTTGCTTCTCCGTGGCTGAATGCTGGTGGTGCATCACTCTGTGAGTGAGTCTTAAGCCTATAAACTCAACCAGTAAATTATTAAACACTAGGTGATAAAATGTGAATGGTGTTGCCTGGGTGGCCATTACACGTTTTTCCAGTGTTATGCCTCCATATAGGTCAACAGGAAGCAGTTGGCGGCATTTATTTTGGGAACGCGGCTAATAGAAAAGTTGGTAAAGCGATCAGTGACTTAAGATTTCACAAATGCATCCAACCACTTAAAAGGCTTTACCTACGCGGTGTATTCTGAATATTTTATCGACCATACATGAGGACACTATAAAGCATTTCTATCTTTATTATTAAATACTGACCCACATGAAGTAAACCAAATACATTATCCATTGGTTTGTTATTTATCATTCTGATAAATGGCAATGCCTGTTGAAACTTATAATTATTATATTGTTATATATAATTCACCAGATGAAGAACGAGATGTATTGGCTGGACTATTTCTGTTTTATTTGAGGGTCACATTCAGCGGGAAACCTCCGGGTCTGAAAAGTGAAGTCAATGCAAAAGCTCCTTAAACCTTTATTCTTTCTAACAGCCAGCAGGGGGCGACGACTCTGGTTGCAAAAAGAAGTCTGATTGTATAAAAGTGTATGAGAAAACAAGCCTACTTCTCACTTGATTTATTTAACCTCCTTCTTCAATACAGCATGATGTTCATTTAGTAAATTATGGTCCTATTTAGAGTCAAATAGACCATAAAGCAGGGGATGCTTTAGGACGTGGCTACCTTGTGATTGACAGGTCGCTACCACGGCGTTGTCCGGTCTGGATGTTGTCCGCATTTTCGTTATAGAACTTAACCCCTTGTGTGTTTTCTGTTAATTGTTACGTTTTTGGTCGCCAAAAAAATGTATTTTTCAGCGTTCAGTTGTACTTAACTTCACCCTCTCGTGTCACTTCTGGTTGCAAAAAAAACAAGATGGCAACGGACAAAATTGCCCAAGTGGGTGACGTCATGGTGACTACGTCCACTTCTTGTCTATGGTCCCGTTACACACTGATCACATTCCATTTTTCACAGTGCTTGACTTTAGTATTTCTATTGTATTTTTTGAACACCAAGTTGTAAATGTATAGTTGCATGCTGGGCCTATACATATAGGAGTAAGATCCACCATGCTTTAAGAGGCCCTTCTGTTGATTCAGTGTTTCACTTGAAGCTCCGTATCTAAGGAAGAAATACACCACATTCCCAGAAATTCAGTCCACACACACACACACACACACACACATACATTCATTCCACTACCCGCTAGGCACTGTTGATATCCAATCAAAGGATGTATTATGACATACAAAGGCAATGGGTGGTTTTAAACTGAATGGCTCGCTGGTGAGACAGCCGCCCCGGCAACCAGAGAGGTTCAAACTGACCCGAGCCGCACGATTGGCAGCCTCCCGTGTCAAAACAAAGCCGCTGTGCTGCCGTCTGAGTGTCTCTGCTCGTTCTGCAGTGGGAGCTGTCCAGCCAACTGAACTGAGCCGAGCTGAGCGGAGATCTAGTGCCGAGACACACAAAAAACGCTCAAGGACAAAAATACCTCAGTCAGGATGATAAAGACTTATGGGGATTACTGGGAGCAAACAGAAACCAAGTCACTTTTTGGCAGATTCTAGCCAACAGAATCCATGCCACTGATCCCAGAGTACTGGTGTGCGTGCAAATAAGCAAATGTTTATGACACTGTTTTCTTTCTTGAGTTCTCTCCTCTGTTGGTAAGACTTTACACATGACAAAATGTATGCAGCCATAATATTTTAGCATCATCTAACAGGTCCTTAAAGGGGCTAGATGTAAGAATCAGAAATTGCTTGTTAACAGTGACATACACACAAGACTGAGCATGATTGACAGGCATCATGTTGAATAATGTTAGTAACATTAGCCAGCTAAAACCACAATATCACTTTATATTTCACATGCTTGGCAGTAATGTTAGCTGACCTGTCCAATAGGAATTGTGGGCAAGTCATAGTCAAGTCAGCACACTGACAGCTGTTGTTGCCTGTTGGGCTGCAGTTTGCCATGTTATGACTTGAGCATATATTTTATGCTAAATGCAGTACCTGTGAGGGTTTCTGGACAATATTTATCATTGTTTTGTTAATTGATTTCTAATATTAAATATATGCATACATTTGCATAAAGCAGCATTTTTGTCAACTACATGTTGATAAGAGTATTAAATACTTGACAAATCTCTCTTTAAGGTACATTTTGAACAGATAAAAAATGTGTGATTAATTTGTGATTAAATATTTTAATTGATTGACAGTTTATACGTGTAAAAACTTACATGCAGTCCCTTTAAGTTAACCAATGAAGCTTTTGCCGTAGTATTCTGGGAGGAAAAATCAATAGTGGAAACATGCAAGTTCGTCTTGATGACTCGATGATGAACAATCCAAGAGAATGATTGATACCAGGAAATAGCCCAGCTGATGCTGCTGGTGTCACTGTCAATCTACTCCAGTTCTGTTCGCTGGAGAAATTTAGCTGGAAAATGAGGTAGCATGGCAGCGGCTTATTTGATACGCCTCTAATGAATGAGCAGGCCGGGGTCACTTCCACGGTAATTTATTCAGCTACTGACGATGAATAAATATCAACCAATGTGCCCCTTCTTGTTTTCTCTTTGTCGCAGGAGAATGCAGCTGTCATGAGGGTTATTCCCCCGATCCTGTCCATAAACACCTCTGCGTTCGCAGCGACTGGGGTCGGAACGAAGGGTAAGTCCTGTCTGCTCCATCCGCTCATATCTAAAAAACTCACCTGTACTTAAATGACCTCATGGCGAGTCCCTACTCCCAGCTGCATTAGCGCACAATATTAACTTTACATAAAATAAAAGGTGAATTGTTTCGCCCGTGATGGATTAGCTATCTGGAGAAAGTTTCACGTCTCTGCAAGTTGATCTCCAGAGTATTAAAATGAATGGAAAGCAAGGTGGAAAATCAATCTAACGGCATACTGTACGCTTTCAAAAATGGTCACCAGTAATGTAAAATATAAGCAATTTGCAGTTAATGGGCTAAAACATGCAAATGTACCTGCACGGTCTTTTAACTTGAAGAAGTAGACTTTGAAGAGGTAATCAGAAGTACAGATAGAAGGAGGTTGAGAAGGTAGGAGGGGGAGTTATGGTGTGCAATGAAAGAAAACAGCAGGGGAGGGAAGAGAGTGAAAGAGACAGATCAATGGAGAACAACATTAAAAAAAAAGACAAATAGTAGAAATTGACATGATGGAAAGATAAGGCAAATGAGCCCTCTGTGTGACTCTGACCTTGTTTGACAATTAGCTGGCTCGCCCAATCATTGATTCATTTAAAAGGTCCCACATTGTTATTCATCTCCACCTGTCATCTGCTGGATTCGGGCCAGTCGCAGATCACATTTCCATTCACAGTTTTGTGGGAGTAACAGCTGACAGAGAGGGTATTCATACCCATATGAAAACAGATAAAACAATGTTAGTTTTGACCTTGTATTGTATTTTATAAATGGTGTGGAATTTTTTATGAATGAAAAAAAACAAAAAAACATCCTCCTTTTACACTGATTACTAGGGCTGTCAATCGATTAAGATATTTAATCGCAATTAATTGCAAATTTGTTTATGGGAGTGGGCAAATATGCTCGCTTTATGCAAATGTATGTACATATTTATTATTGGAAATCAATTAACGACACAAAACAATGACAAATATTGTCCAGAAACCCTCACAGGTACGGCATTTAGCATAAAACAATATGCTCAAATCATAACAAGACAAACTGAAGCCCGACAGGCAACAACTGTCGGGCTTGTGCTGACTTGACTATGACTTGCCCCAATCTGCATGTGATTATCATAAAGTGGGCATGTCTGTAAAGGGGAGACTTGTGGGTACCCATACAACCCATTTTCATTCACATATCTTGAGGTCAGAAGTCAAGGGACCCCTTTGAAAATGTCCATGCCAGGTTTACCTGGCCAAAATTTAGTTTGGAGCGTTATTTAACCTCTTTTTCAACAAGCTACTATTTTGGTACATGGTTGGTATCGAAGGATTCCTTAGGTTTTCTCGTTTCACATGATACCAGTACCTTCACTCTGGCTTTAGAACTGAACCCGCTACAATTACAAGTCGCGTTAATGCGTTAAAGAAATTGGTGGATTCAGCCCTACTGATTACATAAACAAGTTTAAATGTCAATTTAATTCTGAAAGGTGTTACATTACATAGAAATGTTCATTTATTTCTGTCTTTTGATACGGTGTTCCCTCCTCTCTGTCCTCAAGTCCTTGGCCATACGCTAACCTGGAGAAAGGCTACGACCTAGTGACAGGGGAGCAAGCCCCAGAGACGATCTTCAGGTGAGTCCTTCGCTTCTGGTGCATCTCCTGAGTGCATGACTTATACTGGCCATCTGTGACTCCGTGGACACACAATGGGATGATTATGATGGTTGTGTGCGTGCGTGCGTGCGTACGTCGTAGACACACAGTTGGATGGACACACAGATTCACCTCTGGCCAGGGTGAAGTCTTACCCAGGGGCTCCTGTGTGGAGAAATAGCCCAGGGGGGCAGGCATGGATGGACTCCTTTCGGATGCTTTTACTGCCATTTTTGTTACACTTCTCATTCTTGATGGGGTCATTGTGTCTGACATGTTTCAAGAAGTGCAAGGCTCAAAGGGCCCATTCAGTATCACTGGATTTTTTTAAAAAATGTTTTCCCATTTAGATAGTACAGATCAACCTGACCTAGTTCACTACATGTGCTTTCAGAGAAAGACTTTTTTTTATAGAAACAAAATACCTGATCGTGTGGATGATGAGTATAAGCCTTTTTTTAGATAGCCCTTCCAACACATAATCTATGCGCCATGTTATGGATTTGTTCTACGAGTTGGTAATCGGGCACTATATGGAGAATGCTCGTTCACGAACACCCCCTTGATAGAGACTTTTTGATGGAACGTTATTAAAAACAACAACAACGGTATCTACAGCAATAACTAATAATAATGTGTATTAACTTATTTTTTTTTATTCATGTAAATTATAATCTTAATAAATAATCACCAGTTGAAGCCAAATGTATCGGATGTATACTGCAAGTAGTACATCACCAGGCCAGTAACTACACAATTATTTAGTTAGTTACTGAGTAAATCACAGTAATGCATTGCTCCGTTACCCCAAACACGCCTTTTCTGTCTGTACACCTTTATAAAGTTGATGGTTGAATCTTCATACAGTTTTATTAAAGAGTCACTAAACCCCTTTTTCTCTGCTGAAAACCAATGCATATGTGTATTTAGTCGTGTTGGTGATGGATTCAGGTCCAAATCTTGACATTTTATCGCAAAGTATTTGAATTCTACATATTGTGCTATGAATATGCATAGTGACTGCCCTCTACTGGTTGTAACCCAGCTATTATTATAATTGGATTTTGCTATTGGCTGATCTGATGCCAGGTGATCGCCCACTTTGTGAATGGTTGAATTTCCCATTTATTTACTCCAACTGACGTTTCAGAAAATCCTCATATAAAGAGTTTTAAGCATATAGAACTGAGCCAACCAGCTACGAGATGAATCGTTACCATAAAACAGTTGATTCAGAGCATAAAAAACATTGGAAAATGGAGGAAAAAAAGGCAAAGGTATTAAACTGTGTAAGAGTGAAGAAACTACTCATAAACCATTGTGAATGGCGACTCAACGTCTATAGAAACCTTTAAGCTAACCGTTGTCGATCTAAAATGAAGACAGATTCAGCAACCGCCTTATATCTCACCTCAAATGTTATCAGAAACACATTTCCGTGAATTGCATTGATTGAGTGGTTAGAATGTACTGTTACCATAGATTATTTGAGTGTAAATGTTATAGTTAGTTGTGTGTTTATAGTGTTTAGTAGGTTAGTGATTTTAGACACTTGTAAGGTTGTTAGATGTTCCCAATTTTAGAACAGTAGTTGTAGGTTAGCTTTAGCTCCTAGTTCAACTTTGTGTGTTTTAGATAGTTGTTTGATTCATCATTAGTTAGTTAGTTTTAGTATTTGTTAGCGAGTGGCCAGAGTGGGTCGGCACTGTTGCCTTCCTTGCTGCAAAACCACCTCCGGGCTGCACACTGTGGCTCCCCCCACTCCCTCCCAGCCCGGCCCATGTTGATACCTTTCTCATGTCTTGGAGGCATTATTATGAATTTCCAGGGTAGATGCACTTCAGCCAAAAAACCTGGGGTTTAGTTACTCTTGAAGCTCTGTAATTAAAAATGAGTTATATAAGTATAGCCTTTGATTTTTGTCAAATCTACCTTGATTTCACGTTCATTAGCCCTCCAGTAAGGGTCCTTTGTCACAGTAATCTCGCCGCTCTTCACGCCGACCTTGCAGAGTTAGCTTCTCGGCGTGTGTCCACTCTATGAAATGAGGTAATCCATAATCTTTGTTCTGCACAAAAGCACATTCCATCTCTCAGCCACTGCCAGTTTCTAAAAGCACTACAGTATGTTGGAGATGGGACTCGGATGGCGCCAGCACACACAAACACACACACATAAAGGCGGCAACCGAATCTGCTGCTTGGTTGAAGAACTGTGTGTCGGTCCAGAGTTATTGAGAGGAGAAGGATGAAAGGACAACTGTTCTCACACACACACACACACACACACACACACACACACACAGTTGCAGACCATATATGCTTTCAGCCATGCACACACTCGTACAGATAGCAGACAAAGTGAGCAAAGATGCAGCAACCACGTGTAAACCCTCACTGGGTTCCTGTTGGAAGGAGTCTACACTGTATCAGTGCTGTGTAGAGGAGGATGGGAGAAAAGACTGCATTGCTCTTCAGCTGGACAGTGTTAGAGTCAAGGAGTCAGTTAGGGATTCCTTTCACAGATAGGTATCTTTGTAGGAAACCAGTGCTGCCTCTCACTTTTTTCTTGACTCTATGAGCAATGAAAAAATAAGCATTTGAAAGATCGGTTGGATGGAAAAAGGAATGGATTCAATTCAATTATTTAAATGTTAATAATGAACATTTTGAAGTCAAATTTGGTTTGAATTGTCAGATTGTGAGGGGAGGTCAGACTGAGTGCAATGCATTCAGATTCTCTGATTGTACTGTAATTAATGTACCGGCAGCAGCGTTTTGTACAAGTTGAAGGTTTTTAATGCGGAGGTCAGTCCGGAAAACACGGTGTTCCAGTAATCAGGTCTGGTACATACAGAATCACGCTCGACAGGATGGATGTCAGCAATATTTAACAGCGGATAAACTTACATGATGTTGCGAAGGTGAAACTAATGTTCTTTGTGATATGTGATATTACATGTAATTCCATTCAGGCTTGGTTTCTAGACTTCTGGGAATTTGTGACACAGTCACCTGCTCAGATACATTTAAAGCATGCGATGCAAAGCACAGCCATGTTCTGTGCTGTTTGTGAGGACTAACCAGGTGTTGCTGTTCCCAAGTGGCAAGCCTAGGCCCCCCCAGGGTGTGTCCCCTCCCCTAATAAATACACCAGGCTACCACAGACACTTCTAGTGTATTTCTCCAAGTGCAATTCTATTTCCAACTGTGTTGACGCACCACATGCGAATACCAGGATTGACGATATAAACCAGCAATTATTCACTAGTAGGCTAAACAAGTTTCCCGGACGATAGGGCTGTAATGGTGAAGGAATTTTCCCCTGTGAGGATAATGATTGGCTCAACAGCGTGATATGCGGTATTGTTGCAATATTTTTTTTTTTTTTTTTGCTTTTGCAAATTACTTCATTTACTTCATACACTTAATTGTTAAGCTATTATTAAGTATATTGTTGCTTTTTAAATGACAAAGATACTCATTAAATACTTGTTTATTGTTAAATGCAGAACACAGCGGTACAATGAGGCGCAGCGGGGGTTTTTTCAGATTAGATTAGATTTGGTCGCGCCTGGTTTAGAGGTCGACCGATTAATCGGGCCGATTTTGTAATTCTTTCATAATCGGCATGTTGTTTTTCGGCACATTATGTTTTAAATTGACAAACATCATATGTGTGATTCATGGCGCAATTCAAACAGGATCAAAACAATATTTGTCTCTCGCCGTTGCCTACCGTTCATATTTTTTCCGAAATAAGGTCCCGCAGTTGTCCACCGAAAGGGGCGGGACTTCGCCTCACTCTGCCAGCAATGACAACATCTTGCTGTCTTTCTGTCAGTCCCCTCACTACCCATGTGCTCCACTTTGCATTGCGCTCATTCCTGCAATACTATCTTTGCATGCTTATGTATGTGCATACTGTACAAAATGTTATAATGTGACAGCAGTTTGACAGACACTTTATTTCTTGCGGTCGTGCCAACACAGATCATTCTACAGTCTGGGCCAAGGACTGTGGCTGCCAGTCAGTAAGAGCTTTGTGGTGCCACCGGTGGAACTGTCAATCAACCCCATCGCCAGCTGTAAGACGGACGTGCTGGTAACCGAAGATCCAGGAGAGGTCAGGTCAGTCCGACTCAGCTGCAGAGCTCCACACTTGAAGAGAGAAACTTTGTGGAACAGTTTCTTTGCTGTCTTGGTCCATATATACTTAATCTCCCATAGATACATAGTGTACATTTTCTTTTATATTTTTGAAGGTCTCAACAAACACAGTAGAAATTATGTTTATGGAATCCTAAACCCTTGCTCTCCAGCTTGAGCGGCACAGGAATACTAATAATAAAGCTCCTTTTGTGTCGTGGACTGTATAAGTCCAAATAATATACGTCTTTACTTCAATTTGTGAGCTGTTTCCATGACACTCAGGTTAGCGTCAATGCTGCAATTCTGACTTTCCGACAGAAATTCATTATATATGACGTTTCCATATGAGTATATAACAGGCATATATGAATGTCGCAATGCTACTTTATTGTTTCTATTTGTCAGTATAGCTCAATGTAGTGCGTAGTGAATACAGCAGGGCTTCTTGCTGTGGGTAACTGTAATTTAGTTTATTTGACACTGAGAAAAACAGGTAAGCATTAAAGATGAGCATAATAATTTGCTTTAAAGGTCCCATATTGTAAAAACTGAGATTTTCACCTTTTTTATATTATAAAGCAGGTTTAAGTGCTATATAAATACTGGTTAACTATCAAAACGCTCAGTCCATGGAGAAATACACACAGCCAGTATTCAGAAATTGTGCGTTTGAAACAAGCCGTTAGGATTTCATTTGTGATGTCACAAATATACAATTATATATATCATTACACGGTTATAAATGTAAACATTCTAAATGTGTCCCAGTTTATTTCCTGTTGCAGTGTATGTGAATGACATCAGCTGACAGGATGTAAATATGGATCCAAACTGTTGCCAGGCGACGCAATTCTGTTTCAATTCCGTTGAAATGCGCTAAAACGGAGCGTTTCAGACAGAGCGTAACTACAGGTATATTCAGGCAGACAGTATGAAGAAATAAAGTGTTTTTTGAACATTACATGCATGTAAACGTGCTCTAATAGAAACGCAAAATACAAGTAACCAGAAAATTAGCACAATATGGGACCTTTAAATAATACTTATCAAGCATTTAAGTAGTTAAATCCTAAGAGGGTCTGGGATTTCAGAGGACCCAAAGTGACAGGCAAAGCAGCATTAGAAAATCGTAACGTTGGGCTATATATGCGCATAGAGATCTAGAACAACTAATCCGAACAGAAAAGCAGT
Source organism: Sebastes fasciatus (assembly GCF_043250625.1). Lineage (NCBI taxonomy): Eukaryota > Metazoa > Chordata > Actinopteri > Perciformes > Sebastidae > Sebastes > Sebastes fasciatus. The sequence goes on along the minus strand of NC_133813.1, from coordinate 24,228,696 downwards.
GTCAACAGGGTTAAGCATTTGGCACTCTCACAGTTCAACAACAAAATATTGGCAATGTGAGACTGATGTTTTTTATCATCCAGCCAGCCAGTATAGTAACTGGCGTGCATCAGTGCAGCTGAACATCACAAAACATGTCAGGGCATCAGCTGCAGATTAAAACAAACTGACACCAGCCGAGGCAGTGATATGTCATCTGAAAAACCAAATTGTCTGCCATTGATGCTTAGAAAAGTTGCACTTGTCACATAATGTAAAGGATGTAATGGTATTGTGATACAGGACTACAGTGTATGCCTGTGGATCACTGCAACCCTGTTTTAGCCCGTCACCACACAAAATAGCATCTATCAACAATAATCACCAGCACACATGATAGCACATTATTGCTACTGATGCAGTGATGCATGTTTAATCACAATACTGGTTTGTAGTGAATGATTTACTGATGTGTTGTATGGATACTAGAGGCTATGCAGTTGTAGCCCAATTGTACCACTTGTACACACGGTGCGTCCTGCCAACCACCTAGAATCATCTGGAACATGTAGGGGTCCCTCTGAGAAATGCTGTTTTGCCAAAATACATAGAGTGAAATTTCATCAAAACGTACATTTGCAACCACTTATTATGCAAGCATAATATTTTCAGAATGACAAGGAATCACAGTCCCAAGACTCCCGTAAAGGACCGGTGTGTAACATGTAGGGGACTCTATTGGCAGAAATAGAATACAATATAAATAAGTTTATATTATTATATTATTATTTAGTTATAGTTTTATATATTGTTTGATTTAATGTATAATCACCTGGAAATAAGAATCATGTGTTTTCATTAGCTTAAAATTAGCCGTTTATATCTACATAGGGAGCGGGTCCTCTTCACGGAGTTAACCATGTTGCACCGCCATGTTTCTACAGTAGCCCAGAATGGACAAACCAAACTGTGTTAAAGGGGACATATCATGCTCATCCTTAGGTTCATACTTGTATTCTGGGTTTCTACTAGAACATGTTTACATGCTTTAATGTTCAAACAACACGTTATTTTTCTCATACTGTCTGTCTGAATATACCTGTATTCACGCTCTGTCTGAAACGCTTTGTTTTAGCGCATTTTAACGGAATGGCGACGTAAATGCGTTGCTAGGAAACAGCTTGGGTACATGTTTACTTCCTGTCAGCTGATGTCATTCCCATACGCTGCAACAGGAAATAAACTGGGACACATTTAGAATGTTTACGTTTAAAACTGTGAAATTGTCTAAATATTGTATATTTGTGACATCACAAATGGACAGAAATCCTGACGGCTTGTTTCAAACGCACTGTTTCTGAAAACGGGCTGTGTGTATTTCTCTGTGGATTGAGCGTTTTGATACTTTCACAGTATTTATATATCACTCAAAACTGCTTTATAATATAAAAGACATGCAAATCTCACTTTTTACAATATGGGACCTTTCACTTTTCCTGCTTGGGCCAGATTCGATAACATTACTCGCTGCTGCCGTCGTCGCCGCTCTCTCTCTCTTGCTTCATCACTCACTTCCCAAGTACACACACACTCTACGCACTGGCTCTCTTACAACGAGAGGGCCATTTGTGTTTGTCAGCCACTGTAGTTCTCCTACACGCTTGGCTTCAGTTGGTTGCAATCTGAACCTCACAGCTAGATACCGCCAGATCCTACACACTGTTCCTTTAAATTGAGACTAAACATTTTAAAAATAGGGACTAAAATGACTTTAACTTGAATAAATTAGACCTTTGCACTTTGCTCTAAATGCTCAATATAGAAATCAAATTGTTAAAAAAAAAAATACAGTACAGGAAACACTAAAAATACATGTTAAATTTTGCACACAAACTGAGTGTTGTCTGATTCTCAGTGAACCCAGACGGGTAATGCTGTAAACAAAGATGACTGAATTTGCCAGAAAAGACCGCATATATTGATATTTTGGTCTTTTGCACCACACAGTATTCCCCACTCAAATTGCATTATTTCCATGCTTTGGTGATGTTAACATCTTAGACAGGTTGTTGTATGTCCATTTAGAATGTGAAATGGACATTTTTGGGGAATTCAAAGCCTGATTTCAATTAGTATTAAGATGACAGAGGCAATGTAGAGTTTGCCAAAGAAGAACATCATCCTAAATATTTGTTTTCTGGTCAAGTGGCTTGTTGAATTTGGTTGACTCTTCCATGGTCTGTCGTGTCAACAGGCAAAACATTTTATGTCAGAGGTACTCAAACTTCTTCAAGAAAGGTCCACGACATGTGAAAGATCCTGAACAAACTCCTGTCCTTGTTTTGATATTATTTATCTCAGACTTAAGCTGTATTTCGTGCTCTTTGTAGTGTGGTAAAGCATCTTTGAGACTTTCTTTTATTTATTTATTTTCCAAGCACGGTGGCTTGACTCAGTGACCAGTGCCTTGAGCGTGGTGTGACTGCCAGATGGAATCACTGATCCCAGTCTCCATTGGTCAGCAGCTTCAAGTGAGCACACCGGTTTAGACCATTGCATGCATTTGTCATCCTTTCTTCTTTGAATTCTCTGCTCTCGTGACCAATTTTTGCTTTTTTTCCAAACTTTGAGAATGACACCTCGCTGCCGCTTTAGTGATCATTGACACAGAAACAAATGAGAACGCACAAAAACAGAACTTTGAGACACCCAGTTTTAGATATTTCTGCCTTTGTGGGTTCAGTCGGCCAAATGGGGAATGTCCCTATACTTTAAACCCAGAGTTGAGGGTACTTTGGCAGATTACAGCTGACACATACTGATTGGAATCACACTAAACATAGCTGAGGTTGTTTTTATGCCTCGAAAAGGTACCTTGGAAATTACCTGTTCCATGATTGGTGCAGAGCAAGTGTCAGTATCCTAGACTGACCCAACAGTAGACAATCATAACTGATGATTGTCTCATCACACCAGCATGTCATGAGCTGCTATAAAACTACAAAATGTACAGAAGTGTGAAAATAGGACAGTCAGCCACTGCTCACTTTACCTGAGATGTTCTCATATACCACTCAGCATTCAGCCTTGGGTGTTTTTGACACCGAAAAATTCAATAATAAACTAATTTGTAATTCAGAAAAGCTTAAATTGCAGTAATCACTGGATCGGTATGTGTGATGTGTATCATATAAATACAGATTTTGATCCACTATCACAGGCTTTATTAAATTGCCTCGGGAGCGCAGAACTCCCGAGGCAGATTGTGCACATCTGCTTATTCTGACGTAAATGGGATTGCAGCGCCGCTCTGGATTAATTAGCCGAGGTACGTCACTCACTTTGAAACAGGGTTGTGATCAGTGATGGCGAGCTACAAAAACGAGGTTTTAGAGCAACAACAGTTGACATAGCCATTCATCTGTTACATTTTGATCTGCTCAGAACATTTTTGACAAAAATACGCTCTCCATTTAGCTAGGAGGTAAAGCAATTATTCCTCTTGTGCATTTTTCTTTCTTGACTATCGCTCAAGTGCCACCGCTATTGCGTGATGAATAGACCCTCGCTGGGTTACATCACAATCGAGGATGCAAAATGAGCACTTCGGCAGAGAGCAAACTTAGCTTTTTGTTTAGCAAGTTGAGCTATTCATCAGTGGAAGGACATGCCCTCATGAAAGTGGCAAGCATGTCGGCTGTTGTCACTTCCTGGAATAACACCAGAAGTCTTTTTTTAGAATACACTTGTTCTGCCTCGCTGAATGAGATTAGGCATATTTTATTTAGTATTGGTAAATTCAAGTGAGATATCATATCTGACACTTCATAGCAACATGACATATTTCACATTAACCATTGTAATAGATGGAAACAAAGTCATCTTTCTTGGCTGCCAATGTCAGTTAAGCCGCGCAGAGATTAATCATTCTTAAATCACACAAATAAATAACAATTTTTGAAGGAGGAAATGCATATTTGTATGACTGATTAAAAGCCCGCTTTAATTGGAATAATAAGTTAATGATGTGTATTTGGTTAATGATAAGTTCCTGTTATATGAGGAGGGATCTTGTCAGGTTGTCATGAATAATGCAGGCGACTCATTATCCAAAGCATTTTTGTGGAACAAAGTCCCGTGGGACTTTTATGGAGTTTTTTTTGGCTGATGCACTTTCCCTAAAGTGTTTATGCTAGGGGTTGATGTAATCAGTCAGTCATGATAGACATGTTGATGCGGGAGGTGGAAAAGTGCGCCGTAGCTGTGGCACTTAAAAAGGATGCGTCCCCCGTTAAAACTTCTGCCCGGCGCTGCTGACAGAACCCCATGAAAATGTATTTTATATGAAAAGTGAGTGTCAAGGTAAAGTGTCAGCTTTTAACTGAATATGTTCTGTCTCTTGATATCATCATCACCTCAAATCAATTAGGCTTCTTTCATAAGCATTTTGAATAAGCTTGATTTTGAATCACACCCCTCAGTATGTTTAGATATTTTTTTTATCATTATCCAGTATGTGGCATATTGTCAAAAAAAGTCTACAATATGTTACCAAAATCACACACTTAAAATATATTCCGCCAATTTCCTGTAGTATCTAGTAGGGCTGTCAATAGATTAGAATATTGAATCGCAAAATAATCACACATTTTTTATCTGATCAAAATGTACCTTAAAGGGCAATTTTTCGGGAGTGGGCAAATAGGATTGCTTTATGCAAATGTATGTATATATGTATTATTAGAAATCAATTAACAACACAAAACAATGACAAATATTGTTCAGAAACCCTCACAAGTACTATATTTAGCATAAAAAAATATGCTCAAATCATAACATGGCAAACTGCAGCCTGACAGGTAACAACAGCTGTCAGTGTGTCAGTGTGCTGACTTGACTATGATTTGCCCCAAACTGAATGTGATTATCATAAAGTGGGCAAGTCTGTAAAGGGGAGACTCGTAGGTACCCATGGAACTAGGGATGCACCGATACCACTTTTTTCAGACCGAGTACAAGTACTTACATTTGGGTATTCGCAGACACCGTGTACCGATACGAGTACTTCTCTGTGCCTAAAGACCCTCGTTAACAGCCAGCTGGAGGGTGTGAGCGACACACAGCAGGCTGGGGAGTCCCGCATACGAGGCGGTGCGCCACGACCGACTCGGCTCTAGGTTGGCTTGGAAAGGCTCGGGGGCGAAGGTGCTTCCTGGGGCCGTGGCCAAAGTGTCACAGGAGCGGTCTGGCCTTAGTGCATCCCAACCGCGTAGTGCCCCCAGAGCGGGGCTTGGCCCACGTAAAAAAGGCGGCAGGGGTCTGCGACGATGTCTGCAACCCACCCGACCCGTCTTGAAACACGGACCAAGGAGTCTAACGCACCCGCGAGTCAGAGGGTGCAAGCAAAACCCTGTGGCGCAATGAAAGTGTGGACCGGCGCGCACCGGCTGATTTGGGATCCCGGCCCCGTGGGGTCGGACGCACCACCGGCCCGTCTCACCCTCACCATCGGGGAGGTGGAGCGCGTGCGCGTGCAATAGGACCCGAAAGATGGTGACGAGAGGTTAATGTCACGCTGCCGTAAAGTGGTATCGGTGTACGAGTACATGAGCACAGTATCAGAACCGATACCTGATACTGGTATCGGTATCGGTGCATCCCTACATTGAACCCATTTTCATTCACATATCTTGAGGTCAGAGGTCAAGGGACCCCTTTGAAAATGGCCATGCCAGTTTTTCGTCACCAAAATTAAGTGCAAGTTTTCAGCGTTATTTAACCTCCTTCTTGACAAGCTAGCATGACATGGTTGGTTCCAATGGATTTCTTAAGTTTTCTAAAAAAACGCAAGTTGCGTTAATGCGTGGAAAAAATTAGTGGCGTTAAAACGAATTTGCGTTAATGGGTTATCGCGTTGACATCCCTAGTATCTAGTCATGCTGGTAAGTTGAGTTTTATTTGCCCAGTGGAGTTCAATGGAATTTGATGTATTTGTGGTGCTCAAAGCATTGTAACATTACTTCTGGTTAGTCTCTGGATCGATCCGCCACCTTGCTTTTTGCCGTTTTCAATGAGAACTATTTTCTACTGGAATTATTTTACTACTTTTTTGTATGTTTTTTCTGCAGCCACTGAACCACAGCATTCATAATATTATTTTTGTTTCTGATGGTTATGCAAATTAGGCCAAGAGGGGGATGTGTTGCCTCAGATAAGCATCAAAAGTCAGGGTCAACCTTGACAATAGGTAATCATGTTTTTCTTCTGGTTACTCTTTTCATTCCCTGAAAGAAAATAAATTCTAGTTTTGGATACATTTTAAAATGCAGGCTGTTGTGTGGTGCGTCCATCCTGATTGGCTTAACCAGTGCATGCAAATTTCAGTGCCCTGCTCCACAGGGGTGAGTGTGCAAAGCGTATTAGAGGATAAAAGACTGTGTGAAATAGAACAAAGTGCCTCCCCGATTCACTCTGACTACATACCTTCTCAGTAATGTCCTCTCGACACAAAGTATTAACCCGTTTGACTTAAAGGTGACCAAATAAATAGCTTGTTCAACTATTTACCTATAAAACGATAGTTAAAACGCTGCGATATTTAAAAAGCACAACCGATTATAAAGCCAAGCCCTATATCTTAAAGATACGCTCCTTTTATCCCCATTATATTTACACTTTTTATGACTTTACAAGCATAGTCCCTGACATTTAAAGCCAGACACTGTAGAGGAAGATTCATCCCGGTGATTTTCCATACTGTGCTGTAAGGCGTATTTAAATAGAGGAAAAGGGGATAAAATGGGTCATAATAATAGAAGCAGAGCTTCTGCAGAGTTCAGCACTCTGGTTTATCATCGCTTCTGTGAATGGGATTATTTACAAATCCAGTTCATATATTCTGTACAAACCGCATTTGAAATCCTTCTTCATTCATTCATCAATAAATTGATATCCATAAATTGTTTAATTTGTCCTCGTTGCAGTTCTCTGAGTGGTGAAATGCAGGATCATAAAGTCAAACACTCCGAGCCAAATGGCCTGATGTTTTGTGAGTTAGCCTCCAGTAAATACTTGCCTCGACAGTATACCCTTTTTGCTCAAAGCAAACATTCACACCCCTTTGTACGGATTTAATTTAACAGCAGCGCCCTTGAACAGAATGCAAAGCATGGAATATGTTGAAGTGTTCTGCTGTGTTCAGTGTTTGGTCTGGTTAACTGATCAATAACTGCGTCAGTGTTGGAATTCAGGCTGAGCCTTTTTCTTTCTTTTACTCGGTTGCTGAGAAACAAGGAGCCATTGTAAACGCTGTACCCTCCAAGCCATTATTATAATAATGCTTAACATTTAAGCTTACCTTGCACTTGTACTATAGAAAAAAAAATGTTTCTTTGTGTGAAGTGGAGAAGTTGAGCTTTGGTCAATTCTGAATATGTTATTTTTTTATTCCCAAACATGTATCAAATTTGTCATATTTGAAGAATTCTGACTCACTGCCCCATTAGCGATGATTGAAGGTGAATCTTATCTATTAGCTTTGCATATTCTGCTGCTTATTGTTGAATCAAAGCTAATGTGTCAACAAACACTTCATGAACCTCACAGTATACACTCTAAACTCTGCTCCAAGACTGGTATCGTTGTCGATAAGGAACTGTTAATAACCCTCAGTAGCCGCTGACACCCCACATCGGTGATTAATGACCTCGCTCACCGTGATCAAGTGAACCATCAAAAGGGTGCCATTGCCAATAATTCAACGCACCTGCACAGATGACACCAGGAAAACATTAAATCTCCATCAAAACTTGAACTCGAAGAATTCACATATCAGTTTTTTTTATTTTATCACTCAGATTTACCTGCTTCTTTCACCCCACCAGATTTCTCCTCAGTGATTACAGCCAGCTTAAAAGAAAAAATGCACTCTATTCAATGACGAAAGTGCCTGATGAGAGTCAGCATATTTCGCGGGGAAGCTGGAACAAGAGCATTAATCAAGTGCAGGGGCAGACCAATAACGGGCCCTGTAATCATGCTGGAGCAGCGCTCTAACTTTGGGCAGCGTCGCCCGGCCATTCATCATCTGGAAAAGCAAGAAGGCAAGAGAGGGAGATTAATAACAAGTACATTAGTCAGTGTTTAGATGCAACCAATGTGCTTCTGGGTCAAGCAACTGGAGTCGCGGTGCCAAAAGAGATGATCTTGATCAGCTAATGATTTGGAAAAGAAACATTATCGGGACATAAGTCCGTTCTTGATTTTGTTAACAAATAAATTCTAACGACATATAGTTTTTTGCTCTTCTGTAGACCTTCATGGATCAGTTATCAGGCTCCTGTTAATCAAACAATGAGAGGCAAACTCTGCCATTATTTAATATGTTTTGCAACATGAACAAGAAACTTTAATATCCTTTTTTTTATTTATTATTTTGTTTACCCCCCCCCCTTCTGGACTGTCAAGGATCTTGGAATTGATTGTTTTCTTCATCTTCTACTTACTCTTCCCCTCTATCCAGAAGGAGAGGAGGCCTGTTAGCATTCACCTCACAGCTGAGGCAAACCATTATTTTTGTCTGCCTCACCTTCCCCACCATGTGTTTTCCTCTGAATTAAGGAGTCATTTGTCAACGCTTTGAGTGCCTGCCAGGATGAACTGATGCACAGAATGCCATGTGTTGCCTGTCTAATTCAGAAAAAATTGAGTTGCCAAATAAAGAGAAGAAGAATAAGGACACGGAGTCCAAGACAGATGAATGAACCTTGTTTTTTAAGATCGTGTCACAATGCAATAACATTATTCAGTGCAATACTCCTTTGTGGCTGTGCTAGGCAAGAAGCAGTGTTAACTAAACCATAGCGAGGAGGTTTGCGATCTACAGAAGCAAACAAACAAAACACATTGATTGCAGCGTGACTCCTCGCCCTGCCCACTCTTCCTACATTTGTGTGAAGGGATCGCCATAGTAAGGGCCATTCCAAACGAGCTGGTGCAAAAGGAGAGTGGGCAATAAAACCCTTCAACATTGGGCCCACAGCGGTGCTATACGTTTCCACTACCCCCCTGTAGACGATAATAAGAGGATGCCACCCCCCCTTGTTAGCAAAATGACCAAAACGCATACCCATGTTAACCTGCCACCCCTCCCACCCCTCCCACCCCTCCCACCCCTCCCCCCACAGCCCCAACTCCATCTCCTAGTAGCAGAGAGAGTGCAGGGGCAGAGGGGTTGTTAGTTGAATATGTTATTCTAGTCGGTCTGACTCATTGATCCTTTATCTGAATGAGGTTTTGAAAGTCAGAATCTATGGCCCCGACCATCACTCTGAAATATCAGTCGCCTAACTGTGTTGATGGATCCATGGTGCTGTCCGTGGTGCTGAAGTAGCAGATGGATTGAGTCCCGCCCTAGCTTCTGTCAGTTTCGTCTTAGATCTATAATATTCTGTAAACCAGCTATTCTCAGCCACTGGGAATTTACAAAGCTAGTTATTTTTATATCTAAATGTGCTCAAAATTCACATGAATAAAAACAAAAAAAAACATTAATTCAAACAAAGCATAATTTCA